>NW_017306591.1:1285966-1293955 GCF_000935625.1 Nanorana parkeri
GGCGGGGGGGGGGGGGGGGGGGGTATGGTGTTGTGTGCGGCTCCAAGTAAATGCAGACCGGGGTGTCCGACGTGTGTACTGGGAAAACAAAGGAGTAGAGCACGAAGTGCCACGGCCTAGCGCAATGACTCAGGTGGGATAAGGCGAGGGGTATGAGGTATCGAACTCACCTGTTGGTGGGTGAGCACTCACTTCAGCACAGGGACAAAGAGGAAAGCATGGTGTGGTGTGCTGTGATGTTGGGGCGGCAGGGCAGTATTCTTCCTTTCGGAGCGGTGGCGTGATGGACCAAGGTGGAAATATAATGAAACAACAAGGTGGTGAGGCCTAAAGGATGAACAAAAGCAAGAGTGACTTCTGTAACTCACCGATGACTTGGTTGAGGTGTGATGTCAACGACGAGGGTATGGTATGGAGCTGGTTGTTGTCCTGCAGGCGGCGTCCCGGTCTGGTCCGTTGGGTTGGCAGCAATACACCACCAACCCAACGGACCAGATCGGGACACCGCCTGCAGGACAACAACCAGCTCCATACCATACCCTCGTCGTTGACATCACACCTCAAACAACTCATAGCACTAACCAGCACCAACCAGCGACAGGGAGCACTGCCCATGCACAGGTCTCGGCGGAGGCAGAGTGCTCGTTCCAGTGATGCTGAGGGCATGCCCAATGATTGATGGGTTGCAGATCACAGGCAGGACGGCCAGGCAGTGGGTCACCCGCCATGGGCCTGCAGGTTTTGGCATTTAAATTAAACCGTCTGCGACCGCGATCTCGGCTTGAGGAAGCATTGACCACGTGTCAGAGCGGGGAAGATGGCCGCCTGATGTGGAGTTTGCGAACGGAAGCAAAAACTTTCTGCTCGTGAACCAAATTGTTCGTGTACTGAAGCGTTCGTGAACCGAGGTATTACTGTACTAGGACCCACTAACTGCACAGTGCATTCCATTGCGAAGGTGAACTTGGCCTTTAAGGGCGTTTGCAATGGAGTTCCACTTCCAATTTTCGGCACCCTTTAATTCACCCGTCCCCAGCTGACGTTAAATAAAGATTATATTTTATATCAGAAAGAGAGGAAGATACAGGAAGTACACCCCCAGTGATCCTGCGAGGTACTTATTGAATTCAGGCTACAGAAAATAACTTGGAAAGTGTCTGAATTTAGCACAGTATATATGCCTTGAAGAATTAGGGCACTTCTGGAGAAAAAAAAAGAAGGGGGTCCAACACACTACTAGCAAGGTGTACCTAATAAAGTGGCCAGTGAGAGTATATGCATACACTATGAGGGAGGGAGAGAGGAGAGAGAGAGAGAAAGAAAGTCTCAAGCAAAAGTGCAAACGCACAGCAGAACAGCAGAGTATACTGAAGAGAATAGATAAGCAAGGACACCAGGGAAGGGTAAGCAGCTTAGAGGCACACCTAGGAGCAGGAAGGTGCAACGTACAAAAGTAAACGAGATGTGCGTGGCACATGCATACAAAGAAGCAGGATAACATGCATTCCCGGACATCTCGGATAAAGTGTCAGCCAGCAAAAAATAGCCACAAGCGTGAAGAGCGTTTAGACCCGCTCAAACCCCAGGAGTGCGGCACAATACAGCGCACACAGCACAACACGCCGGCTTCTGGTCGCGCAGAAGGAGGTCAAAACCCCCCGAACGCAGCAGGCCGGCTCGCCCCCACCTCCGATCCCTTGGAAAGCTACAATAAGGATGACCGCGCAGCCGGCAAAACCAGCCTGCCGCAGAGAAGGAGGGTCACGGCGCAGCCAAAGACATGCGAGAGGGCAGATATTTTAAAATGCAATTAAGCCCCCCTGGGACAAAGAGCGCAATCACCACCCGCGTCTTCAAACACGGCCTTTATCCGCCCTTTGAAAAGGCGCTTCCTTAAATCTCAGAGGGAGAGGCTGCGCGAGAGCCAAGCATTGTGCATAGAAAATATACAGCATTCCTCATGAAATATTTAAGAAAAGACGTATCAATAAGTCGATAACAAACACGGTCAAAAATATTTAAGACACAATAACGCTCCCCGAATATATTATTTTCATTCCAAAGTCGAAATATTTAAGAAAAGAAACAATTGGGGAGGAAGAAGTGAAATAAAGGAAATCTTCACTTTTTAATGTAGAACTTTTCACTTTGTTTGAATGTAACCATTTATAACACTCGGGAGGAAACAAATTATATTACCGACCGCGGCCCCCCGTGTACAGCCAGACTGATTCATTAACCGCAAACCAAAGCAAAGTTCATCGTTCTGGTTTGCTAGGAATTACCGCACTTGGAAAGTTAGCCCCGCACCTTGCATTATTGATGATAAAAGCCGCTAATCTCTCCTAAACTCCGAGCAAGGAGCGAAAAACACGGATTAAAAACAAATATCACGAGCTGGTTTATCTGCCAGAAGAATTTTATCCATCCAGTCCTGAGGGTTACGCAGCTTTGCTAAACAGCACAGCCCTGTCTATCAGAGAAGGGGGGGGCCTCGTTTTTCACTCACAGGCAGGACCGGATTTCCCACAAGGCCAACCAAGGCCCGGCCTTGGGGGCAGCAGGGAGTAGAGGGGCAGCAGGGGTGTGGAATTCCTATCTCCCGATGCCTGGGACATGCAGTTCCGGGCGCCGGGCGGGTAGTTGTTTTCTACATTTAGCCCTGCTTTGGGCAAGCGGAGCTAAATGTACAGCGGGGAAGCCGCCGCTTGTTTTGTACAAGTGATCTCGCCGACATTGTATGCAGCCTGCAGGTCTCCCATTCTCCATGGGATTGGGGGGAGGGGGCGTTGGCGGCTAGGTGGGCCATTGAGGGACCTGGCCTTGGGGCAGCAAAGAGAGTAAATCCGGCCCTAATTACAGGTCTCCTCCTTACTACTTACTATGGTAGAGTTGCCACCTATCCGGATTCACCCGGACAGTCCGGTTTTTGAGTCTTGTGTCCGGGTTTCAAGCCACCTGACACCTGAACACAAGACACCAAGCGCCGATATCGGCACTTTGCATTTTGGACAGATGCTGCGCCTGAGGCCCCCAGCAAGTGCAAGCACCTCAGGCTAGACCCCCACATGGCACTCTTGAAAGCCTGCATAGACCACTTGAGACCCCACACAACCAACTGGGAACCCACAGAGCCCACCTGAGACCCCACGTAGCCATTTGAGAGCCCTCATAGCCCACCTGAGACCCCATGAAGCCATTTGAGAGCGTGCATAGCCCACCTGAGACCCCACATAGCCATTTGAGAGCCTGCATAGCCCACCTGAGACCCCATTAAGCCATTTGAGAGCGTGCATAGCCCACCTGAGACCACCACACAGCCATTTGAGAGCACTGAGAGCACACATGAGAGTTTGCATAGCCCCCCTGAGACCCCACACTGCTACCTGAGACACTGGAGACATCAGTGCGCCACCCCCAGAACAACACAGAGTACGTAGCTTCATATTATTTTGAATTGCTGTATAATGCATTGCTGGGATTTGTAGTCATGTATAGCCAGTCTCCTTACTCCCTCCCCTGGCTGTCTCTTCCTGCTCTTTCTTCTGGCTGTCTCTCAGACAATCCTACCCTGTGGCTGCATAGAAGCAGCAGACTCATCTCTCTTGTCACCCTGCTCTTTCCTCCTATACAAATGCTCCTTTCATTGAAGCACAGCTGACTGGCTTCTTACGCTGCTTCTTGCTCTCCTAGTCCGAGCTCTGCTGTAAAAGGAACTTCTGCAGGTTGATATCGAGTCAAATTCAGATACTTACACTGCTTGCATTTAAGAAAATCCATTTAAAATGCATTTTATAAATACAAAGCTGCAATTGTTTTGTTTTTTTATGTGTGTATGGAGTTCAGCTTTGAAGCTTGAAGCAATGTCACGATGTCAAAGAACAGAGTGAAACACTCCAGACACCATGTTTACTCTGCGCACTCATGCCGT
The DNA here is from genome assembly GCF_000935625.1 of Nanorana parkeri. Classification (NCBI taxonomy): domain Eukaryota; kingdom Metazoa; phylum Chordata; class Amphibia; order Anura; family Dicroglossidae; genus Nanorana; species Nanorana parkeri. The sequence continues at coordinate 1,289,898 of NW_017306591.1, forward strand.
ACAATGAGATTTATGGGTGGTTTGGGGCCATTCCATTTAAATTTCCAATTCCAAAGCAAAAAAGTTGCATGGAGTCGGGATTTCTAGACACAACAATCATATAACTGGTCCACCCCACTGTGAATGAAGTGTTACATTGTAGCGTTAAATGAAACCTATCCGAACAGACATCAGGAAGCTGCCACTGCCGCCATAAAGTGCAAGCTCTTGGGACAAACAGAATGTTGGCAGTGGCAGCTTCCATATTCCTCTCCAGACAAGTTCCTTTGACAGATCTGAAGGGGAATGTTACTTTGACTGAATGGCTTAATGTATAAGTAAGAGAAGCCATTAAAATTGTATCTTTTCCGTTTGGTTTTTGGATGGAGTAGTGAGAGGTCCCTGCTAGGTGATTCACCTACTCTATTGGTCCTGGTGAAAATGATCACCTAGACTGAAAGTGAGGAAAAATCCCAAATTTTGAGTTGCCACCAAGGACAGGAAGAGAGGAAAATCTGTCCAATGAGGACACCTGTTCCAGTGACAGCTATTAAAAGGAGAACTATGGGGTCAGGGCTTTTCCCCATAGTTCTCCTTAGGTTAACGGGAGGACACAAACTAGCGTCCTCCCGTCACCCTAAGCTCAGTATATAGGGAGCTAGAGCTCGCGGTATACTGAGACGCCGGAGCGGATCCCGACATCGATGTCGAGATCCGCCCAGCTGCGCGAGTGACAGCTGGCTCTGCCTATCTAGAGGCAGAGCCAGCTGTACCCGCCCACTCCCCCGTCCCTTCCGCCAGTCAGCGCTGGAGAATCGGAGCGGGGAGGGGGTAATCCAGTCCCTCCTCCTGTCATGGCAGAGAGCCGTGACAGGATCGAGAGGTGAGCGAACGCCGGTATGTGTTCGCTCACCTCCCGATCTACTGAGCCGACCTGTGACAGTCTCATTGTCACAGGTCGGCTAGAACTATGAGGTGAGTTGAAATCACTCCCCTGAAAAGGTCCAGGTACTACTTTGGGCCGTTTTGTAGGGCGTTTTCCATTGGGATACAGCCAAGTAGCCTTCGGAATCGCGCAACTTTTTTACCGCGTGACAGATGCGCACATTACAATACGCCAAGGTGTGAATGGGGCCTTAAAGTGTGTCCAAAGTTACAACTTGTTTGCATAGAGTAGGGAATGGGTAAAATCGCCGTCATCTGTGTCCCATTGGGGAGATTTCCCTTCAATTTCTAATCCAATAGTTGAGGTACCGGAATGCATTTATAAGATTCACCTCCTGAGGGTCACCTTGGTGTCACTTTAAAGGTTCCAGGTAAAGTAATATATTTTAGATATAGAATCCGGTATCAGATATCACATGTTCAGGCAATCATAGTCTGGACATATCTCGCACTAGAATAATATAATTTTCATTATCTCTAAATAAAAGGCCCTTTCTCTTCCCAGATAAGCAAAAGGCAAAACATCCCTCGCCGTCTCCATTATTCACGCGCGCGAATTTATTCAAGCGCGATAATTTGATGCCAGTTTTTTTTGTTTTTTTTAAATTAATGTCATCATGTAATTCCAGCTGTAAAGCATATTTGAATATTATCAGATGCTAAAATAAGATCCCACACCTTCTTCTTTACCTAATCAACATTAATTAACATAAAGCAGGTACAAATTTACAAATTCATGGCGGTAACTTCACGCTGGGGCCCGACTGCCAAAAAAAAAAACACACTTTGCAATTTCTAACAAAAGGACCGGACGGAAGCTGCGCTGACAATCTGATTCTGATTTGGCAGTAAAAAATGCCAGAAATTTAGGATTGGGCAAGGAGGGTTGTGTTTTTCCATGTGCTGTATTCATTAATTTATTATGGTTGATTATCGCTCAGAGAATCTCTGGACCGGCTGTTTTGTTCTGGAGACTTCGGAAAAACAGTATCGCCAAGCCCAGCTACCCGGTAATAGGAGTCACAAATAATTAGGGCTGTGCAAATTAACGATTCATTTCTCGATTAATCGTTAATCTTTTTGATTGATTAAAATTTTTTTTTGATTGATTAAATTCTTGTTGAAACTTTCTGCATGAGCGCCAGCCAAGGCATTGGCCTATACACATACAGCCCAACAATGAAGTTGGATCTGTATGTGCGTTATAATTAATCAAAATTAATCGATTAATCGATTTAAAAAATGTTCGATTAATCGAACATTTTTTAAATCGATTAATCGATTTAAAAAATGTTCGATTAATCGAACATTTTTTAAATCGATTAATCGATTTAAAAAATGTTCGATTAATCGAACATTTTTTAAATCGATTAATCGATTTAAAAAATGTTCGATTAATCGAACACGAAAATTTTAATCAGTAACAGCCCTACAAATAATATTTGTGTTCCGTATATCTCGTCCATGTGTTGCCGAGTGCCGGTGAAATAATAATTAGGCCTCAGCTGGGCCTGTGAATGAGGAGAGCTACAATGGGGTTTTATACCGTTTCGGGATTGCATTGAATCCCCCCCCAAAAAACCCAGAGTAGGAACAAGGCGAAGGAAAGCAAGAGAGAGCAGGATACCAAAGAGAAAGGAAATATATAGAGCATTGTTATAAAATAGAAAGCCAGACAGACAATAAAATACAACATATGTACAGACATATGGAAAGAGGGCTGTTATATCTACATGAAACCCACAGGGCCTGGGGGCCTAACACAGCACATCTACCAGCCGTGTGACCAGGGGCATCCCGAGGCCAGGTGTCACCCAGAGCGGAGAACGGGTGACACCCCGCAGTGATATCATTGCGCATGACGTCACCACGCATGCACGGCCATCTCATTGACGCCTGCCGGTGCCCATTTAGGTGATGGACACCGGCAGAGAGAGGAGGGGGCGTTCACCTCATTCCGCCGCGTCCCCTCCTCTCTCCTGACACTGTCGGGCTCTCGGTCCATGACCGAGTGCCCGACTTTTTAGAGGGGGTGACACCAAAATTACTGTCAGTCATTTTGGTGTCACCCCTCCAATGGCGTCACCTGGGTGCAAGCCGCACCCCCCTTGTGTCGCCACTACTTGTGACACCACATACATATGGCCAATAATCCTGATGCTCTGGTGTCACCCCTATCATATCGGGTGTCTACCATGTAAAAATTTAGGCCGAGCCATTCTAATGACATTATTGACCTTAAACTCATTACCTTCAGAATGATTCGTACAAGAAAGCTGATGGCCAGTTATATGACCGTCAAGCCCCCCATGAATAAAACCTGAAGACTGCCTGAGATGTAACTCACATGTTAGTGACCTGGTCAACCGCCTCCATTAAAATGACATTCAAGTATATTCCTTCTCTTAACAAGCAGTAAATGAGCTTTAACAACCCCTCACTGACCTCTGTAGATATAGGCACTGTGGAGTAACTCATCTTCAAAGTGCACAGCGGAAGCACTAAGGTCATTTTGGTGCTCTCAGCAGCTCAGCTCTGCCTGCATCCCCTCCCAGAGCTCCTGCTCTGCGTTTTCATTAGAGATTAAAAGGCTGCAAGGCTGTTGAGTCACTACTGGAAAAGGGGAGTTGGGCTGCTGAGTCACTGCTGAGAGGGTGGAGCTGAGCTGCTTGGTCAAGCCTAGAAGGGAGAGCAGGAGGAGCTAAGCAGCTGAGTACCTGTTGGGAGAGAGAGAGGAGGGAGAACAGCAAGAGCTGAGCTGCTGAGTTACTGCTGAGAGGGTGGAGCAGGGGGAGCTGAGCTGCTGAGTCAAGCCTAGAAGGGAGAGCAGGAGGAGCTAAGCAGCTGAGTACCTGTTGGGAGAGAGAGAGGAGGGAGAACAGGAGGAGATGAGCTGCTGAGAGGGTGGAGCTGAGCTGCATGTTCAAGCCTAGAAGGGAGAACAGGAGGAGAGGAGCTGCTGAGAGGGTGGAGCTGAGCTGCTTGGTCAAGCCTAGAAGGGAGAGCATTAGGGGCGAAGCAGCTGAGTACCTGTTGGGAGAGAGAGAGGAGGGAGAACAGGAGGAGATGAGCTGCTGAGAGGGTGGAGCTTCCCCCTCCCAGCGGGGTCAGGGAGTCCCCGCTGGGAGGGGGAA
>NW_017306591.1:1294177-1302012 GCF_000935625.1 Nanorana parkeri
GAGAGCAGGAAAAGTTGAGCTGCTAAGTCACTGTTGTAAGAAGGGGGCAGCAAGATAACCTCACTCACAAAATATATACAATGATAATATTAGAATTAAAATAAATAAATTAATAAATAACAGGCACATATCCTATTGTTATACCTGCCAGCTGGTAAAGTGGAGCCCTCCGTTAAAGATTGTTCAGCTCATCGGGCCCATAATTTTCTGTCCATTTTCAAAGGCAGATTTATTAAAAGCCTTGTATAATTCATATCTTATTACACAGCAATCTACACCGGCCTTCATTGTTATTCACACGAACGAGCAGTCCATGGCCGGGCTAATTTCCACTGAATCATGCCATGAAGGAGCCATTGTTCCTGGTATTCTATCTATTTCCCCCATCATTTCACCCTCTCCGGGAATAATAAGCACCTTCAATAATACATAAAACAGACTTCCATTTTACCAAAATGAATCGCTATCTTAAGATAATTCTCCCTCACTTACTCTAATCTGTCCCTGGGTCACCTTACACAAGCTGGATACACCTTATTAGCACCATCGGCTCAGAGCACCCCCCCCCCTTCCCATTTTAGCAGAAAAGTAAAAACACGGCGCTTATAATGAGCCCTAATCTTCAAAGATAGGTTCTCAGGCTCTTTTAGCTAAATCTCCATTGAAGGGAGATGTTTCTGAAAGGTAGTTGGAATAAAAGAGAATAGGAGACGAGGGAGCACCTCGCTCCTTCTGCCTCCAGTGCAGAAAAAAAACTTTTGTTCAATTTTTATCAGCCACCCGAGGGACACATCCACCTCCGCAAGCCGACTTGGAGACACAGTGGAGTCACTGGGAAGGAGCCTTGGAACTTCACACTGAAAATTGTGCCTACAGTGAAACGTGATATGAGAGAGATGTCACCAGCACACCAAATTCCTTCAAGGATAATCAATAGAATCAAGTCAAAAAACACAAGCGCTTTCGGGGCTGCACAGGGTCCCTTCATCAGGCATAGCAATGACAGTGAAACGTGACCCAAAGCTTTTGGTGGAGCAATGGCAGGTATCGCCGCCAGATGTGAGGAGCAGAACGTTTAGACTCCACTCTCTGGAGCTCATTTCCTTATCTAGAAGCCCTTCCACGCCATAAAGATGGCACCTCAATAATGGAGACACAGGCCCCCTAGTGGAAATTCAGCAGACAACAGATGTCTGGTTGTCCAAGGAGGATCTGGCAAGGATCTAGTCACTGAGGTCATCAACAGCAACCGGGATTAGTCCCACTGCTACAAACAAGTCAAAGGCTTTACATTGGGTGCCACAACCCTACTTACCTTTACTCCAATTATATACTGCCATGGAATTTCTTATTTTGTAACAAAAATGAGACAAACTGCTATTTTTCATACGTAAACCTTCCAAAAGCGAAACTGGAGACGATCACTTTCCAGAGGTGAAGCTACAGATGGCAAGATTTTCATTAGAACCCTTAGTTCCAGTGAAGGGGACTCTTAAGGCATCAGCACACCAAGACATTTTGGGCAATTGCATGCTCCCAACTTTGTGGGAGGAGTTTGGGGACGGCCCCTTCCTGTTCCAACATGAACGTGCACCTGTGCACAAAGCAAGGTCCATAAAGACATGGGTAGGCGAGTTTGGGGTGGAGGAACATGACTGGCCGCACAGAGTCCTGACCTCAACACGATAGAACACGTTTGGGATGAATTAGAGCGGAGACTGCGAGCCCGACCTTCTCCTCCAACATCAGTACCTGACCTCACAAATGGTCCAACATTCGCCTAGACACACTCCTAAACCTTGCGGACGCCTTCCCAGAAGAGGCGGAGCTGTTATAGCGGCAAAGGGCGGAGCCAACCCCAATACTGAACCCTACGGACTAAGACTGGGATTCCATTAAAGTTCATGTGCGTGTAAAGGCGTCCCAATACTTTTGGCAATATAGTGTTTATTTGGTTAGGAGTTCAGAGGGCTGCGAGTCCAGCACAACCCCACCTATCCCTGGAGTTCCCTCTCCCCCGTTGCTTTTAGGACTTACTGAACCCTACAAGCAGCACTCCGGGGGTTGTAAACGTGATAGTGTAAAGCAAATGAATTGGGATTGATGTTTCACAATGCACTTGGCAAGAACTCAAGTATACAACCCAGGAGCATCTCTGCCCATTCTGAAGACAGCAACTGGGAAATCTATTTGTTCTCACTGACTTCCCAAGCCATAAATATGCTCTGAGCATGCATGGTAATATTGCGATATTTTGATTAGTAAAGCCATATCTGCACATTTGATGGGTGTCTATGGGCATCTTTAGATGTGCATCTGGTCAGAGATAAAAGGTTTTATTATGCATTAATAACGCTGTACAATTTCTATACAATAAGCTTTTATGAATACGTAGTAACTTTGTAATTAATGTGCGAGCCTACGTACAGCTTATAAGGAGTCAGGGAGGGCCTCGTGTTAAAGTAGAGCTCCAGATATAATTACTGAAAAGCACAGCGGGGGGTAAGTGCCATGTGCTAAATACACTTACCACGGTGCTGTCCTTTCCAAGTTATGGCTCTCGAAAAACTGCACAGAGGGAACAGCTGTACCACTGGCTCAATGCTTACCATCAGTGGCGTAACAATCGCCATATCAACCCAGGCGGCCGCTATGGGGCCCGGGCACAGGGGGGCCCGGCCAGGGCATCCCTCTGATGTCGTGTGGGCCGCTTTGGCATGAAAGGGTGCTGGCTGTCACTGACACAGCTCAGCAGCGGCTGTGAAGATCACTGATTTCCCCTCACAGCCGCTGCGGAGTCAGTGACAGCCAGCAGCTGCGGCAGAAGAGGCCGGCGTTCGCAGTGAAGGAGGAGGCGGGGCCCGCCTAAGAGCAACCCCGCCTCCTCTTACATCACTGGCCAGCGATCTAAGAGCAGGTGGGGCCCGTCGATAGAAGAGGAGGCGAGGCCCAGGGACGGAAGAGGCGACCACGGAGGCGGACAGCACTGACGGGTAAGAGGTGTGCAGCCCATCTGAGACCCTGCAGAGCCCACTATAGAGAGTCTATGGTGGGCTCTGCAGGGTCACTCTCAGGTGGGCTGTTTGGTATATCAGGTGGGCTCTGCAAGTGGCATAACTAGCAATCACGGGGCCCCATACAAAATTTTGCTATGGGGCCCTGTGATTTCTAGTTACGCCCCTGCTTACCATCCATGCACTTCCTGTTCCTACTCTATGAATGGAATTAGTTCATGCCATAGAAGTCTTTGGGGCCACCATTTGCAGCAACGAATACCATTTATAAAGAATGGCATAGGAGAAAGAAGAAAGTGCATGGGCTGGAAGCATTGTGCCGATGGCTCTAGTGTACTTCGGGCACGGTTTTCGGACAGCTGTAACTCAAAAAAGAAAGCACACACATAACAAATTACACTTACCTCTCGCTGTCCTTTCCAGCAATTTTTCCCCGGAACTTTCCTTCAAAGAGAACCGGTCACATTATATTCTAAGAACATACCTTTAAAGAAGAGAGTACATATATCTTTCCTGCTGCCCATGTCGGATACTCAGGGAACCGGGGGTGTCTCCTCTCCTCGTGACCGGCAGATACGGTGTAGGGCACAGGGTCTCCTTCGGCTTGGCAGGACTCCTGGCGCCGGGGTGTTGCGGGTGCGCGTGTGAAATGCGCAGCGGGTGTGCGTGCGGTGCAAAGACTGTGCGTGTGCACGTAGTGCAACCGCGCCCATTAGTGATGTCAGGTGTGGACCTTGCTGGGGAAGGTTCCCAGTGCACACCTTCTGTCCTTTCCCTCTTGCCATTGGCTTCTGAATGGAGAAGCCTCCTGGTTGTCCCGGCGACCAGGGGGCGGTCTTGGTTCCCACTGGGTGTAAATTCCAGTCAGAGCCCTGGCTTATTGCGGAGTTATTCTACCTGTATGGTGCAAGCCTCTTGTGTCGGATACTGCTGCCATTCCTGATCCCTTATCTGAATTCCTGGTTTTCGACCCCTTGGGCCTGCCTTCCCATTCTTGAACCTAGTCGCCTGCTTCGACCCGGACTGGACTTTGACTACGCCTCTTGGATTGTTCCCGTGTACCTCGTTTTCGGATCTCCTTTGCCACGTTTCCTGCCAGTGGGTTCCACTCCACGGCTCACGCTGGCGATACACCCGTGACAGATACAGTACTAGGATACAGTCCATGAACCCATGAACTGTATCCTAGTCCATGAACCCATCGCACTCAAAACCGCTGTTCCTTAAAAAAGACGGGTGCTGCGGCAGTCGACGGATGGCAACCGTCTATGATCACAGACTAACATAGACACCAGCACTCCAAGTAATGAATCAAAGGGGTCTGAAACATAGCACAATCCATCAAAAAGCAATGTTTCGGGGGCCCTCACAGGATCCCCTTCATCAGGTAAAATGAGATACAGTACTAGGATACAACAGTGACATGAGGATAGAGGGGGGAACCAGTGAGAACTGCGAGGGATCATGGAGATCGACATTCCTGGAAGTGTCTACAGATATCAGGGCAACAGTACTCTGCAATTGAGGTTACAGAAAATGTATCCTCTTCTTTAGGCTGGGTTCACACCTAGGCGTATCGAATATGCGCGTTTGTCGTCGCGCGTTTTTACTACGATTTGCGGTAAAAAACGTGCGACAAATTCGCGTTTCGGAGAGCTACCTGGCTGTATCCCAATGGATACGCGCGGCAAATACGCCCCAAATAAGCTCCTGTACTTCTTTGAGCGTAGGGCGTTTTGTAGCGCGTTCATACGGCCTGTAATACGCCCAGGTGTGAACCATACCCATAGGAAATAATGGGATTTCGGTGTTTGAGCGTTTTGCAGAGCGCAGGAATGCGCTACAAAACGCCCAGGTGTGAACCGGACCTTACAGGTATGTGCTTTGATTGAAAAAATAATATCATGTGACAGGGTCTCTTTAAATCTCTGGTTGCCGTTAAATCCAAAAGGACATTGTACTATTACATTGTATTGCATGTGGCCAGCTATTAGAACCACCGAGCTGTGATAAAGTGGTTCAATAATGCCTATAAGAGGCAAATGTTGGCTTATGTTAGTCTTTGTCCAGCCGGTCAACACTCATTTCACATTGAAAACAAAATTGCCAACCCCGTTTCCATGTATTTATAAGAAAACAGGTGGAAAAAAAAAAAATCACGGTCACAATGGGAAGTGTTCTTTCCACTTTTCATAATTATCCAGAATGTCGAATGTGGGTACCGACTTCATTTGCTCCTTAAGTGTATACCATTTATAAATCCTCTGACAGAAAATACCCGAGCATATCGCCTCTGTGTGTCGCCACGTATGGCGGCATGCAATTACCCTTTCATCTCCCTCGACATGCCGCACGCAAACAAATAATGCAAGTTTAAATAGGAGAGCCCGCATTATCCCCTGGTCGAGAAGTTTCACACAGAACGGGGGGTCCTCCGCAGAGGTGAGGGGGAAAAGCTGGAAAAAAAAACTAGTCTCGCGTTTCAGGAGAAATTACACGTTTCGAATCTTAAGTCTGAGTGACTCAAAATAGAAAAACGTACAAAAATCGAGGGTTTTAAAGCATGGCTGGGCCCTGTTTAATGAAGCCTGCGCTGGAGGCGAGATTAGGTAGATGGACACGTCATACATATTACCAGTCTGGGACAATTAGAGGAAATGAAGAAGTTCATTGTAGCCTTTTTAATACAAGGAAAGATAGAGGAAAAAAAAGGTAATGCCTTGGAAGGAGATGAATTTTTGCAAAGCAAAACCTTGACACATTCTTTTCTAGAATACCAGTGCTCAAATATTCTGCAGTACAATGGGGGCTGATATCGGGCACCCTAGAAGATATGTTGTCCGCACACCATTCCGCTTCGGAATGCCATCTTTATTTGTGTTCCTTTAACCTTTGCGAATAAAGATGAAATTCCAAAGCAGAATGGTGTGTGGACAACGTATCTTCTAGACCAGGGGTGCCCATTAGGTCGATCGCGATCTACCAGTCGATCGCGATCTACCAATGTTCGCTTTGCGATCAGCACACTTACCTGAGCTCCCTCCCGCGGTGTTAGTGTGTCTTAATGTGCCCATACACCTGCCGATTATCGTACCATCATCGAGGGCGATACCGCAACCGTATTATAATCAGCAGGTGTATGGAAGGCATGCAACAGTTTCTACTGTACGGTCGCACGTCTTTTGTCTCCCGAGCAGGCTCGAAAACCCGCAGAGAATCGTACGATTTTCGGCGGGCTAGCGGCGTGCTCGGAAGACAAATGCCGAGCGGGCCAGTGTTGGAATCATCGGAAGCCCTCGCGTTGGCGGGGAGGGCTTGCAATGATCGCAAGTATGATCTGCCTGTCCAAGATGGGCAGATCATACGAGATTTTAATTACCTTACAACCCTCGCACAACGAAAGTCGTGCGATGGTTGTAAGGTGTATGGGCAGCTTAAATGTGTCAGACGCTGCAGACGGGAAGGGGCGGGGCACCGCTCCCAGTCTGCTCATTCAGCCACACGAGCACCATGGGAGGAGGACAGGACACCGCACCTGAGAGGAGACCCAGGAAGCTGCTGCAATGCAGGTAAGGAAAGACAGGCAAGAGAGAGCAGAGAGAGCGACAGCAGAGAGAGAGAGAGAGAGAGAGAGAGAGAGAAGAGACAGCCAAGAGAGAGGGCCAGTTCACACCACAAAGTCTGCTTTCCAGAGTGTTCGGCCTCTAGAATGCACTAGAATGCATGCCGGCCGGCTCCTTGCATTCAGGGGCGGGAGGGGGTATTGAAGTCAATAGCACCGCAGCCACTCCCCCCGCCCGCAGTGCGATCGTCCGCCCCCGCAACGCAGGCACATTAGCGCCTGTGTTCCGGTCCAGTGCGATCTGCAAAAATGCTGCAAGCCCTATTTTGTTCCGACTGGACCGGAGGCATTGATGTGCCATGCGTTCCCATGAGGCCGATCACATTGGCCGGAGGGCGTGGCTATGGTGCCATTCACTTCAATGGACCGCCACGCCCCTTCTTGCACCGCAACATAGTGAGCCGGCCGCAATGCGATGCAGTGCCGTCCGGCCAGGATCGGGCTCAGAGATTTAGGGGAGTAGATCTTTGTTTTTAACCTAGACACAAATGAGCAGTTAACCCGTGCAGTGCTGGGGTAGCCCCACTAAGGGGGTTAATGAAAAAAAAATCCTGGAGTTCTGCTTGAGATGAAAGTTTTTGTGCCCGGAGTTCAGCTTTAGGTGATGGAAAATATGGTTGCAACGACCGACTGTTCCAGGTGCGCTACAGCTCTATTGTTCCTCCGTCAAACCAAACGTCATATCGCAGTCACGTAAGCCAAAAGAAGTGACTTTTTTAAAACATAACCACTGAAATGATTGAGAGCCTTTAAGTGGTTGTGAAAACAAAAATCTACCACCCCTCACTCTCGACACACACGGTACCTGGGGCACTTATCAAACATTTACCGCCGGCAACAACACAATAATTTAGCTGGCAGGGCACCGGGAAATGGGCTGGCAACCATGGGCGCCTAATCTTAAAATAACATCGGCATAATATTTTACCCATGGCTCCCGGGCCCGACCAGTACAGTTAGACTTCGGCACAAAAGCGGCGCAATTATGTTGTTAGAGAGGCGGGCTGCGCGCAACAGTAAAATACACAAGCGGTGTGAATTTTGCAGGGGAAAAAAAAAATAATGGCGTTCCAACAAGTGCATCGCAGTTTGTTTGCCGCTTGTCACCGCGCGTACGTAGACGGAATCAAATGTAATTAATATTAGTTTGTCAACCATAAACGGTTTTGCTTTAGAACCCTTGTAACGTGCAGCTCCCC
>NW_017306591.1:1302175-1307270 GCF_000935625.1 Nanorana parkeri
TTCCTATATTGACTGGAGTGAGCCCACTATTATTAACTCCCTTTTTTCTACTTTCTGTGTTATTTTTACCTATGATTAAATCATATACGTTTTGTTTAAGTAATTTAATTTTTATACCCCCCCCCCCCCCCCTTTCTTTTAATTTAATGAAATCTTTTTTTTCTTTGTTCTTCACTTTTGAGGATGGAAATCCTATTTCTGGCGAGACGAGGTCACAAAGCATCCAGGATCCAAATCGATTATCCTAACACGGAGCCGAAGGCACGTGGTCTGTTAGGAGTTAATCTACAAGTGTGCCGTGTGGAGAAATGATGTTTGAATAAGGACTTGCTAAATAACAAGTCATTCCACCCTGCGATCGCTCTTCTCCACCGGTGCAACGAAGATGATGAGAAAATAGCAGTGAATTATAGATATATGGGAAGTGATACAGCATTGTAGACGGACTCTGTGTTCCCAGTGGAGAGATTTTCCATCCCTTCCTGTCCCAATAGGAAGTGAGGGGAAATTTCACTAACAGGGACACAGATTGCAAATGATAACCTAACGCCGCCCAATGTGAATGGGACTTCGAGCGCCCCTAACCCCCCCGTATACCGGCCCCAGTGGGACTTTTTAAACCTTAACACGTTACCAGCTTTGTTTGCCGCTCTGCTGTTTATTAGAGGCCCTCATCCAAAAAATAATAGCGTTCCAACAAGTGCATCGCAGTTTGTTTGCCGCTTGTCACCGCGCGTACGTAGAAAAAAGGAGAGAGGAGAGAAAAAAAAGAAAAAGATTTAATGAAATGGAACGGAGGTGACAGCTTCTAGACCTCAGTACTCTACACCTCAGTAAGAGTGGGGACTGAACATTCTTAATGCAGAGTTTACAGAGCATGAAAAGAAGAGAGATCTATGATTAGGGAACGGCGACAAGGGCCACACGGGTTAAACTTAGAAAACTAATGGGATAAAAAGAAAAAAAGGAAATAAAAAGGATATTGCGGCTGTCTACAGAAATTAACAGCTCTGGGTAGAAAAAAATAGAAAAGGGAAATACAAATTGTTTTCACCAGGAGTGCAGTCAGAGGGTACAAGAGACGGATGTTGGTAGGAATTGATTTTCTATAATGCGATGTACAAAGCTGGATGGTGGAAATCCAAGAAGTTACAACTGCCCCTTCCATGGCACTGGCAGGGCTCCATGTGAACAGGTATTAATCCGAAAGCTCCGCCCACCAAAAGTGTTACAATGTATCGAACTTTAAGGACAATGCTGTGACAATATTAACTGGGAGGTGATTATTTGTACGGAGACATTGTAATTTTAGAGCTGGATACAAATAAACTTTATGAATTATATATACAATATACACTATATTGCCAAAAGTATTGGGACGCCCCTCCAAATCTTTGGATTCAGGTGTTCCGTGACATTTCCTGGCTACTAAATACTCCGCGGTCACCTGTTACTGGGATTATAACAAAGTGGAAGCAACTCAGTCACAAAGTGGTAGGCCACGTAACATGACAAAGCGGGGTCAGCGCATGCTGAAGCGCACAGTGTGCAGAAGTCGCCAACTGTCTGCAGAGTCAATAGCTACAGACAACCCCCCGTGTACCGGCGCCAGTGGGACTTTTTAAACCTTAACACGTTACCAGCTTTGTTTGCTGCTCTCCTGCTTATTAGAGGCAGCCTCTGATTGCTACATCCTTGATCTTTACTCTAAATCCATAAAACGTTTTGATAATTGCTAAAGCCCTGATGAAGGGGATTGTCTCGCCCCTGAAAACACATTGCTTTCCTGTTTATCAGCAAAAAGAACCAATAAAATCATTTTGAACTCTCCTAAATTTTGTTTTGCTGTTCAACTATACACAAATAAAAAAAAACCTTACAGAGGCTTAAACCCTTCCCTATTCTGTCCCAAACTAAGGCTAGGTTCACACCTGCACTACACTGCACGACACCCGGGACTCGCCTCCCAGGTGTTGTGCGGTCCAGCAAAATGCAGGCAGGTATTGCCGCACAGCTCCATTGATTTTATAGGGGTGACATCCACATGTTCCTCTTTTTTGCGATACACGACACGCACGGCGTGTTTGGAAGCACGGGCGGAATGCGGTGCGATCTGCCCGGCCCGACTGGGGTGCCATTAGAAAATAATGGCACCCACAGAGCGATCGGTTCACACCTTGGCGACTCCTGACCGCGCGGCAATCCTCGTCGAATTTACACGATTGCCGCACAGTGAGGTATCGCCTACCCAGATAGGAAGGATAACTTGCTACAAACCTGTGGCGGGGTGAAAATTGTAATTTTGTTAACTTGCTGCACACATTCCTGGCAAGTCGTAGACTCGCAGAACATTCGCAGCACAAGTTCTAGGCGACACTTTTTGAATTTGCAGCAGATTTGCTTGGCAAGTCTACAGCAAGAGTCCTGCAGGTCTTAGCGAGAGCTCTGCAAGCTCGCTGGCCTGGAGACTTGCAATGCGGACTTGCTGTAATTGTGCAACAAAATTGTGAAGCTCGGCAAGTCTGCAATAGTTTAGCAAGTCATTTTCAAACTTGCAGCTCAATTGCTTGCTATCTGGGTAGGTGTGAACCTAGACTAAATTGGTTGGGCTTTGAGATCAAATTATTAGTTCATTTCAGAGCGTGGCCAGATAGCTTAATTCATTGCACCAATTCCTTGATGAACAGCGTGAGAAAACAAAGCTTGCCACCATGCAGGGCCACTTCTAACTGGTGGACAGCTACAGCACCTACTCTAACCCTAACCCTAAAAATCATCAATGCCAATACACAATAGGGGACCATTCCCTCCATTACAGTTCTAAAAACACATCTGTTTTACTTTCATTCGGCACGCTGGTCAATGAAAACAATGAGTATGCGTCTTCTGAAAACTGGAGAGAAAAAAATCTGAAGCCTGCGTTTTGCTAAATCGCAACCCACAGAACTGTACAGAGGGAACCTATCTCATATTGTATAGTTTATCCTTGCTGTTTATGATCCTTTTTTTTGTGCTGCAGTGGAAATAGGCCATAAATGTGAAGGATGCACAAGAAGATACTGCGGCTCTTTAAATGAGATAGACCCTGCCCCATAAAACAGCTGGCCATCCAACTGGGAAAGCCAATGGTAGAGCGGCTTGGCAGATGCTAGTAGGAGTGTGCAGGTGGTGTACCCTGGATGACATTTTTGGCCAGAAAGAGCACCCCTAAGGTCTCTCAGGCATGTGCTTTGCAACGTATACATATACATGCCATTTGATACAACTTCTCTGCTTTAATTTTAGGTTTTAAAGGAGAACACTGAGGTTAGTGAAAATCACTGATCCTCATAGTTCTAGCCGACCTGTGACAATGAAACTGTCACAGGTCGGCTCAATAGATCGGGAAGTGAGCGAACACATACCGTCGCTCGCACACTTCTCGATCCTGTCCCTGCAGAGAGCCGTGACCGTCACTCACGTCTCCCTGCAGGGATTCCCCCCCTCTCTGCTCCTATTATCCAGCGCTGACTGGCAGAACGGACGGGGGAGGGGGCAGGTACAGCTGGCTCTGCCTCTAGATAGGCAGAGCCAGCTGTCAGTCACGCAGCTGGGTGGATCCAGACAGTATTGTCGGGGATCCGTCCCGGCTGCGGCGGTCTCAGTATACCACGAGCTGTAGCTCGCTATATGCTGAGCTTTGGTTGACGGGAGGATGCTAGTTTGTGTCCTCCGTTACACTTAGGAGAACTATGGGGGAAAAGCCCTGACCCCCATAGTTCTCCTTTAATAGTGCAGAAAATCTGGGCTAATTTTTTAAAAAGGTATACAGAGATTCAGCCCTGCGCCCATTTCACTTGGTTCCCATACCCTCAGTTCAGGCGCTCCAGAACAGCATATTTAAAGAAGCGCTGGGAATAGTCAAACTTGTACCAAGGGCAGGCAACCTTGGCTCTGCAGCTGTGGTGAAAATACAAATCCCATCATGCTTCTGCCTCTGGAGTCGTGGCTGTGGCTGTCAAGAGTCTTGCAATGTGTCATGAGATTTGTAGTTTCACCACAGTTGGAGTGCTGAGGTTGCATTTTGATGAACAGATGAAGGAAAAATAAGCTTTGTTGCTTGGGCGAGGCGGCTCCCACAAAGCAAGGCTTTCTTCAATGGGTACCCAACGGTGGCTCAGTCATAGAATTACAGAAAGGAGTGCCAGACCATGAATGGATGAAAAAGGAGTCCAAGATCATTTTTAGCGGTTGGTAAATAGGTGTCAGGAAGCCAGAGCCAGGATTCTTTCACCGCCGTTTGCGCACGCACGTGCGCCTGGTGCAGCTAATAGAGTTGTATCGGGTGCAGCGTCTCTGCGTAACGTGCGCGCGTTCGTGCACGTGTGTGCGGCGATGTGTTGTTTGAGTTTTGGGCGCCCTCTGGGCTATACAAGGCTGTGCCTAACAAACCTCCTTTGCTGTCAGATTGTCAGCTTTCCTGTATTCCTGCATCCTGTTCCTGAAGTGTTTCAGTTATCTTGACTCGGCTTGGCTTGACCCTTCTGCTTATCTCCAGTGATTTGACCCTCAGCTTGTTCCAGACGTTTCTCCTGCCCCATACTCTGTACTGCGTTGCCTGCACATTGACAACCTCGGCCTGTCCTGACTATTCTGCCATCTTTGTCTGCTGGACCTGCAACCATCTCTGCTACTCCTGCTCCTTGGATTCAACTACCACTGGCACTCCTGCCCCTCTGTGCCCTGGTACTCGCGTACCCATCCAGGGGCCCCAGGACCAGAGAAGTGAGAGAGGCCGCCCTCAACATCTCAGACTCCCCGTCTGACTCGACAATAGGTCATATAAAAACAGCCAACTCGTCTTGGGGTAAAAGCCACTCCCCATTCATCAGGGCTAAAGTATAAACTTGGAAGGACTCTGAAAAAATTGTGACCACACAGATCTACATTAGAACCGCTATTAAACTCTCGACATGGAGTAACAGCTGCTGAGCAACTTGGCGGAGGAGATTAGTGATGGGCTCGGGCGTGTTCGCAGCTCCACGTGCCGAGCCCGCCAGGAAGCTGACAGCGCCAATCACAGGCACTGAGATATATCCCGATCTCTGCAGCTGCG
>NW_017306591.1:1307385-1315575 GCF_000935625.1 Nanorana parkeri
GGCGCTGTCAGCTTCCTGGCGGGCTCGGCGCGTGGAGCTGCGAACACGCCCGAGCCCATCACTAGAGGAAAATCCTGGACTATAAAATCTCTGGGGAGTGGGAACTGCGCATGCTTGTTGGGACCAACAATTAGGATAACAGGTTACTTAGCCGACACGTTCTCCCTCCCTCTGATCACCAAGTAAGGTATATTTTTCTGTTGAGTCGTCTTCATTCCACTCTGATACTAATTCGATCTGACATTTATACAGCGGCAAGACTCCATCCTAAGGGCCTCAGCTTAAATTACTGTCCAGCTGGCTACATTCCAAAAGAAAAAATCAAGCCTAGTCCAGTATCCTATTCACACATTCAATGCTGATTTGATGGTTTGGAAATATAAAATGGGCAAACCTTGCTAAAATCTAACTGTATCAAAATGGATCAGAGTTGGCCTGTAGGATTCAGAGGTTTTGTAGTTAATCCGAGGGAAACAATAGATAATTAAAGTCTTGCGCAGTCCTGCTAGTCAATAAACCCCCCTCCTCTCTGTCTGAAGCAGGTACCCTTGTCCAGTGCTTGAGCCCCCATCCATCTCTCAGCTCTGCTAATTAATGCCATCCAGTCTCGGTATTGCCAGCGGATGAAGGGATGTGACTGACCATCAGTATTGTACCTGGCTGCTAGCCACGGTCTGTTCTCTGGGGACGCTGTATCTGACCGCCGCTTGCTCTATGAGCTGACCTGCGCTACCTCTGCTTAGCGCCGGAGACAGAGGCGAGTAATTCAAACTCACGATGCCCAGGAACAGTCACTGCATGGGTTTACATCAACTGTGAGTTGCAGGAACGCCTGTACTGAAGGAGTACAAATCAGTTCATTGAAGATGCACAGGGGTTTTATACAGAGATGAATGGGAAGGACCCTGATTGGATCAAAAGCGTATTAGTATTACATGGTTTGTGTTAAGGTGAAACCCCCAGGCAGGCGACATGGGCTCACCTGAGCCTAAGCACCAGCCAGTTTTTACCAGAGTTCCTGATGAATGCAGATGGGCTTAGCTGCTTGCTGGTACCAGGTTGCGGCCCCCAGGATCACCCTACCAAGGGATGAGCGAGGACAGCAGGGCTCCAATGAGGAGACAGTAGCCTGGAGCATGTGAGACAAGGCATAGGTCCCGACAGGTGATAACCAGAGAATGATCATACGGTCCAGGTCAGCAGCCAGTGGACAGTAGACAAAAACAGGAGATGAGAACAGGGTCGGATTCAGGCAGGGGTCGAGACAGGCGGCTAGCAGAGAGTGGCTAGATGTACCAAGTCAGCAACGAGCAGTCAGTAGATAACGCAGGAGACAAGAGGGTAGTTGGGTGCAGGCAGAAGATCAGGGCAGGCGGCAAGTGGAGAAAGGTCAGATGGTCTGGGTTGGCGGGGGTGTGGGTGGTGGTGGCAGTGCAGGTCCGGGGGGTATTTGCTGCTGGGTGTTAGCAGTGTATGTCTGGAGAAGTAGCATGGGGTTTGCTGGAGGTGCTGGTCCCAGGGGCGGCAATTGGTGGGCATGCATGACACCTCTATCCAGGGTCCCACTCTGCTCACTGACATCACTGGTTGCCAGAAGCTCGGCAGGACACCATCTAGATAATCGTGCTCAGATCCTGGCAACCAATGACATCAATGAGCTGGGCAGGACGCCGACCAGAGCGTTACAGGTTGCTAAGGGCTCTTAGCAAGTTAGGACACTAGGATGGTATGACTGGGTAGGTGTGCCTGCCATCCCATCCGCATAATCCAATGAGATGCCACCTCACGCTGGCTCATTATAGGGATGGCCACGCTTGCCAGTCCTGTCCCTCCCCCTGCCTGTAACTGGACAGTGAAAAGAGAACCAGCAAACTGATGAGAACATCTCACTGTCAGTGTGCCCTCTCCTCCTATCAGCATGCTTCTCGTTAGCACATGAGCACTGCGTCCCAACTGACTGTCTCCTTGTTCTGCTTCTCCCACTTCCATTTTGAGCTCTGCTGTACAGGTGCTGCAAGAGAGTGATACCAAAGTCAAATTCAGGTACTTACACTTCTTGCATTTAAAAATAAACATTTGAAGATGTTTTAATAAAAAAAAAAGGACTGAATCCATTTGTGTCTTTCCCACCAATTTTACAGCTCTGACAGTTCAGCCTCCAGACACATCCGACACTAGTATCGGAGTTACTGTGGATGCCAGATTTCACAAAACCCCACGAGAGTTCCCTGCTCTCTGTTGTGTTGAATTCAGCTGCCATCAATCATTCTTATACAAGAGACAATGCAACGTAGGCTCCAGATCTGTCAGAAGTCGGAGAGTAACTGATTTGCATAATATTAGCTCTCTTAAGCCGGGATACTAAGACGATGGATGGACAATGTTCCCTTAACATCTTTTTTTTTTACTGCAGTCTTTGTACAGATGACATTGTAGCAAGGCAGAGGCAGCATTGGAAGCGTGTTGGCATTTGGAAGAGCTTGGATGAAAGACCTTGAAAAAGATCTTCAAAAAAAAAAAAAAAGGTACTGATGTGTCTGGGAGACCAAAAAGATCAGAATTGTCCATTTTAGGGTATTTTCTGTCAGTCTCGATGGATGTGAAAGCTGGACAATGAAGAAGCAAGGCTGCAAAAGTATTGATGCCTTTGAACTTTGGCGTTGGTGAAGAGTTCTAAAAATATCATGGGCAGCAAGGAAAATAAAACACGCGGAACCTTCACGAAAATCAAGCCCGACCTTTTGCTAGAAGCTCAAATGACAAGATTGAAGCGGTCTTGTTGTGGACGTATTATGAGAAAAACCAACTCACTGGGGAAAAAAACTGTTACGCTTGGAAACTTTGAAGAGCAATAAAAAGGGGGGGGGAGCAATAAAATGTCTCGATACAGTCACAGAAGTCAGGAAAAGTGATGTTGTGTGTGACATCCATATAGTCATATGGTGACTCTATGAGCTAGCTCTCTGCTGGTCACCGTGTCTGACACGCTTCAGAGCTGTTTTTCACCAAAGGGTAGGTAGCATACATGGTGTTGGGAAGAACTATATAAAACCTATCATTCTGGAGAAACCCCATCTATACAGTCATATCCGGCTCTGTGTTCTATGGCCCAGCTCTCTGGTCACAATGACTGATATGCTGAAGACCTATCATGAAACCCCACCCATACAGTCATATCCGGCTCTCTGTGTTTTATGGCCCAGCCAGCTCTCTGGTCACAATGACTGATATGCTGAAGACCTATCATGAAACCCCACCCATACAGTCATATGCGGCTCTCTGTGTTCTATTGGCCAGCTCTCTGGTCACAATGACTGATATGCTGAAGACCTATGCTGAAGACCATCATGAAACCCCATCCATTACAAGGTAGGTCAACATATCATTGATCGGACCCAAATAGAAGACCTGTCATTCTGGAGAAACACCATCCATGTGGTCGCTAGGAGTCAACATAAACTTGATGACACCTTCAAGGGGCCAGAACTTTACAGTAGTCTAGTTTTGCAACCAAGATATAAGGGCATATAGCTTCTATTTTGGGGATGCTATGGGCCGACTCTCTGGTCACCAAGTCTGATACGCTTGAGAGCTTGTTTTCACAGAAATTTCCTGGCAAGTGTTTTTACAAGGTAGGCCACAAACATGCCATCGGAATAACCTACATAGAAGACCATTCTGGAGAAGCACCATCTATGTGGTTGTCAGAAGTCAACATCAACTTGACGGCACTTAATAATAAGACAAGCACATGGAGAACATTGAAGGACCCGTTAAAGTGGCTGAAAGCTTACAGTAGTCTAGTGTTGCAATGAAGATATGAGAAAATAAAAAAAACACGGGGATAAAAATTGAGTTGTCCTTCCTTCTTTACCAAGCAGCTCAGTATATTCCAACATTAGAAGTAAATGGAATTAGCCTGATAGAACAATGCGGATATGTGAAAGCCGCTGATGAGATCATCGTGGCTTCTACCGATACGTTGCCTCTTGCAAGCACTCCAGGGCCGGTCCATTAAATGTCTGGACGCGGTCTGAAAGAGAACCAGTGATTGCTAAACACATTATACTTGAATGAGAATGTATGCTTTCCTTTTGCATTTTCCTCTCATTAAAGGGGGCAGCCGTGCTCTGGAGGGAGCTGGGAGGCAGCTTTGACACGGATGATCTGGCAGGAGAGAACCAAGCCACTCTGGAATGAGGGGATAAAGCGTCAGGGCCCTCTCTACTGATGGATGGTGAGGGGCCGCTCCGCACTAAACTTTTAATAAAGCATAACGAGGCATAGCATTGTCAAATATTCCTTTTAATTCAGCTCTCCCGCGAGATGGCCTGGTGGCGGTTGGCGACATGCGGCGAGCAGTCCTGGCAGTTTAGTCATCCTTGGCAACAAATGTCCGTTTAACCCATTTCCTGCTGGGCCTGCTGAGCTAGAGCAATAAACAAGAAACAAACAAAAAAAAAAAGAATCTGAGCTGCTTTCCTAAATGCTTCCTAAGAGGTGAAACGGAGCATGACGGCACTAGCAATGTATGCCCAGGAGACCGACCGGGCACATTATTTATTACTAATCATTTATGGTCAACGCTAGCGTGAAATATGGCTGCCAGAGGTTTGCTGAAGCCTCCAAAGCTGAAGTGGTTACATTTAAAGGGCAGCTCCAGCCAAAACCGCTTAATGCACAGTTCTAAACGCACACGCACAGCCAATGTTCTATTAATACACACTTGTCATCCGCCCACATCTGCTTTTGCTATATGGCTGCATGTTATAAGGAGCAGGGCAAGACTGTAAAGAATCTGCAGTTCTGGAGAAGGGAGGGGGGGGTGAAGATAAGCAATGCTAGCAGGACCTACCCAATCAATGCGTTACCCCTGTCAAAGTGAAGTCCTGCAGAGAACATAATGGGTTTTAAAATTAGGCCGACATCTTTAAAGCAGACCTTGCATGAAAATGTAAGATCGATTTATCTGGGCGAGCCCCCCACCAATAAAAAAAAAAATAATAATAAATAAGTAATTCTACCTTCCTGACACTTCCTGAAGGCACCGGTGACATCTCTGTCTCAACCCTGCTGGGGCAGTGAAGTCCTAGAAGTTCCATGAGAATATGCTTTAGCTCTGTGCAGGAGAGGATCCTTGCAGGGTGTTGGGGGCTCGACTTTCCCAGGAGGCAATGGTCAACCGCTGTGATGTCATCAGCACCTTCTGGAAGCCGGCATTTGAGGCAGGTATTTTTTTTTGTTAGCGTTTAATGAGTATTTGATCCAAAAATGTGTGTAGCGCCCATCACCTTCTGTGATGTGACTACTAAGCATTTAGTGACAGATTCAACCAGTGGTGCCTGCTGGGAGAGTGTACATATTTTGGTGGGAGCGGCCATGTGCTATAGAGGACGATAAATCTCAGCAATACATTATACAGCAATGCAGAACAATACCACCAGCTATAGAGGACTACAAATCCCGGCAATACATCATACAGCAATGCAGAACAATACCACCAGCTATAGAGGACTACAAATCCCGGCAATACATCATACAGCAATGCAGAACAATACCACCAGCTATAGAGGACTACAAATCCCGGCAATACATTATACAGCAATGCAGAACAATACCATCAGCTATAGAGGACTACAAGTCTCAGCAATACATTTATACATGCACTCATGAAAATGCCTAGTATCTGCACCGATACCTGTACAATGCTTGCTCACAACACATTTCCTATCCAAGGGTGGCACAGCTCACTCACTGAATGGTGTCTATAGAGGGGCAGCATTGTCACCTTAGTACAGGTAGCATGTTGGGACTACAGAACACCGCTATCTCTGCTTCATACTATAGAGGGCAGAGTTCTTGTAGTGCACAGAGATAGCTGGAAACAATGTAACTGATAAGAGTGCAGCGCAGAAAGCCAGCACAGGAAGGCAGAACAGGAAGTTATCAGTTCACAGGCTTTCTGGCAGGATCAATAGATTTTTTGTTTTGTTTGCAATTATTGCACAGATAAAGTATAACTAAACACACCTTTAGCTGTATACTTGGCAGACAATAAGGGACCACGTGGAGGGGGGTTTACCATCAGGGCTTTTACATGCTTCCGGTTTCGACACCGACAACATGCAACCATTGGGAGTGGGACTAGTTTTGCTGCAATTTAAACACGATTGGATATAGTTAAGTACAAGCGCAGCAGAAAACTCCTTTGAATGAGGCCAAGCTGCCGAAAACTCCTTTTCATACAAAAAGAAAAAACACACACGACACTTCCAGCAACAGGCGCCCCCGTGACCCCTCTAGACAGCCGTAAGCTTCCAGGAAGCCGCAGCTCCCGCTACTGGATTGAACACATCAAGTGATACGGCGAGGCAGATGGCAGCTCAACGCCTTCTGTACAGAGGATGCAATTACACAAAGGAAAAAAAAATAATATAAGAAAACAGCACTTTTTGATGCGACGTTCCTCCTGAGCTATTTATATTCCGGACTTGGCAGGTTTGGCAGACGGCGACTGCAGACTTTACGCCGAGGCGAGGCAGGAAGCACGGTGATTGCGTGCGCCTGTCGCACTGTTTGTGCTTCTCGCACGAAGACGGAGGTCGCAGGGTGAGGCGTATGAAGACGGCAGGTGGCGCGGACGAAATAAAGTCGCCAACAGCTCTGCGACTACACAGCTACCGAGCGGGTAGAATTATACCGAGCTTTCAGCTGCTTCTGATTTCTTTTTTTCCAGTCTTCCCATTACGAGCCGCTGCGAAGGAAGCCGACCTTACATGACTTGCAGAAGAAATTATAGCAATAAAAAAAAAGAAATTCACAAAATAAGAAGTCAACCACCAATCCTCTTACTCACGAGATTCGGGAAAAGAGCCTTCCTCTACGGGCAGGACACAATGTATCATTGAATGAGATAGGAATAAAATGCACATTGGGTTCTGAGGGGTCCAATTGCAAGTCCAGTGTATCCATCGGCCAATCATTCCAAGCCAAGATAAAACATACGGAGACATCTTCTATAGAGGAGGAGAGAGGCTTGGGCGTTACTTTTGGGTCATGCCCATACAAATCCTTTAAAGCTGATCTCCAGGCATGTGTATTCTTCCTGAATCTTGGGTTAGCTTTGTGTATGTCTTCCAGATCTGTGCAGTAATTCAGTGTGAGACTTGGAGCTTCCTGTAATAAAGACCGGTCGTTGCTGCTCTCTCTACTTGTGCAGGTTGATTGGTCTTGACTCCGCCTCTCCTGTAATAAAGACCAGTCACTCCTGCTGCTCTCTCCTTGTGCAGGGTGACTGGTCTCGTCTCCGCCTCTCGTGTATTAAAGACCACTCACTGCTGCTCTCACCTTGTGCAGGGTGACTGGTCTTGTCTCCGCCTCTCGTGTATTAAAGACCGCTCACTGCTGCTCTCTCTGCTTGTGCAGGGTAACTGGTCTCGTCTCCGCCCCGATCCTGTAATAAAGACCGCTGACTGCTGCTCTCTCTGCTTGTGCAGGGTGACTGGTCTCGTCTCCGCCCCCCTCCTGTAATAAAGACCGCTCACTGCTGCTCTCACCTTGTGCAGAGTGATTGGTCTTGTCTCTGCCCCCTCCTGTAATAAAGACCAGTCACTGCCGCTCTCTCTCCTTCTGCAGGGTGACTGCTCATGTCTACACGCAGCTCGTTTAGTTTTCCGAAGGCAGCCTGTAGTGGGAGGAGCTTCCTGTAATAAATACTTGCCATTGCTACTCTCTCTCCTTGTGCAGGGTGACTGGTCTCGTCTCCGCCCCCTACTGCAGTTTCCTGCAATGTGTGGGGCCTGCTGGGTCGCTCCCACAGCTGTGCTCTTTGCATAGGATATCTGCAGCACAGTAAAGATGTCACCACTACTTTTACTTTATTTTTTTTTAATTTTAATGAAATTACTGGGTTTGCAAAGGGATTTGGTGCACACAATGTAGATTTGTATTCTTTGGGGTGATTGAAGAATAATATAGCTGTATGAAATTGTTTCGTGCATTGAGTTCAGCTTTAAATGGAACTGTTACTTGCTTTCCATTGTAGAGCATAACAGGCGCAGACCCGGAGTAGCACAAGGAATTGACAAGCAGTTAAGTTTCATAAATCGCCGCTTGCCCTCTCTTGTATACCTTTTATTTGTTTTATTAAAGGAGAACTATGAGGGGGGGGGGGGGGGGGTTTCTCTCTCA
>NW_017306591.1:1316565-1332313 GCF_000935625.1 Nanorana parkeri
TCACTCACCTCATAGTTCTAGCCGACCTGTGACAATGAGACTGTCCCAGGTCGGCTCAGTAGATCGGGAGGTGAGCGAACATAAACCGGCGTTCGCTCACCTCTCGATCCTGTCACGGCTCTCTGCCGTGACAGGGGAGGGGCTGTATTCCGCCCTCCCCGCTCCGATCTGCCAGCGCTGACTGGCGGATCGGACGGGGGCGGGTACAGCTGGCTCTGCCTCTAGATAGGCAGAGCCATCTGTCACTCACGCAGCTGGGCGGATCTCGACATCGATGCTATAGCTCGCGGTATACTGAGCTTAGGGTGACGGGAGGACGCTAGTTTGTGTCCTCCCGTTACCCTAAGGAGAACTATGGGGAAAAGCCCTGACCCCATAGTTCTCCTTTAAAGCCCGTGGAGCGTGCTCGAAAACCAATCCCCTGTGAACAGAAAAAGTGAATTGTGAAATCACAACACACGTAAAAAAGTGCACAATGCTGCTCGGTCCGGAAGCAAGGCACCTGACAGGGGTAAGGAATACTTTGGTCCACCTACCCGAAGGCCGGCGGACCCCGATCCTCCGGGACCTGCCGAAACAGGTCCCACAAGTATTAGGTTGGGGGCTCTCCCTAAGAGAGACCCCCCCCCCAGGTGGGAGGAGACAGAAAACCCTATATGAGGGCACAGAATCTCTCCTTCTGTATATGGAAAGTGCGCAAATGCAACGCGGCTTTTGCCAAACCATCCACTGAAGCCCATTGAACGGCCTTTATTTTGCATCGTTCCCTCTTGCTGGGAGGCTTTCATCAGTTCAGCGGTTGAAAAAGAAAAAAAAAAAACATAATGGAAGGAAAAAAGAAAAAAAAAAAACAAGCCAAACACAATTTCCACATTAATGAGTAAACCGTATTAACGAGCAGGGCCTTTTCTATTACAACACATCGTTCCATGCAAATTCATTTGTACAAATTATGTAAATGTCTTTCCTCCCCTGTGTTATCCACCTCATTGTGGTCACAGGCTCTGCGCAGACAAGGAAAAAAAAAACAAACAAAAAAAACACGCATTTAAGAAACAGCCCCAAGGGGGCAAAGACTGCGGATTGAGCAAAGTGTCTGGCCAATTAAAGGCCTCCTGGGCTGTGTGAATGGAGATACGGTTTGTTCTTGCGACTTACGATAAGCAAATGTTTCCCGTTATATGCAAACAAGAAGGGGGATTTACATAGGAATCACTTACCGGAGTCTGGCCGAGTTTAATTGAATATTTTTAAAACTTCAGTGTGGCAGTCGTTAAAAAGTCATAAATAAGGAAATATGTTTACTGTTACGGTAGATGACCACCTTTCTTATTCATCGGCCCGGAACAAATATGGAAATCAGGAGTTCTGACTTCACTCGTTCCAAAGTCAGGGACTCCAAGTACTGAAGCCACGGGCAGCTACATAAGTAACTTTTTAGATTACGTCAACTATAGGGTCAACATTACGTGAAAATCCCTCCACATGATGGAGTTCAGGTGTCTCCAGTGAAGGTTTTTGTTAATACTACATCATACAAAGACATTGTAGACAATTGTGCTCTTCCAGCCATGTGGTCACAGTTTGGTGAAGGACCTTTTCTGTTCCACCATGACTGTCCCCTGTGTACAAAGCCAGCTCCATAATGACATGGTGTGACCAGTCTGGTGACTCGAGTGTCCTGCACAGAGCACTGGCCTCAGCCCTACTGAACACTTTAGGAGGAATTGGAATACAAAGCCGGATCTTCTCCTCCAACCAGAAGCGGCTCAGAGTTTGCGAGGCCTTAGGCAAGATGGTGAGACCCCTTAGAGCCCTGGTGAGACCTCACAGAGCCCTGGTGAGACCCCAAAGAGCCCTGGTTAAAGCAGGACTCTCTAGGGTCTCACCAGGGCTGCCTAGGGTGAGGGTCTCACCAGGGCTGCCTAGGGTGAGGGTCTCACCAGGGCTGCCTAGGGTGAGGGTCTCACCAGGGCTGCCTAGGGTTAGTGTCTCACCAGGGCTGCCTAGGGTTAGGGTCTCACCAGGGCTGCCTAGGGTGAGGGTCTCACCAGGGCTGCCTAGGGTGAGGGTCTCACCAGGGCTGCCTAGGGTGAGGGTCTCACCAGGGCTGCCTAGGGTGAGGGTCTCACCAGGGCTCTATGGAGTCTTACTAGTGCTGCGTGGGCCGTGTCTCACCGATGCTGCACGGACCAGGTCTCACCGGGGATGTGAAGGCCGCCTCTCACCAGGACTGTGCGGGCCAGTCCGACCAGGGCAGTGCCCCGCCTCGCGGGCGGTACCGTGCAGGACCAGGTGCCGATGTCTTGATCTGCCTCTGACGCAAAACTCCACCCTCCCAGCCAAATTGAGATCCTCGTGCAGTGGATGGGAGGGTTGACGTCTCTTCTCATTGGCTTGTGGGTGGAGCTCCAGAAGGCAAAGTGAATGGACCAAGGAAACGGATGAGCTCTGCCTGGCTGCGTCTTGTGAGGTAATGCGCCAGCAGGGCAAATTAGGTGGCTGCGAGGCCCTTGGGAGCGTGAGGCCTTAGGCGACCGCCTAATTTGCCTAATTAAAGAGCCACCTCTGCCTCCAACGTCAGTGCCTGACCTCACAGATGGACACAAATTCTCACAGGCAAACTCCAAAATCTGCTGAAAAGCTTTTCAAGAAAAGTGGAGTCCATCGGTCCATGGTTTTTGAATAGGATATCGATATTTGTTCTACCGGTATGGGTGTGAATACGGTGCCCTATGACTTCTATACATTACAAGGCCCGGTCCATCTATGACATAGGACTGACATAAGGTCTACCACCCCTCTACTCACCATCTCTACCTACCATGGTGATTTAAAATGACACCCTGATGTACCCTCTTGTCCTTAGGGGCCTCGGTGCATGGTGCACATTTGTGTCATCGTCCACTTCTGGATATAATTCCAAACATACGAAGACACATCACATACATATCTTGGAGTCTCGGCTCGGCATATTATTCATGTGAGCCAGAAAGAGCAGATATAGAATTTTCTTTAAATAGCTGCAGTTTCTGCCCTGCCCGAGGCTTCCCCTGTCATTCCCTGACAGCCCAGCAGTTGTAGGGTGAAAGGATTTTGTCACAGATCGAAAGTGATTCGAACTCTGGGACCCATCTCTCAGCTCCGGCTGCCTGCCTCTGCCTCCGTTTGCTGATCTTTAAACCAATCAATTCAGTTCCCCTGACCAGGTATGGAAATAAATGACCCAGGCCGAACCTTTCCTGAAGAGTGACCTAGATACAGCAAAGAATGCAGAGGGAAGATCAAATGCAAAAAAAATCACAGATATAAGAAGTCTGTTTAACGGTATGATCTCGGTAGCGTGGGGGGTGAGGGGGGGTTGCAAGAGAAAGAAAAGGAGAAAGACAGGAAGGAGAAGGAGAGATAAATAGGAAGTAAGAGAAGGAGAGAGAAAAAGAACAAAAGAAAAATAGGCGGGAAAAAGAAGATTAGAGAGGGAGGGTAAAGGGAAGAGAGAGATTGATGGTGTGCGTGGGGCTTGTCACTGTACAGAGAACTGATATAGATGTTTGCTAATGTTACTGCTTAATAAAACCCATTGTTTTGGTGCTTGTTCTCATCAGATATGCCTAAAAACGCATGCGTTACTGTGCGACACATGAACTCTAATTTCCATGCAATTGCAAACAATATGGGTTGCTTTTTGAAGCCCTCCTTCCAGGTTAAAAAAAAAAGACAGCAGCAAAAAAAAAAAAAAAGTGTCATTTTGTCCTGTCTAATAGAGGAAGAATCAGTGCTATGGCCTAATAGAGGAAGAAGCACCGCCATGGCTTATCTAATGGAGGAAGAAGCACCGCCATGGCCTGTCTAATAGAGGAAGAAGCACCGCCATGGCTCATCTAATAGAGGAAGAAGCACCGCCATGGCCTATCTAATAGAGGAAGAAGCACCGTCATGGCCTATGTAATAGAGGAAGAAGCACCGCCATGGCTCATCTAATAGAGGAAGAAGCACCGCCATGGATTATCTAATAGAGGAAGAAGCACTGCCATGGATTATCTAATAGAGGAAGAAGCACCGCCATGGCCTATCTAATAGGAGGAAGAAGCACCGCCATGGCTTATCTAATAGGAGGAAGAAGCACCGCCATGGCCTATCTAATAGAGGAAGAAGCACCGCCATGACCTATCTAATAGGAGGAAGAAGCACCGCCATGGCCTATCTAATAGGAGGAAGAAGCACCGCCATGGCTTATCTAATAGGAGGAAGAAGCACTGCCATGGCCTATCTAATAGGAGGAAGAAGCACTGCCATGGCCTATCTAATAGGAGGAAGAAGCACTGCCATGGCTTATCTAATAGGAGGAAGAAGCACTGCCATGGCTTATCTAATAGAGGAACAAGCACTGCCATGGCCTGTCTAATAGAGGAAGAAGCACCGCCATGGTCTGTCTAATAGAGGAAGAAGCACCGCCATGGCCTGTCTAATAGAGGAAGAAGCACCGCCATGGCCTGTCTAATAGAGGAAGAAGCACCGCCATGGCTTATCTAATAGGAGGAAGAAGCACTGCCATGGCTTATCTAATAGGAGGAAGAAGCACTGCCATGGCTTATCTAATAGAGGAACAAGCACTGCCATGGCTTATCTAATAGGAGAAAGAAGCATCTATCAAATAGAGGAGAAAGCACTGCTATGGCCTATTTACTAGAAGAAGAAGCACCACCATGGTCTATCTAATACAAGTAGAAGCACAGCTATGACCAAATAGAAGAAGAAGCAGCACAGCTATGGCCTATATAATAGAGGAAGAAGCACTGGCATGGCCTAGCTAATAGGATAAGAAAAACTGAACTGATATGACCTAATAGGAGAAGAAGCACTGGCCCATAATCCCATTACTTGATGTGGATCTGGTGTGGTGTAGTCACATGACTCCCTTGCAGAGGATAAAAGCTTCTAAATCATGATAATTTTAACTCTGGCATCTTTCCCATAATCCCTGGACACTTCAACATGGATCCGATGAGCAACTAACCTATCCTGACCCCAAGCTCCAAGACGGTTCATATCTCAATGGAACCACTAGGCTTTACAGAAAACAAAAAGCAGCCGCGCAGGATTGAGCAACAGCAAAAGCCTTCACTATTCTTCCACATATACCGGATACGCCGAGCAAAGTTTGACATCCGGGCCCTGTAGCCTGTCTAGACTGGATAACCCCGGGGCCCAGCACGTGTTGCAATAACAAGCTTCTGTCTGAACGCTACCAAGATGATTCAAGGTTAATTCAATCTCATTAGAGGGCAACTTTATCTAACAAAATCATTTCTTATTTCCTTTTGTCTGGCAGTTTGTTAAGAACAAATTTGAGGGAAGGGGGGGGAGGGGGAGATACAGTATAAGTTCTGCGGTAAGATTTTAGTTTCATCCTGTTGTATTATGAACACTTTAAAGGAGAACTATGGGGTCAGTGTATTTCCCCATAGTTCTCCTAAGGGTCATGGGAGGACACAAACTAGAGCCCTCCCCGTCACCCAAAGCTCAGTATACCGCCAGCTACAGCTCGCGGTATACTGAGACGCCACAGCCGGGACGGATCCCGACATTACTGTCGAGATTCACCCAGCTGTGTGATTGAAAGCTGGATCTCTCTATCTAGAGGCAGAGCCAGCTGTACCTGCCCCCTCCCCCGTCCGTTTCGCCAGTCAGCGCTGGAGGATCAGAGTGGGGAGGGTGGAATCCCTCCAGGAAGCCGTGAGTGACAGTCACGGCTCTCTGCAGGGACATGATCGAGAAGTGAGCGAGCTGTACATTTAGCTCCGCTTGCACTCGCCTCATAGTTCTCCTTTAACGTGTGATTTTTTTTGTTGCCATTTACAAGTTTTATTTGTACAACTTTTGGCAACAAGTAAAATCTTTCAGTGAACTCACAATGTTGTTTCTCAGCAGTTCCACTGACATACCCTAACCTGAGTTTCATATAATCCACTGCAGTTAATGTGATAGAAAAACACTATCTTTGTCTATTGTAGTGCCAAAAGCCTATTCAGAGGTCCACTGTAGAAAAGAAAGTTCAATCTTACAACAACTGGCTCTGCAAATGGGGAAAAAGGCCGCATGATCCGGCAGCTGCCAGATAAGAATGAATAGAAAGCATATGTTTAGGAGGAATTCAGGGTGAAACCCCTTCACTCTCTTACTTTACGGACGTACTACCTTTCTGAAGCAGAGACTCTCCCCAGTTCCACCACTCAGCAACTGAGCAAACCACCCATTTAAAGGAGAACTATGAGGGGGAGGGGCTTTTCACTCACCTCATAGTTCTAGCCGACCTGTGACAATGAGACTGTCACAGGTCGGCTCAGTAGATCGGGAAGTGAGCGAACACATACCGGCGTTCGCTCACCTCTCGATCCTGTCACAGCTCTCTGCCGTGACAGGGGAGGGGCTGGATTTCCCTCTCCCCGCTCTGATCCGCCAGCGCTGACTGGCGGAACGGACGGGGGAGGGGGCGGGTACAGCTGGCTCTGCCTCTAGATAGGCAGATCCAGCTGTCAGTCACGCAGCTGGGCGGATCCCGGCACAATTGTCGGGATCCGCTTCAGCTGCGCCGTCTCAATATACGGCGAGCAGCAGCTCGCAGTATACTGCGGCGTCTCAGTATACCGCGAGCCGTAGCTCGCTATATACTGAGCCTAGGGTGAGGGGAGGACGCTAGTTTGTGTCCTCCCGTTACCCTAGGGAGAACTATGGGGAAAAGCCTTAACCCCATAGTTCTCCTTTAAGATAGCTTCAAGAAATAGTTTTATTTAGCTGACTTTCCCCCGGAACACAGAGTGGACAGGAAACAATGTAACAGATAACAATCAGGAGAAGGAGAGAGCACAAGAAGCCATCAGCTTATAAGATTTAGAACATGTTTGTTTTTGCACTTATCGAACCGACATAAAAAAAAGCGCTATCATGGTCTATTTAACAGACCAAAAAGTTCAAATATGAGGAGTTTTTTGGTAGGGTTTACATACGCTTCAAGAATAGAGGGCAGTGCTATACATTCACACCCGCTGGTTTATAGAACAAACCCTAATGTAAAGCCAGATGTTTCCGGATTGTTAGTCCTCATCGGTGTGACTTCAGGACCAGGGCTGGGTTTACTCTCTCTGCTGCACCGAATGCCAGTTTCCTCAATGCGTCCCCCTGTATGCAGGCTGCATAAAAGTGATCTCGGCGACATCGTCGAGATCACTTGTACAAAACAGGGCTAAATGTAGAAAACAACTACCCGCCCGACGCCCAGAACTACTTGTCCCGGGCGTTGGGAGGTAGGAATTCCACACGCCTGCTGCCCCTCTACTCCCTGCTGCCCCGAGGCCGGGCCTTGGTTGGCCTTGTGGGAAATCCGGCCCTGTTCAGGACAACATGGCTACTAAGGAGTAGGGTACATGAACTGTATATGCAGGTTGAAGAAATGGCTCTTTATGCCGGCTATGTGTGAAATAAACCAAAGGCTACGTTTGCATAGATGGTCACAGGGGAATATAGTTATGATTTGTATAGCTCTGCCCATTTATAAGCCCATTGTTGTTTAGGTCAGCGATGGAAAGTGAAGATAAGTAAACAATGTTCAGTTTATAAAAAGGGCAATCCAATACTTGCATAGAAACCAGCTGATCTGAGCAGGTCCCTCTAAAACAGTGCGCTCACAGCAGACGGCGGCACGCATCCCTCATGATGGCTATCAACTTACATAACACCCTTATTAATTATGTTTCCCCAGCTACGGGATAATCAGGATATTGCCATGCTTTTAGGAGCTGTTACCACTAAATAATGGGCTATGTACTTTTAGCTGAACGACTCAGTGATGTGTATGTCATTAAAATTACAAAGCTACTTCATTCCTGGGTTTTACGAGACGGTTGACAAGCTCTGTAACGGTAACACTAACCTTGTCCTTCCTCATCCATTTGAAGCACAGCGTTCTATTGGCGCGCAACCGAAACAAATGGATTTTTAAAGGAAATGGGACCTTTGTGAGCCAAGCTTTTGAACGCCACCAATAAAACATTGTCATGTGGATATACAGTATATGATTCATCTGGTCCCATGACCAGCTCCCATCTGCAACATCCAACCCAAAATTTGGCTAAAAATATGCTTTTCAGACCCAAAATATACATGCAGCCCTGAAACCTGTTTATTATTATTATTATCATGAACTGAGATACAGTTAAGTTGCAAAACAAGATTACAACAGCCCGGTATGTTACAAGAAACTGTAATATTAAAGTGAACCAGAAATTAAAGAACCTAAAAGGACCATTGGAAGGACCCCCAGATATCTCTAGGAAGGATATGGAAGCACCTCCAGACATCTGATTCTCAGGCTTTCCTAAAGACCTCCAATACAGAGCTGAAACTTGGTGATCTCTGGAATTTAGGTTTCGACCAGCTGTTGTTTTCTACCTAGTTATTAGCTACCCAGTGTGATGGGAGGTTGTACTTGCCAGCGGTGTCATGCAAGAGGCATGATAGGCAGAGGAGTAGGTCCTAGACCAAAGTGCTGGTCATAATTTGTATCAGATCTCAGAGCTACACGCTCTAAAAATGCAAGCTTCAACCAACTTCTGTTGGTAAGAAGCCGGTCCTGCTGCTCCTCTTTCTTGCAGAGACTAAGCAGTTTGATGGGTGGTGGTACTTGCCAATGGTGTGGTGCTGGGTGGTGGTGGAGAAAACCTTAGACCATAAAAATGGTCAAAATGAACACTCCAGAGCACATGTGTCAAACTCAAGGTCCAGGGGCCGAATCCGGCCCACCATGCCATTTCCTAGACTTCTACTTTCAGATCTAGGTATTAAGTTATTACTAAAACTAGTGATAATTCGAATGCAGAGGCAATTATGATAAAGATTAGATACATTTATATAGTCTTAAAGATACCTTTGAGAGCAACCATAATGTTGATGCGGCCCACGATTAAATTGAGTTTGACACCCCTGCTCCAGAGAGTGTCCCAGGTTTGAGGGCTGCCTAGAAAAGTTAAACTGAAGTGCCGGAATCTAAAGAGATCCGCCATGGCATACCACCTGCACTTCAGCTTCAAACCCAAGAGAAACCTGGCAGTAGTCCCAAAGCCTGGCATGCTCTATTATGTATTACGAGCTTGGATCCACGGCACAGATCATGTGAAGAGAGGCTACAGCCAGGGCCGGATTTACTCTCTCAGCTGCCCCAAGGCCAAGTTCCTCAATGCACCCCACTACTCGCCAAAAAGCCCCCCCCCCCATGGAGAATGACAGGCCTGCAGGCTGCATACAAAACAAGCAGCAGCTTCCCCGCAGTACATTTAGCTCGGCTTGCCCAAAGCAGGGCCAAATGTAGAAAACAACTACCCGTCCGGCACCCAGAACTGCATGTCCCGGGCATCGGGAGATAGGAATTTCTATATCCCTGCTGCCCCAAGGCCGGGCCTTGGTTGGCCTTGTGGGAAATTCGGCCCTGCACTGAATAGCCACGAGAGGCTGACTCATTCCACCAGGTACAATGGATTATACAAAATGTAAATTTAAGGTAAACGGAACCGACTATCTGATCTTACCACAACTGTGATATTTTCTGGGTTACGTTAGCAGTTCGCTAATTACATTTACTTGCCGCCTTTTGTTTCCCTAACAGCAACTGTTTTACAGTCACATGCTGAACACCGAGTTTGGAACTTTCCAACAAGGTCATTCTCTAATGCACTGCAAATGTTTGAACACCTCCTCTATCTAGCCAGCCTTGCAAGCTTTCTTGCCTACAGGAAAAAATAAATAATAATCGCTTAAATTCTTCAGTCAAACACAGACCTCATTTGCATACGCTTTCATGATAAGAGAAAAGGCTTTAAGCCGGCATTTTGCAAACACTGTTGTCAGTTTCCTGAGAAAGCCATTAAAATACTTGTTCTGTGTTTATATAAGGGGTCTACTATAATAAGAGATAGGGGCACCTATGCTTCAGCCTGAGCAGCAAGTCACATTTCGTGTGCCATTTTTCCTGTCCATGCTGGAAAGTTAGGAGGAAGAGTTTGGCTTGGTGTGCATGGGCGGCACAATTGCAAGCATTTAGTCCTGGGGCACCAAGTTCCTTCCTAGGCAAGATTTGGGGCCATGTATCTCTTCGTTACACACTCTGTGGCTGTGAGTGGTAGCCCAACCAGAGTTGGGGTTGACCTCTGGAAGCTAAATGTGAAGCCCCGGGGGAAAGCTCGGAATGTGGAAGGGCCTGTAGCGTCAATGCAACCTAGGCGCCACAAAAAAATGTTCCCCATGACAAGGAATGGCCAACAACAACGCAAACACTGCACTAAGTCCTTGGGAGTTGTGAACCATATGGTCTTGGACCAACATCTCAGAGCACAATGAAAGCCCTCTAAGACTCTACATTGAACAGTCATAGTACAAGACCAAAACTCTTTCTCTAAAATCCTGAGAGAATAAGTACCGTAATTTAAAGTGGACTTATCATCAAGATCTCCAGTTCAGAATCAACCATCGACATTGCAGCATTAACAAATAACATTCAAGGACATTTTTCTTGCCATGGGTAAAGAATTGCTGCCCAAGCTTCCAACCTTGGTAGCCTAGATCACATGGTCTTTGGCTGGCAATCACCACAAGGGAGCAAGGTCAAATCACACACATACAGCAACCTAGGCATGGGCAGTGGATGTCCAGGAGGCTATGCTCCTACGGTAACTTAGAGGGATCATTTATTTGGCCCAGGCTGTGCACTTGCCTGTCACTTGTAGACAATTGGAGGGAATGGGATGGCGCCAAGGTTACTACCTTGTAAGGGCCACATTCTGTCTCTGCTGTAGAGAGACAATTTTCCCCAGTCAGCATTGAACAACAAGGCTGACCTACGTACACATATAGTTATATATAGGGATGTCCCGATGCCACTTTTCCAGTCCCAAGTACAAGTA
Organism: Nanorana parkeri; assembly: GCF_000935625.1. Classification (NCBI taxonomy): domain Eukaryota; kingdom Metazoa; phylum Chordata; class Amphibia; order Anura; family Dicroglossidae; genus Nanorana; species Nanorana parkeri. The sequence continues at coordinate 1,327,518 of NW_017306591.1, forward strand.
CAAGTACATCCCCTCATGTACTTGCCGATACCAATTACCGATACTTTTTCTTAAAGGGACAGGTGACTTTAAATGATCCATAGTACAACTACATGTTATGTACTATGGATCATGGTTTAACCTATTCATGTTAGCAGGGGATAATTGTAACTCTATTGCTGGAGTATAGTGGAGGTGTGTGCTGTATATATGCACTACATATACATTACACACGTCCAGTACACTATAGCAATAGATTTACAGCCAGCCCCATCCCAGCTTCCCTTACTATACTCACAGTTTCACTCAGATCCCTGTTGCCTCACGTGATGCCTCTTGTAGTTGGCGCTGGGCAGGATCGCGGTGCTCAGCTTGTGGGAGGCGCTCACAATTCTGCCCTGCTATTTCGCCATTGAGGTGCCTTCAGACATTGCATGATAGACTCCCAAACTGGCCTTCTTTGACTCATCCCATATGCTCAACAGCCCCCAAACAGATATTCTTAGGGAACAAAACAATCAAGCAGGTTAGCAAACCTTGTATGATTGTGGTTGTGCCTCCCTGTGCCGAGGCCAAGTTCTTTCAGATCCACCATTAGGGTGAAACTGGCCACCAAAAGACACCAACTGGCATAGCTCCCAACTGTCCCCGATTTTGGAGGGACTGTTCCTCTTATGGACTCAAATCCCCCCTTCCTTTTTTAGTCTTTTTTTGTGGTCTAATATATAAATCTGTATATAAATCTGTTATTAACTACCAAATGCATTATAATGCACTTAGAGTGACATTAAACCCTCAGATTTTTTAACATAAAACAAAACTGTAATGTGCGCCTTACTGTAATCCATGGTTGTTTCCCTTCTCTTTGCTGCTCTTCCTTGTTAAATCTGTATCTGTTCTCATGCTGGGGGAGAACTTCTGTTTTGCAGCAGACTGCCTTGTCTCAGGAATGGATACACGGTGTCTGTGTATTAGTTTCTATAGGCTTGTAATCTGAGCCAGCACTACAGGAAGAGGCCCTGAGCTGAAAAGGGAAGTTCTCTCCAAGCATGAGAACAGATACAGATTAGGGGGACAAAAAAAAATCACTTTTGGGTTTAACCAACCATTTTGTAATGCAATTGCCCCTTTTCCCCCCCCATCTCACAATGTTAGGAGGGTATGCAGATTGGCTGTGTTCACAAATGTTTTGACATGCAGCCTCTCACCTTGTAACTTGTGGCTACAAAGTTAAAATGTTGCAGTCTGATCACTAGGAGAGGGGAGACCGGGGGCTTGTTCACATCAAATGCGGACCAGATCTGCACGAGTTTCTGCATATGCAGTGCAGTGTGTTTTGCTGCGTTATTGCCGCGTTCCAGGTCGTTTTTTAGTTTTTAGCCTAAAATGGGCTTTCGGTGTGTTCCAGGGCGTTTGCATGCATTTTTTATGCGTTTGGTGTGTGTTCCAGAGCAGGAACAATAGGGCATGCTGCAGTTTTTCCGCAAGTTCTGGAACAGAATGCTGTGGTGGGAACTAGAGCCCAAAATACCATTGGAATACATCAGATGCATTTTTGATGCGTTCTGTAACTGCTCTGCATCTGCTCCGCCCTTGGTGTGAACAAGCACTGAGGAAATGCTTCCTCCTTCTTGCAGCAGACTGATCACAGGTGGAAGGGAGAGTGATGAAATGCTTTATCCTGCCTGCAGCAGACTGATCACTGGGGGAGGGGAGCTGGAGGAAATGCTTCTTCCTGCATGCAGCAGACTGATCACTGGGGGAGGGGAGCTGGAGGAAATGCTTCTTCTTGCATGCAGCAGACTGATCACTGGGGGAGGGGAGCTGGAGGAAATGCTTCTTCTTGCATGCAGCAGACTGATCACTGGGGGAGGGGAGACTGAGGAAATGCTTCCTCCAGCCTGCAGCAGACTGATCACTGGGGGAAGGGAGAGTGATGAAATGCTTCCTCCTGCCTGCAGCAGACTTATGACATCATCTCAGCCTAGGCAAAGTCACTGCATTGGCGCCCAAGGATGGCTTTTTAATGATATGATAATTGTATCAATTACAATGTTACTGTTCATTGTGACGCGTCAGGAATCCACTCATGAAGACCTATAAAATGACTGGAAGCGTACCTGCAGTTACATCAATGTTAAATGCCACTTAGACCTGGTCCACACCTGGGCGTTTTACAGTGCGTTCCTACGCGCTATAAAACGCTCAACATGTGAAAACCAATGATTGCCTATGGGCATGGTTCGCACCTGGGCGTATTACAGCGCATAGGAACGTAGTAGTAGGAAGTACAGGAGCTTCTTTGGGGCGTATTTGTCGTGCGTATCCATTGGGATACAGCCAAGTAGCACTCGGAAACGCGCGTATGTCGCGCGGTTTTTTAACCGCAATTTGCTGTAGCAACGTGCATATTCCGTACGCCTAGGTATGAACCCAGCCTTACATATAGTAGGCACTTCCAGTAGCTTGCTCGGGTTGAAAAATATACAAAAAAAGATGCAGGGAGGAAAAAAAAAAAAAGGTCTGAGGTTACGAGACAGGCGGATAATTATTTGGGAATGTTTAAGAGAACTTTGGTAATAACTCTGCTTTATAATACCGTACAGCAGTCAGGAGAGAAAAAAAGGCCGCAGCCGAGACAAGATAAGGCACCAAGATTTACTCATATTACAATCGAGCGCACGCACAGCTCTGGAATTGGCCTTCTGGACAATTAGGCAATATTGATTTTTCTGGAGAGGTAAATTGAAATTAAATTTCCAGAAGTAACATCTATTTCACAAAGGAAAGCGCTGTGCCAGTAACAGCATTATTAATGGGATGCCTATAGCTGCCTCCATGCTGCTTTTATTTCCTACCAGCGTTCGGCTTTCTTCCCTGGCTTTCTCTTCTCTTATTAAAGGCGCACCGCGAGCCAAAAATAAATAAATCCAGGCATTGAAAGGTTTGCAAATGGGGAAGACTGTGTATTGAGAGCGCTACTACTGTCCTAAGCAATTAAAAACTCACATTTTGGGACGTCATCAGAAGGAGGAGATCCGGTAGAGCCAGGGGTGTATCTAACGCAAGGCAAACTAGGCATTTGCACTTTCCAGGGGGGGCGGCAGAACCACCATAAACCATGCACAGCTCTCCTGAGACCCTGTACAGCCCACCCAAGACCATGCACAGCTCTCCTGAGACCCTGTACAGCCCACCCAGGACCATGCACAGCTCTCCTGAGACCGTGTACAGCCCACCCAAGGCCATGCACAGCTCTCCTGAGACCCTGTACAGCCCACCCAAGACCATGCACAGCTCTCCTGAGACACTGTACAGCCCACCCAAGACCATGCACAGCTCCCCTGAGATCTCATGTGGGCTGTATCCAGTGACTGACAGGTTGCGCAAAATGTCCTAAACAGGAAGTGGTGGGGCAAATTTAGATTGAGGGGGGTGCCCGAGTTTAGTCTTGCCTAGGGCAGCACAAAACCAAAATACACCACTGGGTAGAGCCACTGGAAAAGTACAGCCAGGCTGAGCCCGGTGACGTGGCGGATTGGAAGCCTGTAGGAACGTTAGCTGCGGTGGAAGGATAGCTGTCTACCGCACAGACTCAGCTGGCCAGGCCGAGTCGTTGCGGCCGAGGACAGTATGTACCCAAATAATGTCAGCAGTCTGCTATGTGTCAGGTGGCTCGGGAGACAGATCGGTCAGGCCCGGATTTCCCACAAGGCCACCGAGGCCCGGCCTCGGGGCGGCATCGGTGACCATGTGGGGAAGTTGCAGGCGCCGGTGTAAGGTGTCCCGGCGGCGGACCGTAGAAGAAGAGAACGTACGCCGGCTGGAGCAGTGAGATGGCGATGGGGCAGTAGGAAGCGATGTGTACGGGGTTGGTGGCTACGCGTTTCGAGGCCCGGGGCCTCTTTGTCAAGCTCAGATCAAAAAGGGAGAACCTTACAGTAGCGCTCTCAATACACAGTCTTTCTTTATTGGGTACTACAGAGTTCCTCTCTCTGTTTTTTTTTTTTTATAGCGCTTGCACACTGTATCCTCTGCCCCTGAACTTTTCTCCCTTGGCAGTGCGCTTGTCCATTTGTTATTGAAGGTTTCCCATGGGTTGCACAACTGCCTACATCCCCTGTTGCTGGTTGGTAAATACAGGTGAAACTCGAATAATTAGAATATCGTGCAAAAGTAATGGCAGTAAGTGCTGCAAAAGGGGCCCAAACCCAGTACTGAGTACATATGCATGCTTGTACTTTTCAGAGGTCCGATATTGTTCTATGTACAATCCGTGTTTTATTGATTGCATGTAATAATCTACTTTTCTGAGGTTGTGGATTTGGGGTTCTTGGGGTTTTCATGAGCTGTAAGCCACCATCATCACAATTATGACAAATCACGGCTTGAACTATCTTGCTTTGCATGTAATGAGTCTCTCTCATATATTAGTTTCACCTTTTAAGTTGCATTAGTGAAATAAATGAACTTTGCACGATATTCTAATTATTCCAGTTTCACCTGTACACAGAGCCGGTGTCTCCGCCAGCTCCGTTCACTCATCTAGCCCACCTCTGTCTCATCTGCACACGTTGGAGGTCTATGACAAGAAGCTGCAGCCACCTGCCGACTGCCATGTCTGCACGGCGAATCACAAGGGATTATTTCGCTGTGAAGCTCCCGCGCACACTTGGGGCTAAAGGGACACAACAGAGAGTTTGTGTTTTTGTACTTCAAATATTATGGATATATATATATATATATATATCATACACATATACACACACAGGAGTGGCCAGATTATTATGACCTCCCCATCAGTACTTCGTTGGGCC
>NW_017306591.1:1332575-1355155 GCF_000935625.1 Nanorana parkeri
CAACCCAACAATGATGTCTTATCTGCTCCCTCTTGGTCCGTCACATATGCCATTGAATATGTTTTTATATATCTGAGAAGAGCAAAAATGTTAGCCTTGTCGGAGCCGTCCTATGCTCACTTCCTGTGTTATCTCAAGGAATCTAATTAGCCCTCCTACAGTGGTCTCACAAAGGGGTGTTCAGGGGGGTGCGGCCGGCACCCGAGTGACACCATTGCAGGGGTGACACCCAAAATAACTGGCAGTCATTGTGGTGTCACCCCCTCTAAAAAAGTCGGGCACGTCATGTATCGGGGTGACAACGCTGCCCATTCTGCATAGATGTCGCACACCGGCGTTGTCACCCCGATACGTGAAGTGTAAAAACAACAGCTCCACTGGCAGGATCAACAGGCAATAAAACTTGTTACAGGCACTCTGTTTTAATGATACTCCCAGACCGCACCGTATATGCAAATGTTTATTTTGCCCGCTGAATATTTATCCATGGACGTTATTAAAGCCGATCCTATATAGATCAGTTTATTAATATATCATAAACCTACGTACACGGCGGCCTCATAAGAGCGAAATAAAATTACCCCCCCCCCATGCGGCATTTCTCATCTTCCCCTCATTGCATTCATTATCCTAATCATTTTACGTGTTATTACTTATTCACCAAGAGAGGAATTAGCGCACCACTGGAGCTAACTAGCCAATTAACCCCTTTGCTGCCAGGTTCCATTTGCGAAAGGGTCACCCGGCGCCGCCGCCGTCGCTCTCCGAATAATTATCGCGACTAGTTATTAGCCCGCAATTAACAGGCTCGATGGATTAATTACCGTCGGCAGCAGGTTACCGTAGATCTCACCCCGGAGATAATTTCGGCAACCAGCGATGAAATTTTTTGCTCAATCTAAAATCAGGCAGCGGGCCTGCGGATGACAGAGGACGGCCGCCGCATCAGCCTGCGAGATCAAGGTGCGTCAGCCACGCGCCCCGGTGACTCACCGCGCGCAAAACACAACAGCGGCGAAAAACTTGTTGCGAAAGTCAGCTGCTATTTTCCATAATTAATGGAGAGAGCTATTTTTAGGATTTCCGTGCATCTTGATGAGAAGTCCCTGGCAAGGTGTCTCACAGACGGCACGCGTCTTTTCTTTGAACTAAAATTAAATCCGCTTTATCTTCAACCACGCGCTAAGGACTCGTGCGCGTTGGCGGCGTAACGCCTGCGTGCATTGCACCGCATTGCGGCAGCCGTGGAGCGCTGCGAGCGTGCCGCGCATCAAACCTCACGAGGGTTATAAAGTTCAATTTCCCACCTACAGCACATTAGGTAGCTTTGAAATGCAGATATTAGGAGCCGAATGATTGATTGAGACGTTTCTCTACATTATTGTGTGTTGACAAGGACAGCAACAGCGCCTTTTCCTTAACATAGTCAACAAGTCACGAAGCGAATTGATTGTCAATTGTGAAACCTTTCCTACCAAAACACACACACTATATGGGCATAAGTATGTGGGCAACCTAACCCTCACACCTTCCAATATGGGCAACCTGACCATCTCACCTTCCAATATGGGCAACCTGACCATCTCACCTTCCAATATGGGCAACCTGACCATCACACCTTCAAATATGGGCAACCTGACCATCACACCTTCAAATATGGGCAACCTGACCATCACACTTTCCAATATGGGCAACCTGACCATCACACCTTCCAATACAGGCAACTTGACCATCACACCTTCCAATATGGGCAAACGTATGTGGGTAACTTGACCATCATGCCTTCCAATATGGGCAACCTGACCATCACACCTTCCAATATGGGCAACTTGACCATCACACCTTCCAATATGGGCAACTTGACCATCACACCTTCCAATATGGGCAAATGTATGTGGGTAACCTGACCATCACACCTTCTAATATGGGCAAAAGTATGTGGGTAACCTGACCGTCACACCTTCCAATATGGGCAAAAGTATGTGGGTAACCTGACCATCACACCTTCCAATATGGGCAATCTGGATTGACTTGTTACCTGGAATTGTTTCTAAATAATGCCCATATTTCAGCTTTGCATCTGGCTGTAATTTATCAATAGGCCCGGGAGTTCTGCCTTAAGCCATGGCAAAAAAAAACCAGAAACCCATGGAGAGAAAATACAAAGTGTGAGACTACAAGCGGGCCCAACATCTGTTTGCTCTGTGGCACCGTCCGCTAGCGGCTGCAGTACGCCGTTTCAGAAGGCTGAACATTAACGGGAAAAAAAACAATCCCCGCCGTCTCAAAGATTATCGAGAACCAACAGAATGATGTAACTTTAATTTGCACTTAAAAACACCAACCAAAAGTAATTCTCAAATGAAAGGAAATAAAAAGCGTCTATTGGATTATAATGGTTTGCAAGCAGCTGTAAAATTATAAAAAGTAAAAAAAGACAGAGACGACGCGCAAACTACCAGGAGAGAAAACATACGGCGACGCAGTCACAGGTGATGTGATTTGAGGCAGCGGAGAACGGACGGCTCTCATCTCTGTTCTTTTGAGTGTTCTATGGTTCTCACTCCCACCAATCACATGCAAAACTTTCTTCTTGTCATTTGAAAAATCAGCCAAAAAGGTAGATGGTGGTGGAGCGTCATATCACCTTCCCAACATCTTGAATGTCTTGTTGACTTTCTACACGAGAGACCTCAGCTCCACCTTGTTTTTGCCATATTCATAATTAAAAGGAGAACTATGGGGTCAGGGCTTTTCCCCATAGTTCTCCTCAGGGTAACGGGAGGACACAAACTAGCGTCCTCCCGTCACCCAAAGCTCAGTACACCGCGAGCTACAGCTCTCTATATACTGAGACGCCGCAGCCAGAACGGATCCCGACAATTATGTCTGGATCCGCCCAGCTGCGTGATTGACAGCAGGCCCTGCCTATCTAGAGACAGAGCCAGCTGTGCCCGCCCCCTTCCCCCGTCCGTTCCGCCAGTCAGCGCTGGAGGATCGGACAGGGGAGGGGAGAATCCAGTCCCTCCCCTGTCACGGCTCTCTGCCGCCACAGGATCGAGAAGTGAGCGAGCGACTGTATGTGTTCGCTCACCTCCCGATCTACTGAGCCGACCCGTGACCGTTTAATTGTCACAGGTCGGCTCAGATTATGAGGCTGAGTGAAAATCGCCTCATAATTCTCCTTTAAGGGTGCTCTCTTCCTGTTGTAGTTTCCATTTGTTTTCCATTGTAGAGGATGGAGCAAAGTGGCTCAAACTGCCGATGGTGCAAAGAAATCTCTCAATGGGAACTCCTGTTGCAGTGACAATGGTCAGCAGGGGGAACTTTTTCTGCTGTTGGGGAGATTTTGCCTTGCATTCTGCTGTGTATATGTAACAGAAGCACACCCCCGCCCCCCCTTCACACCTGAGGCTTGCGTTGCACTTTTTCAATCGCTCAACACGCTGGATCCTATTGCTTTGAAATGTCACGTACCTGTCTGATCAGCACCTGTTCAGGCTTGGAACCTGGGTCTTTGGCGTGGAAGTGCACAGGCCATTCAGCCACAGGAAGAACTTGGTTTCTGCTGCAAGTGTTTTGTACTCAGCATCTCTACTTATGAACATTTTGGCTCCACCTGCTAAACCGGCTGTAGAAGATCTCCAATTATCTCAGGCTTTAAATACCGGACACTTCCTGTGCTCCGAGCCCCTTGATTTGGGTTAGTTTCCTGTGTGAGCTACGTCTGTGTTGTATGCTGGATTTACACCTCAAATCTTGCCCGTTTCCTGACCATTCTTCTGCCTCCCGATTTTGTACCTTGCTGCCCGTTCGTGTCAAGTCCTCTGCCTTCTTCCCGACTACTCTCCTGGATCCCGACTTTGTACCTCTCCGCCAGACTGTTGCCGACCCTGCCTGCCTGACCACGTCTACGCCTTATCCTCAGCCAAAGATCCACTTCAAACTCAGCCTACCACAGGTGCGTTTCAGTGCATTCACACCAGAGCATTCTGTCGCTTGTAGCTCGAAAACTGCTTCTCTTGGGCTAAATCACGTGTTTCTGGCCCCACAGACTTCAATGGGAGTGCCTAAAAAATGCATATAACGCGCATTTTTCACCTAACAACCATCTCCTGCTCCTAGTAACTAGCTTTCCATTGAGTAAAACTAAAATGCGTAAGGCTGAAAAGTGGGCAAAATAATTAATTAAAATTGCCTGAAAGTGTAAATGGGGGCTAAGTGAGGGGAAGTCTGCCCACTACAGACTCAGAAAGCAATAAAGGCTGACGGGCGACTCTGACACATCTCCACATCATCCAAATGTAAAAAGAATATGTCTGGAGTTTCCACTTTAAATAATTTATAAACCCGATGCTCCATAACTAGATTCTGCCGCTTCCTAATTCTATCCTAACTTAAAGTGATTGGGGGGGAGAAAAAAAAAGTTTCAAAACTACTGGAAGCAGAGAATTAGTGGGAAGAGAGTCTAATAGTGTTTTATAGCCTTAAGGAAGCACGGGGCAAGCTTCTGAATGGATAATGTCACTTAATAACGGTGTCCCAGTTTTTCAAATACCGTCTTCACATTAGAAGCTTGCTATTCAGCCCCTGGCTTCCAGTCCTTTGTCAATAAAGGTGTCAAAGCGCGTTCCATTATGTATAGTAAAAGTGGGGGGATCTAATAATATGCAGTGTGTGTGTATATATGGGTAAGAATGTGGTGAAGCTTGCATGTAATTATATATATAACAACGAGGAAACGAGGCGGTAGCGGAGGGAGCAGAGCCGCATAAGCCGATGCCTCCTCTATAGCGCCGGCTCCTGTCACAGAGTGGATAACAAATGCACTCCCCGCCTGTGAGGAATCCATAGTGAAAGTGCATTTCGCTCATTCTGGCCAGCGGTTGGTTACCAAATTACTCTTAGAAAGGTACGGCGCCCCTGAGTGCCCTGATCACCATATTCTTAACTTTGCCATTTTGGATTATTTAATTTGGATTTGCGTTAACTTTGGATTGTTGTACATTAAAAGAAATATAAGACCTACCCCAAAAATAAGACCTAGCGTGTTTTTTGGAGCCTAAAGGCAGTGTGTTATTTTCGGGGAAACACGGTATATATACACACATACACAGGGCCGGATTTCCCACAAGGCCACCGAGGCCCGGCCTCAGGGCAGCAGGGGGCACTGGGGCAACAGGGAGTAGAGGGGCGGCAGCAGGGGTGTAGAATTCCTATCTCCCTCAGACATGCAGTTCCGTGCTCCAGGCAGGTAGGTTTTTTTTTCTACATTTAGCCCTGCTTTGGGCAAGCAGGGCTAAATGTAGAGCAGGAGAGCCGCTATTCGTACAAGTGATCTCTGTGATGACGCCAAGATCACTTGTATGCAGCCTGCAGGTCTGCCCCCCCCCCTCCCCGCCACCCAAGCAATGTAAACACTGAGATGGGAGAGCTGAACTCTCAGCCTTTCCCATCTCAGCTGCCACAGGAGTTCCAGCGCAGCGCTGCGTTAGAACTCCTGTATTGGAGGTGACAGATTCGATAAAGAGAACCTGACACCTCCAAATGCTATCACACATGGAGCTTGTAAGCCCCTGTGTGATAGCAATAAAGTTAAGTGAAAAAATTAAATAAAATTTATAAAAAATAATAAAATAAATACAAATTTAAAAAAAAAGAAATAATAATATTAAAAAGATAAAAAAGTTATAAAAATTAGTAAAAAAGATTTTAAAAAATAAAAAGTAAAAGATGGTAAGATAACTAAAAATTAAAAAAGTAAAAAAATAAGTGAAAATGAAAAAGGGATAAAAGAGTAAATACAAACTTAATACAGTGGACTCTGCCACCCCCAAATAACAGACCTACCGAGTTTTGCTTTCAAAGGGTAGGAATGTGCATCAGATCAATTCTTGGGTAAAGTCGTTGAACAATTAATTCCAAGCTTCGCAAATATAAAGTAACAATCTTCTTAAAGGAGAACTAAGAGATGAGTGATTTCCACTCACCTCATAGTTCTAGCCGACCTGTGACAATGAGACTGTCACAGGTCGGCTCAGTAGATCGGGAGGTGAGTGAACACATACCGGCGTTCGCTCACCTCTCGATCCTGTCACGGCTCTCTGACTGGCGGAACAGACGGGGGAGGGGGCGGGTACAGCTGGCTCTGCCTCTAGATAGGCAGAGCCAGCTGTCACTCACGCAGCTGGGCGGATCCCGACATCTACGTCGGGATCTGCTCCGGCTGCGGCGTCTCAGTATACCGCGAGCTGTAGCTCGCGGTATACTGAGCTTGGGTAACGTGGAGGACGCTAGTTTGTGTCCTCCCGTTACCCTAAAGAGAACTATGGGGAAAAACACTGACCCCATAGTTCTCCTTTAAGAGCTCAGGAACAAAAAATACTGATTGTATGAACGCAAAAAGCAGCCAGTCTAGAAATGCTTTCAGTAAATCATATTTCCATTTCATCTGCTCTGGATCACACTGGGCCTAGCGAACATGGAGGACAAATCACCAGCTAGTGAATATACTGTACCTCAAAAATGACAGCCAGCACCCCAATTATGAATTTTGGAAATGTAAACAACTAGAGCTACTCTAATTTTTTTTTTTTTTTGTACAAATGTACTTCGGCTCGTAAAACTGACAAATTTCTGTAAGGCCAATTTTCTTCAACATGGATATTGAGTTTGCAGGACTCTGGTGGTCGGAGATACACACAGGAAATCCTATAAGTATATGATGGTCCGAATCTCTACACACAAAAAATCATCTATAATGTGCAATAAAAATAACTAAAGAATTCAAAGAGAATTATACCTTCATTACGACCCTGCGGGAGAATGCAAATGTAAATATGGCTGCTTCTCATCTAGGAAAGTCTGACCAGTGAACAGGTGGCAGATCAGTGATGGCTCTCCTCACTAAGAAATAGATGGGCAGTGTTCTTAGTGATGTCACCGGTCTCTACTGAACGGATAGGCTGCATTCTCAGTGATGTCATCGGTCTCTAGTGAACGGATAGGCTGCATTCTCAGTGATGTCACCGGTCTCTAGTGAATGGATAGGCTGCATTCTCAGTGATGTCATCGGTCTATAATAAATAGAAAGGCTGTGTTATCAGTGGTGTCTCTGGCCTCTAGTTAAAGGATAAGCTGTGTTCTCAGTGCTGCCAGTGGTCTTAGAAACATGGTCAGGCTGCATTGCCCTTGATATTTCTGGTCTCTAAAAAAATGGATTCATGTTTTCTTTTAAAGCTTACCAAATGTGCTACATAAACTGCGCACAGAGGGTAGACCCGTTACGATGCAAAGAGAATTAAACTAGCACTTAACAAGAGTGTAATTCTCTTCAAAACAATCAGAAAAGATAAACAAAGCCGGCTTTTAAGTGGCTACACATTTCCATCCATCTTATGTTACAAAAGACAGGATACACCGACTCCTCTGGTATGCTATACACAAAAAAAAAAAACACACTCATTGCAACAAATACATTTCCCAGCACAAATGAGAGTCGGTGTATAGGAAATGCATGTGACACAGCAGCTGCAAAACTTACAACAATACCAAGAGAGCCACCAACAGGCAGAAGAGAAGAGGAAACATCTCTGATATAAGCAAACCTAGAAGTACAAAAGCTGCTGAGTGCACACTGCGGGATTGTGAATACAACCTGCGTGCTGAACATTGATCAAATACATTGTATAATAATAAAAACTATGTTCCATCTCCAGTACGTTCCATTTTGCCGGTAATAAATCCCCTGATTAAGCTGGCAGGCTGGCTTCAGCTGAATAAAGCCGGAAATGTTTTCCAGTGAGACAGATGACCTACGCTGAGGAGGACACTGAAGATGACCATAATGTGACAGTAATATCATGCAGGTATACAATGTAGAAGGAGAAAAGGGTCATGAGAATCAGAATACAAATGGTGTCCTCACACGTGGACCATATAAAATTACCTCAAATGTGAAGATATACAAACATATTAAAGAAAACCCGTCATAAACATACAACATGGAAGCTGCCCATTGCTTAAAAGAATTCTAGTTAACTGGGTGCCATATTAATGCTCTATGGGTCAATATTTTTGGCATCACTGATCCAGAACAAGCAAGGCAAGAGTTATGACTTCACTGGCTACATAATTGTTTCGGGTTAATGACTCTGAAACATATTTAAAGCGTAACTAAACAGAAAAGGTTGTGAGCTGGGAAGTACTTTTCTTTTTTCATACCTCTATGGGTTGAACTTGATGGACATGTGTCTGTTTTCAACCTGACCAACTATGTAACTATGTAGCTAGGTTTTCAAACTTACCTGCTTGCTCGCAATCTTTGTTAGAAGGTACATAGAAGTGCGCATGCCAGGCTATTCCGACTGGTGAAAGCATTGCCATTTCCTAGCAGAATTGATACTTCCCCCAACCCCTTCTGCCTACAGCACTTTTCTATTGGCCATTAAGGCAGTCAACCATAGTGCTGGGCAAACAAGAATGAATGGAGGAGGCACGAGGGAGCAGAGAATCTTCAACACTGACAAGAATGGTCAGAACTTTGCTAGATCAGAAAGGCCCCATATCCGGCACAGCAGGTGCTTTTTATTGTTCAAGGGATACAGTCATTGCACTTTCGCTTTAAAAAGTGGCTACTAACCTATCTTCCCAGCATCCAAAACTTCAGCAGTAGCAGGTAACCTAAAGATGAACTCCAGGCACAAAAACCTTCCATTAAATATATTACTAGCCACTACTATTATACTACTATTATATATTTCTAGCCATTAATATGCACCAAATGCCTTGGCAAACCCAAATAATGCCATGTGAACATAGCAGTGATATCATCACTGTGCTGTAGATAGCCTGTGCAGAGAGAAGAAATGTGGGAGGGGCTCGGCAGGCCCCACCCACTACAGGCTGTAGAAAACTACAGGAGGGGGGCAGAGACAAGACTAGTCACCCTGCACAAGGAAAGAGAGCAGCAGTGAGTGGTCTTTAAAAGAGACCAATCACCCTACACAAGGAGAGCAGCAGTGCCTGATCTGTATTACAGGAGGGAGCCGAGACAAGACCACTCACCCTGCACAAGGAGAGAGCAGCAGTGACCGGTCTTTATTACAGGAAGCTCCAAGTCTCAAACTAGGTTACTGCACAGATCTGGAAGAAATACACAAAGCTCACCGAGATTGAAGGAAGAATACATATAGATCTTATGAGAACAGTATTTGCTTTCCATGGAGTTCAGCTTTAGAAGTGGTAGTTTTAGAACACTGACGTCTGCAGCTGTCAGACAAAAATTATTTGGAAACACAGGCTGATCTGACTGAACCAATGCAAACATTGAAAACATCAACAAAAGAAAGTAAAACAAACAATCTGATACAAACTGATTTCTTAGTTCCATGCAAAGTATGCAAGTATGCATAACAAAGGGCCCCATACCTATAGGCATAGAAAAGATCTACTTCAGAATAATTTCATACACCAAGCTCAGTGTTCTATGTTCTATTTATAGAATCTCTCCCACGACCAGTCACAAACCCCCCTACAAGAATTCTTCATCTGGTCACTCACTCTTGCTCAGCTTTTAAGGGCTTTTTTTTTTTTTTTAAAGATATTTCCACCGTGGGCCCTGGGTAAGGTCATTAAAATAAACCCTCATTCAGGGTACAGTAACAGGTCTCTGTGCACTTCCCACACACAATGTGCTGTAGATTCCAATACGCTGACTAGTGCACACTCACACACAAAAAAAAATCAATTTACTGTATCTCAGAACTACATCTTATAAAAACTCACTAAAAAGGTACTACCGCTGCAAAGCTCAGCTGAGATAAGCCACCACAATATTCAACCTTGAAATATTCATTATGTAGCTGCCTGCTTTTAAAACACTGTGATAAGACACAGCGATATAATGTCACACTGCTTTTAAGCTGCTGTATTAGCCAAGCATCTGTATTGCTGGTCATACACTTCTGTGCTGTACACACATCAATGTCCACGACAGTAGAAAATCTAGAAGGAACTGACAGCAAGGAAGAGAGAGAGAGAAGGGATATTTGGGAGACGAGCAATGGAGGGATTAAACAAAGCAAACCAAAATTGTATTAATGTTTAGGAGGGGGGGATAAGGGAGACATAGAAGATGGCAGAGGAAGAGACGTGATCTGGTACAGGGAGAGAAGGACAGAGAGAGAGAGAGGAGTCCACAAAGAAGAAATTGTTCACAGTGGGCAAGACAGAGACAGAAACTGAGCGGGAATGACAGAAGCACAGCTTCCAGCTACATGAAGTGCATATACTGTCACACAGCACATCCCGACAGTGAAAATGAGGGTAAAGGTGGAGATTTCCTTTAAAGTCAACCTGTCATGAGCACACAAGAAGCAAACTGACATAGGAGTGTGAGAGAAGGTACCACAAGCCAACTGTACATACTAAAGCCATATCAAAAATCCTCCTCTGCTTGTCAAGCCATAGACTGTATGCACGCTGCATATCATGATACACACGGTCTATACACTACACATTGTAAAAGAAGCTATAGACACAATGCATGTTGTGGAGACTATGTGTACACTTTCATACCATAAGAAAGAACCTATAAACACGGCATACTGTTGAAGGACTCAAACAGCAATGCATATTGCCCAAGCACATTGCACATACATCATAGGAGACAAATTCTAATGCACTACTACATAATGGGGGGGGGGGGGGATTGATACCCCAAACATTAAGTATATTGCAGTACCATGACAGGATCGAGGTAAATACACAGTGATATATGCAGTGAGTACAATATGTTAGCGAAAGAAGGCTTTCTATAAACTAGTCTCGTAACAGATGGAGGATAATTTCATTATCCAGACACTGAGAGCACCTGCAAACATCAAAATAAGTCTTGGTGGGAACAATCAAGTATGGCATGACTGTGTTAGCAGACAGAGGATTCCTATCCCTCACCCATGGGGGTCCATGCTATAAATTCCAATATCATAACAGAGACAGTACAAGAGAATTACAACCCATTCACGGATACTTTCCACATTCCCATATTATGAGGCAGTAACACAACCCTACAATGCGTGCTACATCCTAGCAGAGTCTTCAAAACTACATTAGCATGACAGCCGATTAATACTCCAAGTGGGGCTCATTCAAACTAGGAGCGCTGCATGTAAAGCATGAAATAAACAAATGCATGTACTTATATAAAACATTTAATTATTTAATCTAGCTGTGTTCACACCAGTGTGCTGCATTGACGTGCGACTGCAACCCTGTCCAGCCTGCTGTATGTTTTATGAATTGATTGGCATTTGCCAAATCTGGTTTTAGATGAAAAGGAGTCATTCACAGCGTGTGTACCAACATGTCAAAACTGCATCTAAAACATACCTGGGCATTAAAGGGTGCCAAAAAGGTTAAAGTTACACATTTAAGAGTTATAATAAATAAAGCCTAGGACTATTAAAAAAGAGACAGAATACTGGTTTTGGAAAACTATACATTGTCACAGCAATAGGCAACCTTTTACAGGTCAGAGTACTACATATATATACACACACACACACACACACACACACAGACAGAATTTGCACACACTATCCTAGTTTATCTATACAATCCTGTGCACAGAGCACATCCCACTCTCACAGTGCATGGTGTTGGATCAGATAGTGAAAAGCTGAATATTTGGGATTAGGAGTCCATAACACAACGACTCCAATGTCTGTACTGAGAATAATACAGCACCGGGCACCAGCGGTGATATATACCCACAACGTGCCCTCTATACATGGCACAGGAACCTGGCATGGGATCGGTCATTAGGAATTGTCGGTTCGTCTTTACACTGATCCTCAGAAACTGGGAGAGGGAGAGAGAGATTTAGAGAGAGAGAGAGAGATTTAGAGAGAGAGAGAAGGAAGCCGAATGACACAGAGAACGTGCGAATCCTGACATCTGGGAGAATCTTCAGTAAAATCACACAAGTAGATGATAGAATGTGGTGCTGAGACTGGGGGATGAGAGCAGAGAGGAGGATGTGACACGGACAGGATGCTGATCGTTCTATCAGAGATACATTGTAACATGTAAAAAAGAACACAGAGCGTCCACAGCATGGGAAAGTCTGAGCGCTGTGCAGAGTCCGAGGATGACACACACACACACACACAGAGGACATACATGACAGGCAGAGGATGGCACTGGCGGGCATTATAGGGCAGATGAAGATTTATGGCTGGCACGGCGAGTTATTCAGAGGAATGAATGCGGAATCCATAGCACAGTAAGGAGTTAATAACAAGTAAAACTAGCGGATCTATGGAGGTGGCCACTTACCTAGAGCCAGGTGCAGGAGGGAAAACAGCAAGACGCTGACCCCGGGGCAGCTCATCATTCCCATGCCGACCCCGGTACCTCCATCTGTTTCACACGCCTGGGTGCAAGCCGGGGATGCCCGGAGCCCGGCGCTGATGCGGGCACATCGCCTGCAGGAGCCCCCCCTCCGGGCGGGTGAGGAGGAGAGCGCTGGCCGGGTGTAGGAGCCTGTCCTCGGCGGCTCTGTCCCTCACTGCCTGCAGCAGCCACAGCCTGGCATCAAATGGCTCTCCCAGACGCTCATTGGCTCCCTCCTCCTCCAATTCACCCAGCCCCTCCTTCATCCAGTGCTCTCTTCTCCTGTTCCACCACTTTACTCAGCCGCTGTGTCTACTGGAGTGCCCACTCCTCTCTCTTCACCCAGATCCCTTACATCAAGGAGTGCCCACTCCTCCCTCTTCACCCAGATTCATATATCCTGGAGTGCCCACTCCTCTGCGTCACCCAGATGCCCTATATCATAGAGTACCCACTCATCTCTCCTTACCCAGATCTCCTATATCCTAGAGTACCCACTCCTCTGCCTCACCCAGATGCCCTATATCCTGGAGTGCCCACTCATCTCGCTTCACCCAGATCTCCTATATCCTAGAGTACCCACTCCTCTGCGTCACCCAGATGCCCTATATCCTGGAGGAGTGCCCACTCATCTCGCTTCACCCAGATCTCCTATATCCTAGAGTACCCACTCCTCTGCGTCACCCAGATGCCCTATATCCTGGAGTGCCCACTCATCTCTCTTCACCCAGATCTCCTATATCCTAGAGTACCCACTCCTCTGCGTCACCCAGATGCCCTATATCCCGGAGTGCCCACTCATCTCTCTTCACCCAGATGCCCTATATCCTGGAGTGCCCACTCCTCTCTCTTCACCCAGATTCATATATCCTGGAGTGCCCACTCCTCTGCTTCACCCAGCCCCTCCTTCATCCAGTGCTCTCTTCTCCTGTTCCACCACTTTACTCAGCCCCTGTGTCTACTGGAGTGCCCACTCCTCTCTCTTCACCCAGATCCCCTATATCATGGAGTACCCACTCCTCTGCTTCACCCAGATTCCCTACATCCTGGAGTGCCCACTCATCTCTCTTCACCCAGATCCCCTATATCCTGGAGTACCAACTCCTCTGCTTCACCCAGATGCCCTATATCCTGGAGTGCCCACTCCTCTGCTTCACCCAGATTCCCTACATCATGGAGTAACCACTCCTCTGCTTAACTCAGATCCACCCTGTCTCCTGGAGTACCAACTAAGCTCTTTCCATCCAGATTCCTTACATCCTAGAGTGCCCACATCTCTCCTTACCAGCATCCCCTGTATCCTGGAGTGCCCACTCCTCTCTCTTCACCCAGATCTCCTGTGTCTCCTGAAGTGCCAACTCAGCTCTCTCCATCCAGATCCCCTACATCCCGGAGTGCCCACTTCTCTCTTCACCTGCATCCCCTATGTCCTGGAGTTCCCATTCCTCTCTGTTCACCTAGATCTCCGGTGTCTCCTGGAATGCACACTCCCCTCTCTTCACCCACATCCCCTCTGTCTACTGGGATTGCCCACTCCTCCCTCTTAACCCAGATCCCTACTGACTCCTGGAATTCCCACTCCACTCTTCATCCTAGTTCTCTCAGTCTCCTGGAGTTCTCATTCCTCTCCACATGTTACCCAGATCCCCTTTATCCTACAGTGCCCACTATTCTCCCTTTACTTAACATATCCCCTCCATCTAGTGTTCTCTTACCCTATTCCACCACTTTACTCAGCCCCTGCATCTCCTAGAGTGCTCACTACTCTCTTTTAACCAAGATTCCCAGCCTCCTGAAGTTCCCTCTCTTCCCTACAGTTAATAAAGCTCTCATCTGTCTCCAGGGAGTTTACACTTCTCTCTCTTCACCCACATCCACATTGTCTCCTGGAGTGCCCACTCTCTACCCATTATCCAGATTCCCTGTATTGGAGTGCCCATACACTTCATCCAGTGCTTCCTTCTCCTGCTCCTCCACTTCACCCAACCTCCGTGTCTCCTGGAATTCCCACTCCACTCCTCACCCAGATCTACTATAACCTGGAGTGACCACTCACCTCCCTTTACCCAGATCCACTATAACCTAGAGTGCCCACTCATCTCCCTTTACCCAGTTCCACTATAACCTGGAGTGACCACTCACCTCCCTTTACCCAGATCCACTATAACCTGGAGTGCCCACTCCTCTCTCTTTACCCAGAACCACTATAACCTAGAGTGCCCACTCATCTCCCTTTACCCAGTTCCACTATAACCTGGAGTGACCACTCATCTCCCTTTACACAGATCCACTATAACCTGGAGTGACCACTCATCTCCCTTTACACAGATCCACTATAACCTGGAGTGACCACTCATCTCCCTTTACACAGATCCACTATAACCTGGAGTGACCACTCATCTCCCTTTACACAGATCCACTATAACCTGGAGTGACCACTCATCTCCCTTTACACAGATCCACTATAACCTGGAGTGACCACTCATCTCCCTTTACACAGATCCACTATAACCTAGAGTGCCCACCCCGCTCCCTTTACCCAGATCCACTATAACCTGGAGTGCCCACTCATCTCCCTTTACCCAGTTCCACTATAACCTGGAGTGACCACTCATCTCCCTTTACCCAGTTCCACTATAACCTGGAGTGACCACTCATCTCCCTTTACACAGATCCACTATAACCTGGAGTGACCACTCATGTCCCTTTACCCAGTTCCACTATAACCTGGAGTGACCACTCATCTCCCTTTACACAGATCCACTATAACCTGGAGTGACCACTCATCTCCCTTTACACAGATCCACTATAACCTGGAGTGCCCACCCCTCTCTCTTTACCCAGAACCACTATAACCTGGAGTGCCCACTCATCTCCCTTTACCCAGTTCCACTATAACCTGGAGTGACCACTCATCTCCCTTTACCCAGTTCCACTATAACCTGGAGTGACCACTCATCTCCCTTTACCCAGTTCCACTATAACCTGGAGTGACCACTCATCTCCCTTTACCCAGATCCACTATAACCTGGAGTGACCACTCATCTCCCTTTACCCAGTTCCACTATAACCTGGAGTGACCACTCATCTCCCTTTACCCAGTTCCACTATAACCTGGAGTGACCACTCATCTCCCTTTACCCAGTTCCACTATAACCTGGAGTGACCACTCATCTCCCTTTACCCAGTTCCACTATAACCTGGAGTGACCACTCATCTCCCTTTACCCAGTTCCACTATAACCTGGAGTGACCACTCATCTCCCTTTACCCAGTTCCACTATAACCTGGAGTGACCACTCATCTCCCTTTACCCAGTTCCACTATAACCTGGAGTGACCACTCATCTCCCTTTACCCAGTTCCACTATAACCTGGAGTGACCACTCATCTCCCTTTACCCAGAACCACTATAACCTAGAGTGCCCACTCATCTCCCTTTACACAGATCCACTATAACCTGGAGTGACCACTCATCTCCCTTTACACAGATCCACTATAACCTAGAGTGCCCACCCCTCTCTCTTTACCCAGATCCACTATAACCTGGAGTGCCCACCCCTCTCTCTTTACCCAGACCCCCTGCATCTTCTGGAGTGCCCACTCCTCTGTCTAACCTATCTAACCTAAGGCCAGTCAAACAAAATGTGATATTTCAGCTACAGGCATAGTCTTTTGGGTTGATGTATCTACTGGCTTGCTATGACTCACAAAGGGGTTCAACTTCAGGCCTTTACCCCCCTCACATTTTTCCAGCTCAAGGTCAACTTTCCCGCTACCAGCAGTGTTCCCCAATCTTTTAATTTCTGTAACTGTATTTACCATTTTATATTAAAAACAAAACAAACAAAAGAACAGAAGGTAGGTGATTGTAGAAGGACTATTCCTTTAGGTGCCCCTCATCTTTCTGCACTTCCACACCTCCTGTGACTTTTCTCCTGCCTTCCCTTCAATAAATAAATATATATTTACCTTCCATTTTATAAACCTGCTTCACCCCCCAGCCTCCAAGTGCTTTTACTGATTCCCCTTTAATCCACGCCTAGCTTTTGCTGCTTTACATCCAGTAAGCGGATTTATAGCAGGGAGAGCCAAGAACAAGTGAAAACATGGAGGGAGCGATCTTTCAGTCGTACCCCCTTTTGTCAAGCTCCGTCCAAGGTTTGTCCTTTTATCATGTGATCTTTACATAGAACAGGGATTTTTTTTTTTGGGATGAAATGCATGGTTAACCCCTGGTGACCGAGGCAATCTGACAAATGTCACTCATATTAATCAGCGTCACAGATTCGCTTGGCAATTCAAATAAACAGTTGTGGTCTTGTTTCCTCAACCGCAATGCCATTAATCTGAGCAAGCCCTCTCCTGACAGAAAATAAAAGCCGGACTGCAATCCTAATCTCCCCTCAGGGAAAGGGTTAATGCTACAAGCAGTTGCATCATTTAAAAGGAACTTGTTTCTTTTTCCTTTAGGCTTCAATATATATATATATATACATACATACATACATACATACATATACACACACACACACATATATATATATAAAAATATAACATTATAGTGTGATCATTCCCTTTTACATCATTGTGTAGGGAAGCTTTTCCTCTACCGATTTCAAACCATCCCCATCTCCCTTCCGATCTCATTCCTTAAAGCTATACAAAAACAGTTTTGTAAACTTATCTAGGGCACAGGGAGACTACATCTTGCCCTGCATACCTTTACGCTATAGCAAAAGGAAAAGAGGGGCTGCACTACCTGGCTTAATATTCTACTACAAAGCCACCATACTTGCCCAACTGCTTGACTGGCTCCATAACACCTGACAAACAATATGGGTGACCCTTGAGAGGGATGCAACACCCCAGGCCCATCCTTTCTTCCGTGCCTAGGACCAGGGAACAAGGGCAGACCCTCAACAACCGCACTACCGCTATGACAGCTTTAATTGATAACACATTATTTTCCCTAGCAGTCCACTAATCCCACTTCCTAAACTGGAACTGCATTGCCCAACCCCGAGTGTCTCAAATTCTAACCAATGGACAGTTACAACCCCCACCTCAATTCCTGAATCCTGCTCCAATGAAAACCTCCATATCAGGCCTCCTACAGCATTTTCTCACTGCTGCCAGAGCAATCATCCAATATCATTGGCATATTCAGAGAATGGAGCAATTGGTGGCTTACGATGGTGAACTTTCTAACTATTTCATCCACTCAAGATCCACTTGGATATTGTTAAAACTGCACCCTCAACTCAACACTTTCCGTAGTGGCTGAAGGAACTGGGTGGCTTTCCCCCTTCAGGGAGACTGGCGGTTGGATAGAAGGATGTAAACAGTGGAAGACTACATGGCTCTCGTACTGGAAAAAAATTATCAGCTGCTTGGGGAATTGCTAGGTTAGTTTAGAGCAGTGGTTCTCATATTTGGACCCACATTTGTCCTTGGTCATTAAGTCGTGACCCAAGTCGCACTGCAATGGAATGCACAGCATGGCGGTACTGCATGTTTCAGTGCAGGCGATCAAACTGTGGATGGGAGGTGCGTTTGGAATGGCATTCAAAAGATCCACCCAGTCTCCATACCTTACGAGAGCTGGAGTTGATCTTCAGCCTGGGGACCAGCGTGGGCTGCTGTGCGATGATTGAGCTTATCCATATGTGCAGTGCTTGAACAGCTCCCTTGCGTGCCCTGTAGAGGTGCCGGGAGCCAGAATGTGCCATCACTCCGGTCCAGGCACCTCTACAGGACACGCAAGGGAGTTGTACGTATGGATGGAGCTCCCTCACGGCCATGCCCCAGGCCATCCCACCTCAAGCAGACACTCGGCAATGGGCAGCATATTTTGAATGGCTGCTCGGCGAGAGAACTGACAGGAGGAGCCTCTCACCTAGCACAGTGGGAGGCACACAGCGACCCACTGAACACAGGGCCGCGACCCACTTTTGGGTCACGACTCACCAGTTGAGAACCAAGGGTTTAGAGGGCTTAGGGGGAGTAGTCACTGAGCTTAAAGACCACATCATGCTAACAAATCTGTTGCTGGCAGCAACTTGCCAGCAACAGGATCACTGTAACTTGCCAGCAACAGGCCCTCCTTACCATCTTGAATTGTATTGTAATTGTAATGTCTTCCTTACATTGTAAAGCGCTGCGCAAACTGTTGGCGCTATATAAATACTATGTAATAATAATAATTATTATTATTAAAAAAGAGCCCTCATTCCTCCTACCACATTGTACTCTTGGTGGTAAAACTAGTGAAGTGTCATTCTGTTACTGCTTATTGCCTGGGGAGCGATTCTGCTGTGTTCGGGCCAGCATGGGAGCGACACCATAAGGATCAGGTGGATGCTCCCTTTAGCCATCCTGTTACTGGTGAATGGGACATTGCCCTAGGGGTCAGTAAAGAACTACTGTGTGTATCTGTAAACCACACTTGATACAAGCGACCCGAGTCAGTTTGCAAAACATTTCCAGCACCTAATCTAGTGCTAAAAACAAATGAACAAAATCTTCAGAAACCAAAAGATTAAACATATTACTATACTAGTCTTGTTGACATTATGTTTGCATTATTCATTCTTACACACAGGCAGTCAAATAATTACCTGTGTACCTTAAAAGGAGAACTATGAGGGGGGAGGGGCTTTTCACTCACCTAATAGTTCTAGCCGACCTGTGACAATGAGACTGTCACAGGTCGGCTCAGTAGATCGGGAGGTGAGCGAACACATACCGGCGTTCACTCACCTCTCGATCCTGTCACGGCTCTCTGCCGTGACAGAGAGGGACTGTATTCCCCCCCTCCCCGCTCCGATCCGCCAGCGCTGACTGGCGGAACGGACGGGGCGGGTACAGCTGGCTCTGCCTCTAGATAGGCAGAGCCAGCTGTCACTCACGCAGCTGGGCGGATCTCGACATCGATGTCGGGATCCGCTCCGGCTGCTGCGTCTCAGTATACCGCGAGCTGTAGCTCCCTATATACTGAGCTTAGGGTGACGGGAGGACGCTAGTTTGTGTCCTCCCGTTACCCTTAGGAGAACTATGGGGAAAAGCCCTGACCACATAGTTCTCCTTTAATTTGATGGCCATGCAGACACAGGCATTGAAAAAATAAAGGCTGCATTGTTTCCCTTTCAGCGCTGAATGCACTGCAGGGGTTAAAGCAGCTGCATTCCAATGCAGGTAAGAAGACAAATGGAAGTGCCATTTATCTGTGCCAGCAACGCAAGGTGCCAGGGCTGCTTCTAATGCCTGTACCGTGGCTATTAACTTGGCATAGCTCTGTCATGTTGATTTGATTTAGCTGAAAGCTAGGTAAAAGTCAGACAACTCTGTTACTTATTTTATAGCCTTCAAACTCAGCAGAGGCGCTCCTACTGCAAACACAGCAGCATCAGTAAAAATAAATATCTATCTATCTATCTATCTATATATAAAATGTTGTTATCTCTGCTAATTAGTTCTGATACGAAAAGCCTGATACGAAAATCTTAGAAAATGCAATTCATTTGTAGGTTGTATGACATGGGTCAGTGATAATGGGGGACATCATTATCAAATACATTGTTGGTGTAGGCGAGTGGCGTTCGCATACTGGGAATTGGCAACGTACAATTGCGAATGTTTCTATCGGGGGACTAGTTTATAGTGCACAGTTTTTTGGGGGTTTTTTTGGGCCAGATTTATAGATGGTAAAATAGGCCGGCAAAATAAATCAGCTCTTTAACTAGTGCTTATTATCTGGTGCGCGTTCCTTTGGCAAGCTCTCAAAACTGTTTATTTTCATTTTGGATGGAGTGAGTACGGGTTAGGAACCCTCAATGTTTAGAAATAAAAGGGCGCCAAAGCAGAACAAAGAGTCCAAAAGTGCCTTTAATCGTCCATAATTCGCTCAAACAAAAACAGCCAATGCTCTGTGGGGGCAACAACACTCCCCCTTCATCAAGAGCCACGAGACAAACAAAGGCACAGCTAAATAATTCCTTTATCACTGTTATTTAGAATTTGGCTTATTTGTTTCTTTATATATATTACAAACACATTGAACATTATTGAGCTTTTAATCATTATGTTTTATGTTTGTCTCGTAGCCCTAATGAAGGGAGGAAGTGTTGTTGCCCCTGAAATGTGTTGGCTGTTTTTTGCTTCTTCGAATGATGAACAAATTAAAGGCATTTTTAGACTCTCACCTTTTGGTTTGGTGCCCTCGAGGCTGTCCTTACAATGAGGCAGCCTGAGGTTACTGCCTCAGGTGGCATCGCTTTGGGTCAGGTAGAGGGGCCGCAGGCAGAGATTGATGGTCGCTCTGATGCACAATGTTTGAAGTGTGCCTGCCGCCCCCTTTCCAGCCAGAGCGTCCCAGGTGGGGAGATGTACAAGAGCCATACGCATCTCCCCGCCCAGCTCTTAGCAACCCGGGAGACTCTTGCTGGCCTCCTGCCGAGCTATTGCCAACCAGTGACGTCACTGGAGCCGAGTGGGACGCCAGCCAGGGAGTCCCAGGTTGCTAAGAGCTGGGTAGGGAGATGCTGTTACAGGCTAAGGACACCCCTGGGCGCCCTTTATTTATAAACATGAAGTCGCTTCTAGGTACCCAACAAGGGAAGTCAGTTTCGTTTGGGAGCTACCTTACCAGAGCCAGTGAGCTCATTTTCAAGCTTCCATGCATCTGAATGATTTCAATAAGCACAGAAACCCCAGAACCTCTCAAATGTGTTCCTCTAGGGTTAGAACCCTGATGGCACTGTGTGGGATTCTGCATGACACTACCACCACTAGATGGCATTGAGGACTATAGATGGCTCTATGTGGCATTTTGTATGACACTACCACCACTAGGTGGCATTGAGGACTATAGATGGCTCTATGTGGCATTTTGCATGACACTACCACCACTAGATGGCACTATGCGGCATTTTGTTTAACACTACCTCTACGGGATGGCATTGAATATAGATGGCACTATGCGGCTGGCACTACCACCACTAGATGGTAATGAGGACCATAGATGGCACTATGTAGCATTTTGCATGACACTGCGACCACTAGAAAGCATCGATGAGTAAAGATGGCACTATGTGGCATTTTACATGACACTACCACCACTAGGTGGCATTGAGGAGCATAGATGGCACTATGTGGCATTTTACATGACACTACCACCACTAGGTGGCATTGAGGAGCATAGATGGCACTATGTGGCATTTTACATGACACTATGACCACTAGGTGGCATTGAGGAGTATAGATGGGACTATGTGGCATTTTGTATGACACTACCACCACTAGGTGGCATTGAGGAGTATAGATGGGACTATGTGGCATTTTGTATGACACTACCACCACTAGATGGCATTGAGGAGCACATGTGGCACTATGCGGCATTTTGTATTACACTACCACCACTAGAAGGCATCGAGGAGCATAGATGGCACTATGTAGCATTTCGCATGATGCTATGACCACTAGATGGCATTAAGGAGCATAGATGGCACTATGTGGCATTTTACATGACACTATGACCACTAGGTGGCATTGAGGAGTATAGATGGGACTATGTGGCATTTTGTATGACACTACCACCACTAGATGGCATTGAGGAGCACATGTGGCACTATGCGGCATTTTGTATTACACTACCACCACTAGAAGGCATCGAGGAGCATAGATGGCACTATGTAGCATTTCGCATGATGCTATGACCACTAGATGGCATTAAGGAGCATAGATGGCACTATGTGGCATTTGGCATGATACTACCAACACTAGATGGCATTGATGAATTTCCTATGCTACTCAGCGCCATCTAGTGGCGTGGTGCCTTTATAACTCAGCCTGTAAGACTTTGCACACCCTTGTGTATTGACACACCCGGAATGTATTTAGTGGATTTAAGCTGAAAGCTCAACTGGGCTTTGAGGCAGACAATTTATTATGAATGGGCTGTCAACACACCCCAAGTTTTCACATGCCAGCACCATTTTGTACCCACTCAGAACGCCACAGCAGGTCTACTGGGCTGCCATTAAAAATGCATTTCACTTGCTTTCACCCAGTGTGAATTAGCCCTTAGGCGCGCAGTCCTGACCATGGCGTACAGGCAATTTCCAAACTGCACTTACCAAAGCTTTAAAACTCATGAAAATGCATGTTAAAATATAAATTGCTTGGC
>NW_017306591.1:1355359-1356426 GCF_000935625.1 Nanorana parkeri
CCCCGCGGTGCTATAGTCTTTTATATATTTTTTGTACCCCGTGTTTACTATCTTGCACATTTTGTTTTTTTACAGGCACCTCGCTGTATCCTCAGAAAGCTGCTTCGAGCTCTTACTTGTATATTTGTATGTAAAACACAATTCAGACAAACCCAACTATAGGAACGCCAAACATGTTTTACAAACTTCTAGGGGAAAAGCAAAAATGCATAAAAAACAAAATCAAATACATCAAACACAAAACAGGATGTTCGGGACATTTTTTTTTTCCTTAAAAGGAGAATTATGAGGCGAGTGAAAATCACTCAGCCTCATAGTTCGAGGCAACGTGTGACAATTAAACTGTCACAGGTCGGCTCAATAGATCGGGAAGTGAGGGAACGCATGCCGTCGCTTCGCTCACTTCCTGATCATCTCCCTGCAGAGAGCCGTGACTGTCACTCACGGCTCCTTGCAGGTATCCCCCCCCCCTCCCCGCTCCGATCCTCCAGCGCTGAGTGGCGGAACGGACGGGGCGGGTACAGCTGGCTCTGCCTCTAGATAGGCAGAGCCAGCTGTCAATCACGCAGCTGGGTGGATCGACAGTAATGTCAGGATCCGCTCCGGCTGCGGCGTCTCAGTATACCGCGAGCTGTAGCTCCCTATATACTGAGCTTAGGGTGACGGGAGGACGCTAGTTTGTGTCCTCCCGTTACCCTTAGGAGAACTATGGGGGACAAACACTGACCCCATAGTTCTCCTTTAACACAATCTCAGTAACACATTTCTGCAGCAAAGTTTGAGGAGTAGAGGATCAGGAGTGGCAGTGTATCACTAGCATGATACAGTCCCAGTAATGATTCACTTTAAGAGAAGTCACATATATAAATACAGCGGGAGCGTGGTGCTGAATGAAGAAAGGGAAAGGCAAGTCAGTAAATGGATGTGACAGAAGCTGGAGCCCTCTGCTGTAGACTCCTCAAGCACAGGGAATATTAACCTCTTCATATGATGGACTGTCAGCACCACGCACTCCTTTGTTTCCTAGATCACTGGCTCTTGCCTGCTAGATCGCAAACCACTATGCT
>NW_017306591.1:1356436-1367124 GCF_000935625.1 Nanorana parkeri
AGAATCTTCACCTGAAAAGAACAAAACAAAAAAATGGACAGCAACAATCATTTTAGTATAAAAGACCACGGCGCCCTGCCCGCCCGCATTCAGTCATATGAAAGACCGCTAGACACGGGACGATGCTCAAAAGATAACGTATTTAAAAAGGAACAGATACAGCGGCGCAGGAAGACACAAGATGGAAAAGATATTTTTAAAAAAACATATTAAAAGAAGACCTATACACTGTTTTTATTTCAATATATTTATACCTCCACCAAAAAAAATGACAAGAGCTCCCCTTCATCTTCAGGCCTGTCACTCAGGCGTGGAGTAGGGCAGAAGTGCTACAAGTTGGTTGACAGACAATTATCACAGATCCCTATCCCGCGATGGGAGAAGATGGAAGTGCCAGCAAGGGAAGAGCAGACATCGCAGCACTGGAGGACGTCACTTTGATGGGTAATTGTGCCATAATATGCAAATGTGCTACGCATACTTGAACATTATGGCAAAAAAAACAACTCCTGGGGGGGGGGGGTACACCGCCCTACGCTCACCCGCCCTGCACGTCCGTACGGCTTCGGGTGTCCGTACTAGTACGCTGACAGGATGGATTCCGTCTGTGTCCAAGCCGGGACACCAGCACCCGTACGGAGCTGCACTTGGGTTGAGTGTAGGGCGGCATACGGCCGCGTACTCCCATAGAGAAGGACGGGGGCTGCGTACTGATCACACGCAGCACCTGTCCTTCCCGGGAGCTGGCCGATACGGCCGCGCACGCAGCACGGAGCTGTACGTGCCGGCCTTTTCTCGTGCGAATGAGGCCTAAAGCTTATTCTGAACTCCAGGAACCTAGTGACGCTCTCTCCTCTATTTATATAAAATCAAGTCATTCTGGTGCATAGCAGTCCTTTGTATTGCGTTAAAGCCCAACCACCGACAAAACATGTTTTTGTTGTTAATGAAGCACGGAAGGATTAGAGCCCACGTCAGATTGTTATTGACATCTGCGTTAGACAACGTGAATTAGGCGTTCCAACAATCTTTACCGCACACCAGGCAGTTAGCATTTTCCGAAGGCGTCAGCCGTCGCAATTCCCCTCCGTACAAGTTTCCCGCCGTCGGCTTTGCTGCCTTGCTGCGGGAAGGTTATCCTGACCCCGCAACATACATCTTTCCAATCACCCCATCACTTTGTTGCTACTTGTTTATACGGAAATTAACGGCGGCTCCAAAACCAGGAGACATACACAGCAGGAAAGAGCAGATTACACAGACTGCTGAATGAAAACCCTCCCTCTACTCAGTCATACAGAGGCTGCAGACAAGCAAGCAGCCAGTGCTGGGCTTTCTTGTTAGAAAGCTCACCAATACTTTGGAGTCCAATATTTCATATGGAGGGTATCATTTATTTAGATCCCATACAGATATTCATTTTAAAAAATAGTAATAATAATTTTAAATTTTTTATAGTAGTTGTACATAAAATGTAAAATTAAGGTGTATGCCATGGAAGATTTGACGGCCACTCTTAGGAACACGGAGAAACAGTTTTTGTCCACCTGGGAGGCCTGGATCTATTTCCAGCACTCAGACCGCTATGCAGCTCTCCTGTCTAGAGATGCACAAGCAATTACTCCACTGGCACCTTCCTTCTCCCAGTAGTCGTGTAGGGGCGAAGTATCCGATACCTTTTCGGCTCCCGGTGGCAGTCCTGGAGGGGTCTCCAGCTTGGGGGGAGGGGGGGGAGCGACCCGGAGGCATTTCTCCTTCCTCTGCCTTCCTCTACAACCTCAAACCTGTTCCCGTATGGGATTCCTGCACTTCGGTGCCTCAGCCTTCCTTGATTTTTCTTTCCTCCTCTTGCATTTCTTCTGATAGCACAGACGCAAACGATTGATCCGGCATCATAGCTGGACACAAGATTTTGTGGTCACTTTATACACCCGACACAGCCAAGGGACACTCTCCACGATACAATCTAACTATTGTTAATGCAATCACCTGTCCTATGGGGTGTCGGGGCCCGACGGTACTGACTCGGCGGTGTAGTCATGGCGCTGGGAATTTACCACGTATGTGTACAATGTACTGATATGTTATGTTTCCCTATGCTTCCTTTGAAAATGCTTGTATCACATATTTGTTCAGTCAATAAACGAATTTAAAAAAAAATGTAAAATGAATTTTTTTACTACAAGTTACTACAATTGGTATGCTGATTTCGGGCTCCTTTTGCAACCCCACTATTAACTATCACCTCTGTCAACACTGCACCCTTCCTGTTGTGTGTCTCTCAAAGATAAAGTGATGAATAGCGATACGCGAGGGGTCACCAATGGGGAGTGCTTGTAACATACATAATTGATTGCTTCACTATAAACCCTGGAACATAAGGGAGGCACAGACGTGAGGCTGAGATGGTACGGGGAGACCCTGGCACCCTCTCCAGGAACAAACCACTTGAAGAAAAAGATGCTAATTGATGGCGCATTTTACTGAACAGCACAAGGTGGTCTTCCGTTATATTCATTAAAGGGTTTATTTGTAACTTCCTAGGCAGATAATTGCAGTGCTAGGTGAACAAGAGAGCGGTGGGTAGAACAAGTTCAATACCTGACCTAGATAAAAAGGTTATTCCGAGACCCAACTCCCATCTCTGGTCGTTTATCACTCGCTCCCTTGTGGGGGATATTAAAGCACGAGTTGTGGGAAATCCTTAGGACACAGAAAGCTGAAAAATATTAAAAGCAAAGTGCACCCCCCTTCACATTTTCCACCTGTGATATACACCGATCAGCCATAGCATTATGGCTACTGAGAGGCAACGTAAATAACACTGATTATCTGGTTACAATGCCACCTGGAAGTGGGGGGATATATTGCAATGCCACCTGGTAGTGGGGGGATATATTGCAATGGCACCTGGAAGTGGGGGGATATATTTATTGCTATCACACAGAAACATGATAGTAAAAAGGTAAATGTAGCATTTAACATACATTTAAAAAAAGCTTTAAAATGAGGCCTGTAGCTGTGGGCACTGTGGAGCAGTTCAGCTGCAGTGTCCACTTAGCTTCCCTTGCTGTCTCTGGCAGCAGGCACTGGCCATCATCCAATCATATTCAAGCAAAAGTCCTCATTTGTTTTTCTTTGCACGTGATTGGGTATGCTTTGCAAATTGAATTTTCACCGCATTCACTTAGGCAAACGCCCCTTGCAAACTGAAAGTGAACAGGCTAAATCAAGCACCTGGAGTGAAGATTTAGACATGTCAATCCTCTGCCGCTCACCGTTCTTCTCGCTGGAGGCTCTGACACGAGGAAGCAAATCCATGCATTTACCAAGACGGCGCCTCCATGCAGAAACGCAGTGCAGCAGCCAGTAATAGAGAGAAGATCAGCTGCAAAGAGACCGCAGGCAATACTGGTTACTGGTCCTTTGCCCTCTGGGTGTCTTTTTGGGCCCAGCTTCTACAGTACAGGTCCTCTTTAAAGTGCTGTAATGGAGGAACTAGAAAATCAGGTATCATTCAATACTCCACGTCTGCTAACTTCTCTTTACCTAAAACAAAAGTTGTTCTTTTGGCGGTTATAGTAAAAAAAATATATAGCACTGCTCAGTTTTAAAGATGGATTAAAAGGTTAAAGATAAAAAGTTCACATATTATCTTAAAAACTTAAAAGAGCCAAAATTTCCATTCACAGAGAAGGAAGAGAGAATCCTCTTCTGCATGAGGCTGGAAGATTATAGGGGAGGCCACCAGAGGATATTGGTGATAGTGGCACATTGAAACTTTAATAATGTTTTAATAAACCCGCTACCAGCCTTTCATTTGGTATTCACTATAATGTGTGTATTCTTAATTATACATTTGCTAAGTCAATGCTTAAGATTCTCTAATTAGTTTCAAGCCGGACAAATTTCTCATTAAGACATTCACAGATTTTTTTTGTTTCCCCACTACACTGTAGCCAACCCGGCCAGTTAAAAGCAGAAGGACACACACGCATACAGATTGTAGAGGTATTCATGTAACTAACTGTATCTGAATTGCTTAAAAAGATACATTGTAAAACAAGTCTAAAGGTGGCCATACACTGTACAACCATCGCAAGACCTTAGTCTTGCGTGCGATGGTTGTAAAGTACTTAAAAAAACGTACAATCTGCCCATCTTGGACAGGCAGATCGTACTCTCGATCATCGATGACTGTAATGAGGGGCGGGCTTACGATGACTGCAAACGGGCAGTGTGCGCGTGCACACACCGGCCCGTTCGGCAGTTGTCGAACCAGCAGGCCACTAACTCGCCGAGAATCGTACGATTCCCGGCGTGTTTTCTAGCCTGCTGGTTCGACGGAAGACGTGCGACCGTACAGTAGAAACGGTCACACGCTTTCCATACACTGCACGATTCTCGTACGATCGCGGGATTTCCCACGATTCTCGTACGAGAATCGTGCAGTGTATGGGCACCTTAAAGGCCATCGCAAGACCTGTCTTGCGATGGTCGTAAGCTCATTGAAAGCTTGTACGATCTGCCCATCTTGGACGGGCAGATCGTACTTGCGATCATCAAAAGCCCGTCCCTCTGAGGGGCGGGCTTCCGACGACCAAAAACGGGCAGTGTGCGCGTGCGCACACCGGCCCGTTCGGCAGTTGTCGAACAAGCAGGCCACTAACCCGCCGAGAATCGTTTTTCAAGCCTGCTTGTTCGACAGAAGACGTGCGACCGTACAGTAGAAACGGTCGCACGCCTTCCATACACTGCACGATTCTCGTACGATCGCGTGATTTCCCGCGAATCTCGTACGAGAATCGTACAGTGTATGGGCACCTTAACATATACTTTCCTGTGCATAGTCACTGAACACTTCATTTGGTTACAAACATCTCATGAAGAAAAGAAAAAAAGTGAAATGTCGCCACGGCTAGTGATATTTTAAAGTCATTGATGAATATAGTACTCGTACCTGCTGCTACCAGACACACAGGGAGCCTCCTGTAATTGATCATGTGGGCTTTGAAAAGCGGGGTATCTGTAATCCGTTGCCCATGCAAATGCACTAAGGCAGCCCATTCATTCTGAATGTAGTTCGTAGGGATGCACCGATACCGATACTAGTATCGGTGCCGATACAGAGTATTTGGACGAGTACTCTTACTCGCCCAAATGCTCCTGATACCGGAACTTTCGGTATTAGAAAGCTGGGTGGCAAGTCATTACCCACCGACTGGGTTCCTGATTGGCCAGGAAGCCAGCTCCATGCTAGTTCGTCACCAGGTAGCATGGAGCTGGCTTCCCGGCTAATCAGGAAGCCGAAAGGCGGGTTGTGACTCGCCCCCACTCCCCCTTCTGGCTTCTTGATTTACCGGGAAGCCAGCTCCATGCTCCCTCATCTCTTGGTGACGGGGGGAACATGGAGCCGGCTTCCTGGCCAATCAGGAGACGAGGAGGCATGTAATGACTCGGAAAGCTGGACAATCAGGAAGCTGGGAGGCAAATCATTACCCGCCCTCCGGCTTCCTGATTGGCCAGAAAGCCGGCTCCGTTCTCCCTCATCATTTGGGAAAACATTTTTTGCACATATGCTGTGTACACATGAATTACCCCTAATGATGCATGTATTAGGATTGCATGTTGCTGCTGCGGCGTGAGGTAAAAGCTCCTTCATCTGGGCACCGCTGTGAGCGTCAAACCTCTGGTGCTGAAACCCGCAGTCCCGCATCTAGTACACAGCACACAGTGTAGCGCGGCGAGTTGCACGCTCTGCACCTCATCCATTCAGAAAAATGTCTCGTATTCTTTTTACAGGATACAAGGTGCTCTGTGATTGGACGAGGGGAGAGTGTGACGTTCATCCACCCCTCCTCCATTTACCCAACACAGCACCATACACACACAGATCATTGAGGGCAAGTCATTTTTAAACAGCAAATGCACAAAAATAGATTTTTTCCCCCCCAAAGCTCATCGTCAACTATATATTTTTTTACATTGCCTATGGTGTGATTTTTAAAATAAGTCTTATTTCCTATTTTTATGTCAGGGGGCACAAAGGACGAGCCAGCCTTGCGTTTAGAAGCAAGTTTCCTTTTACACCGAGTAAAAGTTAACAAAGATCTCAAACACAACTCCTCATGTCTTCTCAGACTCATTAAAAGGAGAACTACGGGGTCAGTGTTTTTCCCCATAGTTCTCAGGGTAACGGGAGGACACAAACTAGCGTCCTCCCATCACCCTAGGCTCAGTATATAGGCAGCTACAGCTCGCGGTATACTGAGACGCCGCAGCTGAAACGGATCCCGACAATTATGTCTGGATCCGCCCAGCTGCGTGACTGACAGCTGGCTCTGCCTATCTAGAGGCAGAGCCAGCTGTACCCGCCCCCTCCCCCGTCCGTTCCCCCAGTCAGCGCTGGAGGATCGGAGCGGGGAATCCAGTCCCTCCCCTGTCACGACTCTCTGCAGGGACAGGATCGAGAAGTGAGCGAGCGACGGTACGTGTTCCCTCACTTCCCAATCTATTGAGCCGACCTGTGACAGTTTCATTGTCACACGTCGGCTCGAACTATGAGGCTGAGTGAAAATCACCCGCCTCATAGTTCTACTTTAATTACTAATTTTCACTAACAAAATCACTCAGCAGCTGAAAAATGCATAAAGGTAAAAAAAAAAAAAAACCCCGCTATATTTAGCTGTATACGCTATGTGCCCGGTCAAGACTTTTTTTTTTCTCAAGGTGAGCTTCCTAAAATGATGTCTGGAGGCGATACAACAGAGGAAGGAGAATGGCAGATAAAAAGAGAGGTTTTGGGCAGTTTCCATTACTGGCGTTTGATATATTTTATCTCTTAGTGTTATATTTCCTATGCGATGCCTTTTTAAAAGGATTCAAATGTGCCTTTTAAATATAAATTCCAGCGATAATAGCTTCATCTTTCAGCAAGGAAACCCCCAGCTGTAGTCTTTTCACCACTTCGAGCATCTAAATATTATTGATGTATACAATAATTCAACTTGGTATGTGATAAGTTAAAAACCACACCATGCTACATATTTTGCAGATTGCGCACAAACTGCGGGAGGACGAGGCGCTTATTACGTTACGGAATGATTAAGCGATATAATATTATGGGGGGGATCTCTATAGAGGGCAATGAATATAGTTCACATCTGTCTGCAGCCTTAGAGGAGCTTACACTCTAATGTCCTCCTCATTACAGTAACACAAATGCCGATATGATACATTTATATACCGCTGGTATATGGCAAGACGATCCAACCACTTACATCCATCCTTACTATACAGGAAGCTATAATCTAATGTTCCCATCCCCCGCAAATCATACAAATCCTATTATACTGTATATGTACATATTCCATCTCACTTCACCGTGAATGAATCACACTTTACACCAGTCTCTAAATCAGTGAAACCTTCTATTTTCTTCCAACTACCATAATAGTACTGTTAGACCCAAAGCTCTGATGCTCAACACTGAAGACAGACAGTTGAACTATCTGGGGCCATCACTGAGGAGTCCAACCTACGTTCGAATACTATTTTAGTTTTGATTGCTCTGTTGCTGAAAACCTTACATGACCGCAGGAGCTTGCAATCTAATGCACACAGCCAGGGCCGGTGCCGCCACTAGGCAAACTAGGGCGCAGCCTTGACCATTCACCCCCCCCCCCCCCGCCTCAAATTGCAAAAGCCAATACCAGGCTGGATATTGCACCTGTCCACTGAGCAGAGGAGCGGAACTGAGAGACAACTTTCTCTCTCAGGTTTCGCTTCTCTGCTCAGTGGGTGGGGTTTCAATAGCCGGTCTGCTATTGGCTATTTCAAATTAAATTACATCTACCTGTTGCCTGCAGAAGCTAGCCCGCAGGAGAATCGGGCTGTGCAAAGGGGGGGAGGGGATTGGGGGCTGTGCCGCGGGAGCGGGGTGCAAGTAGCTGGTCTTGCCTAGGGCGCAAAATAGTCTAGCACCAGCCCTGCATACAGCACAATATCATAGAGATCCATGCTTGGTCAAATTTAGAGACAAGCCAGTTAATTTTCTAAATGGCCAGATGTATGTGGACACCTGACCATCACACCTATCTATATGGCCAAAAATATTAGGGCTCCCCTCCAAATGATTGAGGTCAGGTGTCTCTAGTGAAGGGTACTAGTAACCCTACTGCATAAAACGACATTGTAGACCATTGTGCTCTTCCAGCCATGTGGTCACAATTTGGTGAAGACCCTTTTCTGTTCCACCATGACTGTCTCCTGTGTACAGAGCCAGCTCCATACAGACATGGTGTGACCAGTCTGATTCGGAGGAACTCAAGTGTCCTTCACAGAACCCTGACCTCAAACCTACTGAGCACCTTTGGGACGAATTGGATTGTGAGCCAGGTCTTCTCATCCAACATCAGTGCCTGACCTCACAAAGTGGCACAAATCCCCACAGACACCCTCCAAAATCTTGTGGAAAAAGTCTTCTCAGAAGAGCTGTAATAGCTGCAAAGGGGGGAGGGGGGGGTGGGGGGAACAACGCCATATAAATAGCCATGTTGCGGAGGGGAAGGGGGAAATCCAGATTAATGACCATGGGTTTGAAATGGAATCTACAACTAGATCATATTAGGTATGATGGTCAGGTGTTGAGAAATCTTTGGTGATATAGTAACAGTGTATTTTCTACACTGAAACCTATATTTCTATTTCAACAAGAGGTGTATACTCAAACATTTACAGCTTAGCCCTGGGATCAGCAAATATTGTCTAAACACAAGAGTCATGTGTAGTCTTCTTGAATCTCGGTGAGCTTTGTGCATTTCTTCCAGATCTCTGCAGTAATCCAATGTGAGACTTGGAGCTTCCTGTAATAAAAAACGATCACTGCTGCTCTCTCTCCTTGTGCTGGGTGACTGGTCTTGTCTCCGCCCCCTCCTGTAATAAAGACTGGACACTGCTGCTCTCTCTCCTTGTGCAGGGTGACTGGTCTTGTCTCCGCCCCCTCCTGTAATAAAGACTGGACACTGCTGCTCTCTCTCCTTGTGCAGGGTGACTGGTCTTGTCTCTGCCCCTTACTGTAATAAAGACCGGTCACTGCTGTTCTCTCTTCTTGTGCAGGGTGACTGGTCTTGTCTCTGCCCCTCCTGTAATAAAGACCGGTCACTGCTGTTCTCTCTTCTTGTGCAGGGTGTCTGGTCTGATCTCCACCCCCTCCTGTAATATAGACCGGTCACTGCTGCCTTCTCTCCTTGTGCAGGGTGACTGGTCTTGTCTCTGACCCCTCCTGTAATAAAGATCGCTTACTGCCGCTTTGTCTCTCCTTGTGCAGGGTGACTGGTCTTGTCTCCGCCCCTTTTCTGTAATAAAGACCGCTTACTGCCGCTCTCTCTCCTTGTGCAGGGTGACTGGTCTTGTCACCGCCTCCTCCTGTAGTCTTAAGTGGGCGGCCTGCAGTGTGTGATGCCTGCTGGGTCTCTCCCACGGGCTATGTGCATCACCACGACAAGGTAATAACTGTGTCTTTAAAGTCATGTGGTGCACACATAGGGGATTTACTTATAATTATATGTAAATTAATGTTTTTGTGTGTAGGGCTGGATTTAGTATTTGGTCTGTGCCTATAGCCAGCCAAGGCAAAGGGGCAGCTATTTTCTTCTAAAGTTATCAACCACATGATAGGTAGATATACAGCTGCCTCATACAGGAATATTTGCACATGGACACAATATTTTGAGACAGAACTGGACCAGTAAACAAACAATTTCTATGTAAGAGAGGTAATCCTGTTTGTCTATAAGCTCCAGTGAAAATCCAAAGCAGGAGCATGAGAGGACAGGAGCCGGGCATGCTCGGTTATGCTATCCGAGAGCCCCCTTCCCCATTTTTGCTCAGTGAGGGGCCAGTAGTGCAGGATGCTGGTGATCACGGTCAGTCGTTTCTGCAGGCGGCTACCATGAATTTTATTTACGTTACCAGTTTATAAACTTATGGAAAACGACCAGTTTAATCTCAGTGGTTTCTCTCCGGCGTGCTAATTCTCCCATCTGAACGATAGAGCTTGTCTTGCCTGACCTAGATATCTGGATCGGTGTACCCTTCTGTGACTGCGCCTTTAATACAATAAAAACAATCCTTGCAGGGACATTGTAACAGTGAATCAGATTCCACAACCCATAACAGGGATCGCGCTTTGCTGTTATTCTGCCGTTCTGTAGTATCGATTATGTTCCGGATTACGCAGGGACTGGTCACAAAGCATTCTATTTATCGGCATGCTCTGGGTCGGCTGCCTCACCCTCAGTAAGGGAAAGCGCAAGTCCCCACCCTTCCCCTTGCCGAACCCCTCGTCACATCTATACGTGCCAGGAAAAAAAAAAAAACACACACACACACACACTTCACAGACTGGGTAAGCTCTTATCCCAGCAAACAGCGAGCAGGAAAATCCAACTGGTGCATACGCAATTCCGATAAGCCCTTCATCTCACTATGGTCTTTCTCTTCTCAGCCTCACACTGCCCTAAATCCATTCCCCTTCCCTCTACGGATTTTCTGTAAAATATCCACCAGTGTTTTACGCCACCACAAAGCCAGAGTAACCCCTTCACGGCCTTGATGGGAGTGTGGCGCTGTGATAACTCTGGATTGCGCAATGCAGTTTTGCATGTGTGAGATTTATATATATATAT
>NW_017306591.1:1367192-1370962 GCF_000935625.1 Nanorana parkeri
TATATATATATATAAACAGTCCAGTGGAAGAGGCACTCATGGGTCTTGTAATAAGGCAACATAGATACAAGGCACTTGTCGAAACGTCGACCAATAAGTGTATCTATGTCGCCTCCTTACAAGACCCGCGAGTGCCTCTTCCACTGGACTGTTTGTATATAACTGCCTTGAGTGCACCCAGGCAGCTTTTAAGCTGGCCATAGACTCTGCGATTTTCGTTCGGGAATTTTGGTTGCTGCCAAGAACCCTCTTTCGATTCTAGATCAAATAGCCCATCAAGCACAGACCAATGTCATTTCGATCATCATTTGTTGGCAATACCAACTCAAAGAATGTTGTCGATCGACAGAACGGATATTCGTTTGCGCATTGTGTTCATGTTGCGTACGAAAATGCCACTAACCCATCGATTTTCGTACAGTAAAAAGTATTGTTGGGTTCCCATCAACTGATTGATTATCATTCAAAAGACCACTTGTGGATGATTTCCGAACAATAATCAATAGGTGTATGGGCACCTTTACTCTCAGTGCAGTGCCTACCACTGGACTTTCGATAGATGATAACAACTATGGATGCACCGATACAAGTGCAGATGCCGAGTATTTGGGCAAGTACTTGTACTCGCCCAAATGCTCTGATACCTAGCCCAATACTTGAGCTTCCGGTATTAGGAAGCCGGACAGCGAGTCGTTACACACTGCCCGGCTTCCTGATTGGCCGGGAAGCTGGCTACATGCTCCCTCATCACTTGTGATGAGGGAGTAACAACTGGGTAGTTGTTACTGGGTAGATGGGTAGTGTGTAACAACTCGCTGCCCAGCTTCCTGGTTGGTCGGAAAGCTGGCCAAATCAGGAAGCCGGGCACCGTGTAAAGACGCGGCGCCCGGTTTTCTGATTGGCCGGGAAGCCGGCTTCATGCTCCCTCATTACCTTTTTCTGGACCAGATCTGGTCTGGAAAATGGTGTGAACCTGCCCGCAGCTCCAGTGCATTCCAGACCAGACAAAATGAGACCTGCAGTATTTTTCTGGTCTTGATTGGTCTGGAACGGACTGCGCTGGTGTGAACAGAGGCCAGAAAAAGCATAGGGATACATTAGGATGCATTTTGGATCTGAAAACAATCTAGTCTGGTCTGGAGATGATCTGGATGTGATGTGAATGGGCCCTAAGTCTGCAGCAGACAGTCCGGGGAAATCTGCCTTAAAAGCTGTTTTTCGTTGGTTGACAAGCAGGCTATTGATAAAAAAAAAAAAGTTACATTCTGCTTTAATTTCCATTGAATGTGTTCCTGTCAATCTTTCTAGCTGCAGAACGGTAACACAGGCAATAGTCTAGATCAGGAGTAGGTAAACTTCGGCTCTTCAGCTGTGGTAACTCCAAATCCCATGAGGCATCGCAAGACTCTGACAGCCAGAGGTATGACTCCCAGACAGTGGCGTCCCGAGGCTGGGTGTCACCCGGGGGCGGGGACCGGGTGACACCCCGCCGTGACGTCATCTTGGTGATGGATGCCGGCAGAGAGAGGAGGGGACGTGTCACCCGGCGGGATAAGGTATGACGCCGGGTCCCCTCTTCTCTCGAGCAAGTGTCGGGCTCTCGCTCCTCGACCGAGTGCCCAACTTTTCAGAGTGGGGTGACACCAAAATGACTGCCAGTCATTTTGGTGTCACCCTCCAATGGTGGCACCGCACCGCCCTTGTGACGCCACTGCTCCCAGAAGCAGATGCATGATGGAATTTGTAGTTTCACCACAGCTAGAGGGCTGAATTTTCCCTACTCTTTGGTCTAGAGCAGGGGTGGGGAACCTCCGGCCCTCCAGCTGTGGTGAAACTACACATCCCATGATGCCTCTGTCACTGGGAGTCATGCCTGTGAGAATCTTGC
Source organism: Nanorana parkeri (assembly GCF_000935625.1). Lineage (NCBI taxonomy): Eukaryota > Metazoa > Chordata > Amphibia > Anura > Dicroglossidae > Nanorana > Nanorana parkeri. Next base: position 1,369,081 of record NW_017306591.1, read on the forward strand.
AATGCCTCATGGGATTTGTAGTTTCACCACAGATACAGGGAAACAACGCGATTTAACAGCCTTTGAACGTGGGATGATTGATAGATTAGACAGACAGACAGACAGACACATTAGTATATTTTACAGAAGCTGCTACTCGCTATGGCCACTGACATTCCCCCGCTGCTCTGTATTGACTGTCAGTATGAAGTGATGCAAGTGCTATCAGATCCAAATCCTTGGGAGTCCAGATAATAATGACATTAACCAACACATTTTGTCATAAGAAATATAAATATAACTTTAACGGGATGGTTAAATATTAGCTTTGAACACCCAACAAGTCTACACTACAACTGCTGCTGGCTTAATACACGTTTATACATTTTCAGGAAAAAAGGAAAAGTAAATATTTATTTTTCAAAACAATATAAACAAATCTTCATAGAAAAAAGGTAAACAGAAGATTGCAACAATGTGTCCAGCAGGGGAACTCTTCAGATAGATACACATTACTGTATGTGCAGGGGACAAACATTGCAAGTCTGTTCTGATAGTTTAGAAGATACATAGTAACATTAACAATCTTCCAGAATGCTGAAGTTGTCAATTTATGTCCATTTTATTATTCCTAAAAAAGGTGAGATTTGAATTTTAATTTCTAAGTTTGAAGTGCAGGTATAGTCAAATCTTTATTTTAGTTTTGGAAAGAGTAAAGAAAGTTTAAAACCCTGAGGGCCCTTCACACCAGATGCAGTGCGTTCCGGCCCGATTCTGGCCAGAACGCACTGCGTCGCTTTGCGGCCGGCTCACTTTTTTTGCGGGGCAGAAGAGGACGTCAAGCAAAACAAACGACAAACGCACTCAACAATTTGTTACCAGTTATACAGTAAGGTGCACACGAAATGGGCTTTAAACAGTAAAACAGCAGAAAGGCATCATGGCACACTCACAAACCAACATGTAAAACAACTTGTCTCACCACTAAGGATAATGACAGAGGTTTGGATACACGTCTTCAGCCGAGGATGTGTAAGCCGCACTGCCGCGCCAAGGCACCTCTTATAGTGCGGTCCTAACTCTAAACTATGAGAGTCCCCATCTTGGAGCACATGGGGGCTGAAGACGTGTATCCAAACCTCTGTCATTATACTTAGTGGTGAGACATGTTGTTTTACATGCAGAAGAGGACGTGGCGGGCCATTGAAGTGAATGGAACCCTAGCCACGCCCTCCGGCCACAATGCGATCGGCCACATGGGATTACAAGGCACAATATGCCTGCGGTCCGGTCCGCTGTGATCAAAATAGTGCTTGCAGCATTTTGATCGCAACTGACCGCAGGCATAATGTGCCTTGCGATCCCGTGCGGCCGAAGGGCGTGGCTACGGTACCATTCACTTCAAATGGCCCGCCATGGCCCCTCCTGCCCCGCAAAAAAAGTGAGCCGGCCGCAATGCGAGGCAGAACGCGAGGCAGTGCGTTCTGGCCAGAATCGGCCCGGAAGGCACTGCATCTAGTGTGAACGGGCCCTTTAAGAGGACAGATTTGGGGGAAATTTATCACAACTGGAGCAGACAGAATCTGGAGCAGCTGTGAATGGTAACCAATCAGCTTCTCGCTTTCATTTTCAAAGCTTAACTGAACAAACTAAAGAGAGAAGCTGATTGGTCGCCATGGGTTACTGCTCCAGGATTCTGCCTACCCCAGGTTTGATAAAATCCCCCCATTGTCTTTGAGACGCAACTATAAGGGGAAATCTCACCAAATTGAACGGAATTCCCATTTTTGAGAAATGTGACAGAAACAAGAGTCCCCATTGGATGATTAACCCCTCACCTCTTTTTCTAGTGAAGATTTACAGGACCCATAACTATGGCCCATCTACATGGGGGGGGGGGGGT
>NW_017306591.1:1371362-1374318 GCF_000935625.1 Nanorana parkeri
TGTTGCCCAAAGAGAGAGGCCGCACACCAGAGTCTCCCGGGCGCTGGAGGCTTGGTGTTGGAACGAGCAATGAAGCTTCTCTGTATATGGATACCACGTTATGCAATGCACAAAGGCAGCCCATTGAAAATAACAGGCTGCCAACATCAGACATGTTACAAGATTTGTAATGCTATACACAATGGTGCGCTGCAACACATGTGCATGGCGTTGCCATTGAAAATAAATGTCACAGCAATGCATGTAACATGCACGGTGTTACAGCAATGCAATAGTATCAATGGGCCCAAAAGGTTTGGACTTCCTATTTTATTTCTCAGCAACAATGGTCACCAGGACCAGCAAAAAGATGCCATAACAGAATATTGTTACAGTAAAGGCTCCCTTCCACCGGGTGTGACATTTCTGCAGGTGAAAAGCACAGACGCTCGTTGCCAGTACTGAGCTGCGTTGCACTGGGAGAAGTCCCGCGCACTACGATTTGCACACTTATGTGCAGGTTTGACATTTATGATCTCAAACCTGCAGCTGAAGACATGTCAGCATGCCCAGCGATGTGCATTACACTGTGAATGAGCCAAACATCCCTGACACCCCTCCTGTCCTGCTATTAGCCTGCAGGAGTTTCATCAATAAAATACTTTATCTGAAAAGTAACTTTTACATAGAGTTATATATCTTTCATTTTATGTGCTCACCTCAGGAAGTGAACCATCCACATCTATCCTGTGATCAGCAAAAGGTAAAAAACAAAAATCACAGCTCACAGACCATCACAGGTGTGTCCTATACACAGTAATCAGCCTGCTGACCTGAGACTGACAAAGGCAAACAGAAAGCTTTGTAACCTGTATGAGAAGATAAAAGACTTCACAATATGAATAAAAAACATTGTATCCAGTTTGTCTCGGCCGTTCAGTTTTCCCCTTTCTAACCTGCATCATAAAACCGTGCACGTTACGCCTGTTGGTGCTCTGCAATGCTATTTACTGCGGTGCATTCGATGAGCAGTAATGCATCACCATCATCCTGCGCTGCATTCTCCAGGCTTGATGCATGTGTGATTTGTGGACCCCTTTGTTGCACTGGCATCCTGTTCGAGTGAATGAGCTGCCTAGATGCAAGGTGCAGCAATGTGCTTTGGTTAAATCAATGCACTGCCCTGGTGTGAATGGGCCATTAGGGTGGCCCTCTGGCTATTATAGAACTACAAGTCCCATGAGGCATTACAAGCCTAGTTACAGGCATGACTCCTGGAGTCAGAGGGCCCGTTGGGATTTGCAGTTAAAGCACAGCTGGAGGGCCGGTGTTGCTCACCCCTGCCTGAGGGCCCCTTCGCAGTATCCAGTGTATTATGTGCCATGAACCCACTGGATCGTATCAGCAAAGGGCGCTCTGCGTTCTGGGGCGTGGTGCTGCTATTCGTGTCAAAGGCACCGCAGACACGCCTCCTACTCGCAGTGTGATTTCCCGCAATGGAACGTGTGGTACAGCAAAGCCCTGCGTTCCGTTGCGTGTGCCACTGCAAATAGTGCATGCATGGTTTTTTGCATCCGCACCGTTCTGTGCTGCGTTAGCGCACACACTTTTATACAGTTTATGTTGGGACAAGATCCTATAGCACCCAAGGTTAAAAAAAATCCAAGCACCCCCCCCCCACACAATGAGCTCTGCATTACTTCAGCAAAATAGGTTGTAGCTTTTGCTTTTTTTACACTCTCCTCCTACTTTAGAGCCCAAGGCAACCAAGCACTTCATCTCGGCCGCTGCAGCAGCAGAGTGACCAAGAGGGGGAGATTAAATGCTTACAGCGGCAGTTGGGGGTGTTTGCAAATGTATCAGAGAGGCTTGGGGGGCAATTGCCACCCTGCCTCCAGGCCCAGTCTGCCCCTGGGTCAGACTAATCCAGCACGTTTTTAATCTTAGTGCCCCACTCAATATGACCGCAGCGACGGGCAAACTGAGTGGGGCAACTCAGATTAATAACGTCCAAAAGATGTGGATTGGGAGGGGGGCCTCTTTAAGACTGCTCTGACTTTAAGACTGCGGTGGCGGGGAGAAGGGAATATGGAGCTGGACTGTCGCCATCTGTGCCTGCCTCGACTGGGCTCCTTGGCGGCCACAGGAGTCTCCTCCGCCCACCTCAGCTGCCATTGGTGGGAGAGGAAGACTGCCGAACTGCAGTTGGCCGGCTTCTGCTGCGCGGGAGAGAGAGCACCTGGAGCCGGCTGGAAGTGTAGGAAACCTCGCTGCACCCCCACCATCACCAGAAGAGGTCAAAGGAACTGTAAGTCCCTGTACTTTCTTTGTGACCTCTGCACTGCGTTACATACAAACTAAGAACAATATGTATTACCTCAGAATAGGAGCACACGGGGTGAGGAAAGCGGAACGGACGTGGCACCGGAAAACCCGGGAATAATGATACAAAATATCACCTCAGAGGATCTCCCGCCCTCCTCTGCGCACACAGGCCCCGCCCACACTACTGCCCCTCGCCTCAGGCTAACCCCGCCCACACTGCTGCCTCTTAACAAGTCCGCTCAAATACTGTACTGGATATTGCGGCTCTCTTCACAGTAACCCCGCCCACTCTACTGCCACTCACACTGAGCCCGCCCTTCTCGCCCTGAAAACTGCCTTCCACCGCCTCCTAGTTTATCCTCACGCTGGCGCCGCCCACTCCTTCCTTATATGGAGTGTTCCCTTCCCTCTGTCGGGGACGGAGAGAGGAACCTGCCCGGAGGACTCTGCATTGCAGGATGATGATTGATTGATTGATGATGATGATGATTGATTGATGATGATGATGATGATTGATGATAGCTGGGTAAGGGGGTTGACTTGGGGGGCTGTAGGGGAATGCCACATAAGTAAGGGGGGCTGTAGGGAGGATTTCATGTAAGTGAGTGGGTTGTACGTGGGGTGGGGGGAATCCCATGTAAGTGAGGGGGCT
>NW_017306591.1:1374344-1377211 GCF_000935625.1 Nanorana parkeri
CCTGACGGTATTTGCTGTGTCAAGTGAAGTCGTTATTGGGGGCCCGAGTGCTGAGATCCGGATTTGTGAAGCATTAATGAATCGAGGTATGTTCGATGTTTAGTGTTAATCCGCGCGGACATTAATACCGTCTTTGCTGACGGAAGCAGCTCGTCTATCCGCGGTCGGAGCGCTCCGTCCCCCCCTTTGATGTGGACCGGTAATTCTGGCTTTGTGATGGCAGTCGTCGCGGATTTCTATGGACAGTCCTGGGTCAGGAAGGAGATTCGGAGGCTTTAAGGAAATGAAAGGTATCTCTGTGTTTGCAGGTCGTATTCCGCTGATGAAAGGAAAGGCGAGATTTCTGGCGGTGCCAATTATAAGCGTATTTATCACACGAGCTTAGCTGTTTAAAAAGCAATAGAAGTGTCCTTCTAACCCATTTCTGTTTCACTCAACCCAATCACTAAAATATCATATAAGAGTAGCTGTCCTTCTGTTATCTACATCTCTTATTAAATAACCCTTGGTATTCCTGCCATGGAGGTCCTTGTTCAGGCACTTCCTGTTATAGGGTGACAACGCCCTGGTCCTGGCTCTCAATTGTCCTCCTGCGTTGTCACCCTGTGGTGAAACTACAGATCCCATGATGCATCTCTCTCCGGGAGTCACGTCTGTGGCTTTGAGAATGTTGCAATGCCTCATGGGATTTGTAGTTCCACCACAGCTGGAGGGCCACTGGTTGGCTACCACTGATCTAGATAGGGTGTAGTTCTACTTTAATCACTTCCTGTCAGCCTCAAGAAGGTGGGCTTTAACACGCGGCCGTCGCATACATCCAGCGCAGTGACCAAGCTGTCGTCAAAAGCTCCCAGTCGCTCTTTGTGTTTGGAAGGTGGAAATGGGCTCCCGATCATGTGACCGGCTCTCACAGCAATCACATGACCAGGAGCCCATCCCGGCCTCCCATCAGTTACTTTTAAAGGGCCAGCAGCAATGGGTTTATGAATGCGTCTACAAAATTAAAGTAATAATACATTTTTTTTTAAATCTTCTTCCTGTGCGATTTTACATACTAAGTGCCACGGCAAGGCTTAAAAAATCCTGTGATAGCAGCACCTTGAAGAGTCGGACCGCTGCTCCCGTCCCCCAGCCAGGAAATGAGGTGGGCTGTCTCTGACTTTGAATCAAAGGGGCAGATCAGGGACAGTGAGGCCTGGGGAGGAAAGTATAGATGATGGTGGACGTCCTCCAGCCAGGAAATGAGGCGGAGCTCTATCTGACATGCTGCAGCTTCCAATGCGCATTGTGAGAAGCTCCCAGCGTGCAGCAAAATCAGATTGAGCAATTGCAGTCCAGGAGAGGAGGAAGTACACTTTAATGCTGCTGCTAGATTCATCCACCTAACCAACCGTTCAGTGTCTGCAACCCCCCTCTGCCGATCCCTACACTGGCTTCCATACTCTGCCGATCCCTACACTGGCTTCCAATAGCCCAAAGGATAAAATTCAAAACATTAACAATGACTTACAAAGCCATCCACAACTCCGCCCCCGGCTATATCTCCAACGTTGTCTCAAAGTATCACCCTAACCGCTCTTCCAAAGGCCTCCCGCTTTCCAGCTCCCTCGTCAACTCCACCCATGCTCGCCTCCAGAGTCTCTCCCATCCTCTGGAACTCTCTACCCCAACCTGTCTATCTCCCACACTGACTGCCTTTAGGCGTTCCCTTAAGACTCATCTCTTCAGGGAAGTCTATCCCACCTCAACCTAACCACTCAACCATCACGTTCTCAAACAATTCATCCCCACACAGCTGCCTCCTCATGTATCACTTCTCCCTCCCTTTTAGATTGTAAGCCCTCAGGGGCGGGGCCCTCCTTACCATCTTGTCTTGTGATTGTAATGTCTTCCTTGTATTGTAAAGCGCTGCGCAAACTGTTAGCGCTATACACTGAGTGGGCAGATTATTATGACCACCTGACGTTTGTAGGCAAATCAGCTATAATTTGGCGCTGAAGTTGCTAGAGGGCCAGACCATTATAAATAGGGGGGCAGGTTGGTTACCACGACAGTAGAAGTGATTTCTAAAGATACGGGGAAACAACGCGATGTAACAGCCTTTGAACGCGGGATGATTGTTGGCGCTCGGAGCCATGGAGCGAGTATCAGCAAAACAGCAGAATTCGTTACATGTACAAGAGCGGCTCATTGTTAAAGTGTTTAACGACCGGACTGTCAGCCGAAAATCTGGGTCTGAACGTGCGAATTGTGGCCGTCAGCGACTAGTCAATGTTAGGGCAGAACGGGGGAGGGGCAAGGCTGGTACAAGACAACAGAAGGGCAACAGTGCCGTGTCAGATTCCTCGCATCACCTTTCACCATGTCGCAGACTCACGAGGCGGCCCAACAAAGTACTGATGGGGTGGTCATAATAATCCGACCACTCAGTGTATAAATCCTGTATAATATTCACCACAAACTTGTGATGTTTATCTTCACCCATGCACCTGTGCTCTCACCTATCGATGGGACCACAGGGGGTTAAATGGCGCCATCCCCGGGCGTCAATTTCCCATCTAACAGACAACGCGGGCCCGTGTGCATCCAACTACCGCCAGAGCGGCCTCTCCGTCCCTGTTATTCATTCGCTCCCAATTCATTTTCTTGCCTAATTAAATAGCGAGCCTGATTTCTATATTTTTTTTTCTTCCTCTAGCTTCCTAATGTCTTTTAAATGATATCCCAGTTGTGTGAAGCCGAGATTAAAACGGAATGATTTCCATAATTTATCTGTCTGTTTGCATGATAAGATCTGAAAATCAAAGCTCCCCCCCCCCCCCCCCCCCCCTCGCCGCAGTGCGATCGGACGCGTGGCAAAACTTTGC
>NW_017306591.1:1377324-1389207 GCF_000935625.1 Nanorana parkeri
GGGGGGGGGATGACCGATACATTGTTGCCAGTCTTGTGATCACTATATCCGTGCAAAGGGCTGATTGATACGTTGTTGCAGCTCACGTGGACCTCCTATTTTATGTGAAGGGGCAGCTGCAGTATTAATTGCAGACCAGCGTGCTCCTAAATAATATAAAAATGTTTCTTTTTTTTTCTTTTTGAAGCGACTCATTAACTAGTCACTGGTTCAGAAAGTTGCAAAAAGAGCCAGACTAAATAAAATGCTTAAAGTGACATTAAAGGAGACCTATGAGGTGAGTGCTTTTCACTTATCCTCATACCGTTCCCCTCTCCCCGCTCCGATCTGCCAGCGCTGACTGGTGGAACGGACGGGGGAGGGGGCGGGGACAGCTGGCTCTGACTCTAGATAGGCAGAGCCAGCTGTCACTCACGCAGCTGGGCGGATCCCGTCATCTACGTCGGTATCCGCTCCAGGTGCGGCGTCTCAGTATACCGCGAGCTGTAGCTCCCTATATACTGAGCCTAGGGTGAGGGGAGGACACTAGTTTGTGTCCTCCCGTTACCCTCAGGAGAACTATGGGGAAAAACACTGACCCCATAGTTCTCCTTTTAATGCGTCAACCTTACTAAAAGCGGACTTTTCCCTTAAGCTGATCCCCTTCTCATGTATGTAAAAACGTTACACAGGCCCGTAGTTTCTCTTTTGTAGCTGTCATTGTTTTGTTTTTTTTTCTCTCTCTCTGTAATGCTAGCCTAGGCAGTGCAGCTGTATTTTGCCTATTTTCCAGAGCCGATTCTGCTGGAGCCTCCACATAATAATACAGAACAGGCTGAGTACTTAATTTAGCTAAGACGCAAGCTTACAAGCTTGCTGGATGAGTGCCACCAGGGGAAGGGGGGTGGGGGGGTGGAGAGGGACATAAGCAAAAGGAAGAACAACTTCCAAAATTCAACAGATGGAGAGGAAATAGGATGCAGAATAGAACAAGGTTTTTGTTTTCTTTTGTCATTCTGACGCCAGGTAAAATGCTGCACCGATGGCAAAGGTGCGAGAGAGGGCGTCGCTAAGACAGCGTGTCATCATTAGCATTGTGGGATTTGTTTCTTTTCTTTTTAAAGGAGAACTATGGGGTTAAGGCTTTTCCCCCATAGTTCTCCTAAGGGTAACGGGAGGACACAAACAAGCGTCCTCCCGTCACCCACAGCTCAGTATACCGTGAGCTGTAGACGACGCAGCCGGAATGGATCCCGAAAATTATGTCTGGATCCGCCCAGCTGCGTGAGTGACAGCGAACCTCCCCGCGTTCTAATTTCTAACAGCTCAACGAAAGCTGCAACTGGACTTCACCCAACTGATGACGTGGTGCGGAAATGGAGAATGAGCAAATGACACAGTGAAAATGAAACGTTAAAAAGGAGAACTATGAGGCGAGGGATTTTCACTCAGCCTCATAATCTGAGCCGACCTGTGACAATGAATCTGTCACAGGTCGGCTCAGTAGATCGGGAAGTGAGCGAACACATACCGGGCGCTCGCTCACTTCTCGATCTATCCCTGCAGAGAGAGCGGTGACTGTCACTCACGGCTCCCTGTAAGGATTCCCCCACCCTCCCCGCTCCGATCCGCTAGCGCTGACTGGCGGAACGGACGGGGGAGGGGGCGTGTACAGCTGGCTCTGCCTTTAGATAGGCAGAGCCAGCTGTCAGTCACGCAGCTGGGCGGATCACGGCACAATTGTCGGGATCCGCTTCAGCTGCGGTGTCTCACTGAGCCTAGGGTGACGGGAGGACGCTAGTTTGTGTCCTCCCGTTACCCTAAGGAGAACTATGGGGAAAAGACTTAAAGGAGAACTATGGGGTCAGTGTTTTTCCCCATAGTTCTCCTTAGGGTAACGGGAGGACACAAACTAGCGTCCCCCCGTTACCCTAAGCTCAGTATATAGGGAGCTACAGCTCGCGGTATACTGAGACGCCGCACCTGGAGCGGATCCCGACTTAGATGATGGGATCCGCCCAGCTGCGTGAGTGACAGCTGGCTCTGCCTACCTAGAGGCAGAGCCAGCTGTATCCGCCCCCTCCCCCGTCCGTTCCGCCAGTCAGCGCTGGCAGATCGGAGCGGGGAGAGGGTAATCCAGCCCCTCCCGAGAGGTGAGGGAACCCGGTATGTGTTCGCTCACCTCCCGATCTACTGAGCCGACCTGTGACAGTCTCATTGTCACAGGTCGGCTTAGAACTATGAGGTGAGTGGAAATCACTCATCTCATAGTTCTCCTTTAAAGTCAAAAGTCCACCCCCCCAATGCTAATGAAAGGAATTAACATAAATGATGTTTCTTAATCTAATCATCTTCTTCTTTACTGTCCTTTTCAGCTGAGTCCCTCCAGCGCTGGGTGCGGGTCTCCGATCCAGCGCTGACTCCTCTGTCCTCCTCTTCTCTTGCTGTCCCACGGAGTCTGTGCGGGTGCACGCTGCTCCATAGACTTACCTTGTCTCTCTCCTCTTCTCTCGGCCTAACATCTGAAGTGTGCATGTGCACACCCCAAGATCCTTTGCGGCCACCCGAGACTCTTCAGATGTTCGGACGGGAGCGTGTGGCGAAGACACAGGTAAGTTTAAACCTGTTTGAAAAGGTTTATTTTTAAGTTTTTGCATATATCTACTGCTTGCTATATATATGTATACAAAAATTAGGGCTGTTACTGATTAAAATGTTTGTGTTCGATTAATCCAAAAAAAATGTAATCGATTAATTTTGATTAATTATAACAATTATTAGCGATCAAAAGAATTTTAATCGATCAAAAAGTGTAACGATTAATCGAGAAAGTAATCGTTAATTTCCGCAGCCCTAGCAGAAATATGCAAGGGTTTAATAACCCTTTTAGTTTCTTTCTGGTTTCTTGGTTCCCTAACAGTACGCAAGGGCCATGAACCCTGATAGGTTGTTTGCTTCTATCGGGGTCATTGCAATGCCTTTTGGTGTTTTGCGTTCCTTATAAACTCCCTGCACATACATCAGCAGAGATCTGGTGGGTTCATTGTAAACCTAAACAACCCAACCAGAGTTTAGATCACCGCCGTCATATAATGATGAATTGTAAATGGCGGCTCAGGTTTACTGCTCTCTGTGTTTGTTGAGTAAGCCTGAGAGATATTTGTGTTGCACCCGTCAACACAGAAACACCAGCATGCAATCATATTTCCTCCTGACGTCCTCTGTGATGTATTGTGTGCCCTCTTCTATGCGCAGGGCTTTTATTTTCTCTGTTCTAGTCCCTGCCATCTCCTCTCTCCGCGCAGTCATCAGATGCTTTGAATTGCTCTTCTCGCACCATTGTATGGATCGGCGGGAACAGGATGAAGGCCTCTACTTTACTGGAGTTCTTTAGTTTCACCCGACAATGTTGTCTTAAAACCACTTCCTCCATTGTGTGTCTTCTCAGCCGCTGTTTTCATATACAGGCAACTTCATAATAGATTCCGGCTGCAAAATTGCTCAGGAAAGTAAGAGTCATCTGCTCAGAATGCTTCTTTTCAGTGTAGGGAATAGTCTTGTTTTTTTGTTCGGTTGAACTCCGGGCACCACAACTTCCATTTAAATATTTTCTTCAATAGCCACAAAGGATATACAGTTCCTTTTGGTAGTGTAGAACCTCGCTGTCTCCATTCTGTTTCATGCACTTTCCTGTTTGCCAGGGAGGCAGCCAATCATAGTGATAGGCCAATAGAAACGTTTGTGGGGCAGGAGGAGCTGGTTTATGTTGACACTTCTGGGAAGGGTCATAGCTTTTCCCAAACGGAACCTGCCAATGATCCGACTACAGTAACAGAGATGGGACCGAGGGGGCGGGTTTGCGGAATTTTGCCTCGTGACACAGGTAAATATAATGTCAAACATATCTAGTTCTGTGCTAGTGCAACGTTTGTGGCCACCAGATAACCAAACCTACCTATATGGCCAAACGTATGTGGATCCCCTCCAAAAGAATAGAGTTTAGGTGTTTCCAGTGAAAGGTCCTATTAATGCTACATCATACAAAGACATTGAAGACAATTGGGCTCTTACAACCTTGTGGTAGCAGTCTGGTGAAGGCCCTTTTCTGTTCTACCATAACTGTCCTCTGCGCACAAAGCCATCTCCATAAAGACATGGTGTGACCAGTTTGGTGGAGGAAGAACTTGAGTGTCCTGCACAGAGCCCTGACCTCAACCCTACTGAACACCTTTGGGATGAACTGGAATGCCAATTCATCCCAAAGGGCCGACTGTAAGCCAGATCTTCTCATCCTGACCTCACAAATGGGCAGAAGTAAGTGCTACCCCCTTCTAAAGTCCATTTCTGTTCCACCATGACTGTCCCCTGTGCACAAAGCTAGCTCCATACAGACATGGTTTGACCGTTTTGGTGTGGAGGAGCTCAAGTGCCCTGCACAGAGCCCTGGCCTCAACCCTACTCAACCATGAGATGAATTGGAATGCCGACTGGAAGCCAGCTCTTCTCATCCTGACCTCACAAATAAGCAGAAGTAAGTGCTACCCCCTTCTAAAGTCCATTTCTGTTCCACCATGACTGTCCCCTGTGCACAAAGCTAGCTCCATACAGACATGGTTTGACCGTTTTGGTGTGGAGGAACTCAAGTGCCCTGCACAGAGCCCTGACCTCAACCCTACTCAACTGTGGGATGACTTGGAGTGCCAGTTGTGAGCCAGGTCTTCTCATCCAACATCAGTACCACAAATTGGCACAAGTTTTCACCAACACTCCAGAATCTCATGGAGAACCTTCCCAGAAGAGTGGAGAATGTTATAACCAGAAAGGGAGGCCAACTCCTTACCATCTTATCTTGAATTCTATTGTGATTGTAATGTCTTCCTTATATTGTAAAGCGCTGCGCAAACTGTAATAATAACTCAATATTATTGTGCATTTGGAATGGGATAACCAACAAGCTTGTATCTGAGAGATGATCAGGTGATCACGAACCTTTGGCCATGTAGTGTATTTGCGAGCGATTGAATTGAATTTTCGTTTTGTTGTTCTGATTTGGTATCAAGTCCTACGAACCAGGCTGTCCTTGGCTCGGGAGACCTTGAAATTACTTCCATTCTCTGAGATGTAATGAGAAGCTACGTTGGTGAACATTTTAGATATTTTTTTCCCCTATGCAAGATAAGGAAAGTTTCATCCAACCAAATTATGGGTCAGTATGACTTCCACAAAACCTCATTTATTTTCTGATAAACATGGTATTTAAAGATGAATAGAGTTTTGGAGCCACATTAAAAGGCAGCTCGTTGCCGGATGTTGTGCGACCTTGTTTTCATCTGAAGGAAAACTTGTTATTACGTCTGATGAAAAAGTCGTAATGTTCTATTTTTCTGCGCTTTTGCACTTCAGCAATATTAAACAGTTTACCGTTGCTATATATGGCGTATATTACACGTCTTTTGTTGTATAATTATGTGCTCCTTTTCTGAATTTTCATACCAAGGTAAATACAAAATAAGGGTCTGCAAGGAGTATGTGATGAAGTGAGGTAGTGAAACAGTTATCTGGAGGGTTAGTTGGGCATACCGTAGCGGCAGACAATGCAGTAGCCACGGATTTGCCACCATGGAGGCCCCTGGCCTAGTAGCCAGGGCCGGATTTCCCACAAGGCCAACCAAGGCCTGGCCTTATAACAACCTGTAAATAAAACTAGTCAATACTGTTACTATTAAAATGTTCTTCATAGGAAAGTATAAATGTAGACAACACATTCTAACCATTCCAATCCAGACATAGATCACCCCTGACTGTCAAATACCCAGCACACTCCAGAACTACGCTGAAGTTATTTCCATTACTATGCAGAAGCACATTGAGAAGAAGCCAAGAAATTGTTACTTTGACCTCCATTTATATACACTGCTTGCACTTTGCTACATTCCTTTTAATACGTTTTAGAGCTGTAGTATAGTACTGTACCGTGTTAGCCATTGATTTGTGCAAAAAGTTTGGTGGTTTAGTGCTCGCCTTTAGCAGCTAACTTAAAGGAGAACTACTGGGTCAGTGTTTTTCCCCATAGTTCTCCTAAGGGTCACAAGGAGGACACAAACTAGCGTCCTCCCGTCACCCTAAGCTCAGTATATAGGGAGCTACAGCTCGGGGTATACTGAGACGCTGCAGCCGGGACATTACTGTCGAGATCCACCCAGCTGCGTGATTGACAGTTGGCTCTGCCTATCTAGAGGCAGAGCCAGCTGTACCCGCCCCCTCTCCCATCCGTTCCTCCAGTCAGCCCTGGAGAATCGGAGCGGGGAGGGGGGGAATCCCTGCAGGGAGCCGTTAGTGACAGTCACCGGGAGATGATCGAGAAGTGAGCGAGCGACGGTATGCGTTCGCTCACTTCCCGATCTATTGAGCCGACGAGTGACAGTTTCATTGTCACACGTCGGCTCGAACTATGACGAGGAGTGATTTTCACTCACCTCATAGTTCTCTAAGTCATGAAAGATGCAAGCTTCCTTAGATCGCTATTAGCTTTATAGATAGGTTTTTGAGGGGCTCTAAATCCAAACAGCAAAATCTCATACAAGCTTGAACGTGTTAGTAGAATTTAAAAAAATTGTTTTAAATCTGCAGAACCTCTGACAGCGTCCGCTGCCCTTCACTACCTCCCCCATGAATGACCATACTCTGTCAGCAACGCATATAGTGCACTGCTGCAAGAGTGCATTGCCTCTTACTGTAGTTGGGGTGCCATTCTTAAAGAAGAGCACAGCAATGCATGGCCCCAGGCGGTGGGGGATGGTGGTGGGGGCAGCAGGGAGAGCGGTCGGGTGGTGGTTGGGACAGCAGGGGGAGCGGTCCGGTGGTGGTGGGGGACAGCAGGGGGAGCAGCCTTGTGGTGGTGGGTGCAGCAGGGAGGGGCAGCCACAGCATCTCAGTTTGCTAAGAGCTCTTAGCAACCTGTGACGCTCCGTGCGGTGTGGCTTCCCTCCCTGGTCACTGAAGGGACCGTTTGCCAGGAGCTGAGTGGGGACGTTCTGCCTTTGCGACGTGACATCAGTGAGCTGAGCAGGACACCAGACAGACAGTGTGCACGCCACCTGCCCCAGTGACCATTCCCTAGCAGGACCGGCCCCCACTTCCACGGGGGAACGTCATCAACTCAGGCGGCGATTAACCTAGGGACAGCCCAAAGTAGCAGAACCGCAACGTCAGAACGGCAGGGCATGGGTGCAAACCAATCCTATAGGAAACCTTGTGCTGAGAGAGAAATGTATTTGTCCTTTTGCGTTAATATGTAGCTGGTGTCATTCTACCTTGGGGTAGTAAGCTATGGGTACCCCTTCTGGAAGCCGTAGCCAGATCCCTTCCATTCATCCAGTTAAATATTTTATAATTAGAACGGGGGCTGCGGCTGATTCCAATTGACTCCATTTTTATTTTTAAACTTATTATTTGTAATTAAACCTTTTTTAGTAACATTATATAAAAAAAAAGAATTCTTGCTGATTGCCGACTTCTGTAAACTGCTTGTACAGAGTTTAATGAGGCGCGGTCATTACCTGATTAGACCGGTCATTTAAAGGTACGATGACTCCGCTCGCCGGCCACAAACCCTCTCTCTAAGTAACGAGCTAAATGCGCCTAATCTTAATCTGCCGTAACAATGCTCCGAGCTCCGAGTGCGCTTGTTATTTCGGAGATGAATTAACGCCGTCCGGTTTTTCGGGGAGCCTTTTTCTAAATTGGGCTGCGCTGGTCAGTTGAGCGTTTACTTCTAATCCTGGTCGTGTCCTCGGCAGTGCGGACTGCGAGGCAATTTCTGTGCGGTCATTAAAACAATAAGAATGGAAGTTAGAGTGAAAATCCTTTTTTAAAGTATAAAGCCAAAAAAATGAAAGTGGATGTAAAATCTCATAGAACGCGATAATGACCTTTCAAAAGTCATTCTCAATCTTTGGAAATCTGTAACTTTTATTAAAGTAATATTTGGCGGTCCTGCCATGAGGGTGCTTCTTCAGGTACTTCCTGTTATAGGGTGACAACACTCTGTCCCTGTCTCCAAGTTGTGCTCCTGTGTCGTCACCCTGTCACGTGGTCTTCCAATAAAGACTACAGGCACCCAGCACACAATACACAGACATGGTCCACTGTTGTCACCATCAGCAAACCCATCCAGAGAAATGCCATGCGGCCATCGCTGAGGTAAATGTAGACTGGCTGCAAAAAAACAAACCTAAATAACATTGCCACAGAGCAACGGAATGTTACATAGTTACATAATATTTGAGGTTGAATGAAGACACAGGTCCATCAAGTTCAACCTATTGCGTGTATGCATGTGATTCTACACAGTGGCGTAACAATCACTATAGCGACCCAGGCGGCCGCTATGGGGCCCGGGGCACAGTGGCGCCAGGCCAGATGCCATGCGGGCCACGTGGGATCCTCTGCCGGTGGTTTTCAATGGCGGCTGAAGATGAACACGCCGCTGTTCAGATCACTGACAGTAATCTGTATGGCAGCGCGTTCCTCTCCACAGAGTCAATGACAGCCAGCGGCGGCGGTGGAGCAGGCTGGACCCGGCAGTGGAGGAGGCGGGGCCCATGGTCGACTGCAGGGGAGGAGGCGGCGGAGGAGGAGGCGTGTGACCGTGGAGGAAGAGGAGGCGGACAGGTATGGAGTGCGACCAGCACAGGTGGGCTCTGCAAGGGGTATAACTAGAAATCACGGGGCCCCATACCAAATTTTGCTATGGGGCCCTGTGATTTCTAGTTACGCCCCTGATTCTACATATGTATGAGTCCCTGTGTGTTAGGGTACCTGTACCCCTGTATGTTACGGTCTCTGAGGAAATTGTCCGAATGTCATTCAGATAGGGTCTGTCCTTACCATTGTGTTATGGGAATGCATTACATGCATTTGATGTGTTGTGGTGTAATTCTTTTATAATGAACTAACTCACCTTGCCAACATATGTGCGCCGCAGCGAAGTGCAATACATAAATTTGTGTTGCAGTGCGTTGTTTTGCCAAAAAATTTTACGTGCACTTATTGATGCCCTTTGGTGTGTTAGACAGGCCATTCAACTTAAGGGCTGCCTTGTGAGGTCAGATACTGATGTACCTGATAAGAAGATCTGGCTCACCATCGGCATTCCAATTCATCCGAAAGCTGTTCAGTACGGTTGAGGTCAGGGCTCTGTGCAGGACACTCGAGTTCCTCCACCAATCTGGTAACACCATGTCTTTATGGAGCTGGCTTTGTACACAGGGGACAGTCATGGAGGAAAAGAGAAGGGACCTTCACCAAACTGTTCGTGAACTGAAACCAAGCAGACTTAGGCACCCCTCTCCTGGGAAGACTTTACACAAGATTTTGGATGTTGTCTGTGGGAATTTGTCCCATTGGTGAGGTCAGGTACTGATGTTGGATGAGAAGATCTGGCTCACCATCAGCATTCCAATTCATCACAAAGGTGCTCTGTAGGGTTGAGGTCGGGGCTCTCGAGTTCCTCCACCAATCTGGTCACACCATGTCTTTATGGAGCTGGCTTTGTACACAGGAGACAGTCATGGTGGAACAGAAAAGGGTCTTCACCAAACTGTGACCACAAGGCTGGAAGAGCACAATTGTCTACAATGTCTTTGTATGTTGTAGTATTATCCTTCACTGGCAACTCCTGAATTCAATCATTGGCATTGCTTGATTTCCCACAAGGCCAACCAAGGCGCGGCCTTGGGGCAGCAGGGAGTAGAGGGGCAGCAGGGAGTAGAGGGGCAGCAGGAGTGTGGGATTCCTATCTCCCGATGCCCGGGCGGGTAGTTGTCTTCTACATTTAGCCTTGCATTGGGCAAGCAGAGCTAAATGTACAGCGGGGAAGCCGACGCTTGTTTTGTGCAAGTGACCTCGGCGACATTGTATGCAGCCTGCAAGTCTGCCATTCTCCATGGGGGGGCGAGGTTGGCGGCTAGGGGGACGCATTGAGGAACCTGGCCTTGAGGCAGCAGCGAGAGTAAATCCGGCCCTGATCATTGGGAGTGGAGACCACATACTTTGGGCCATACAAGGTAGGCTTGATCGATCAGTCGCCCACAAACTTTTGGCCATACGCTGTACCAAAGGGGAGGAGCTACATACTTTCTGTCCATTCTGGGTTTAAAAAGCAATTTGTTTTTGCGGACAGGCTCCTATATACTTTAAGAAATTGCTCACGTCTCAAAATAAAACGTTCCAATATATTTAAAAGTGGAGAAGGTAGAATGTTGTTCCTTGCAGAATCGTTGACGTTTCCCTCACCTCTCGCCCTTGGGTCGCTGGTGTTTTGTACCAGGCGTGTACGTGTCTAGAGTGCTCCTCATTGATCTGTTTTCTGTTCTGTAAAAGGTTTCCCCTCTCAGCATCCATTAAGCGTCTCTTCATTCAATGGGTCTGAGTGGTAAAGGTGGAGTAGATTGTATGTGTAAATTTAACTGCCAAACCCGTGAACCTGTAAAGTCTTAATAGCGCAAACATCTCGCTAGAAGCTGCTGCTGCTCTGGTATTTGGGGTGCTGGTTATATTTGGATCTGCTCAATCTCCTCCATTCATCACAACTTGTGATTCAAATTTGTAACCTTCTTTGCAGTTGGTCTGTGAATTGTGGAGTTTTTTTCCAGCCTCAGTATATACAAAGGGTCAGTCCACCCTATATCGATATATATCAGCTGCCTGTAGGGTTCTTATATCTCCTAGGGCAGTGGTGGCGAACCTTGGCACTCCAGCTGTGCCAAAACTACAAATCCCAAGATGCATCTGCCTCTGGCAGTTATGTCTGTGGCTGTGAGAGTCTTGCAATGCCTCATGGGACTTGTAGTTTCAAAACAGCTGGAGTGCCAAGGTTCGCCATCACTGTCCTAGGGGCTCCTCTCGCCATATTGCTGAGCTTTATTCTTCCCACTTTGGTGTTTAGGGTATCTGTGCATACCCTGGAGTGCACCCACTTACCTTGTCGCCTTCTCTGTAAGGCTTCTCCATCAGAGAGCCATGTGACAGTGACAGAATGTGCCTCTGCCCTGTTAGACTCCAGGAGCAGAGTGGTCAAGAGCAGAGGGAAGCTCTTTCAGACTCCTCCTCAGCTCTGATGGGTCCCATGACACAGTCAAGGGGAAGAATGGGAGGACTTCCCCTCGTTCTGCACCAGGCACTGCTCTGCATCTGAGGTCTGGTGAATTAAAAATGAATGGGGGCAGGGGGGGTGCTTGCTCATATATTGTCCCATTTGCCAAATTGTTGCCCAAATATTGTCACAGTTGCCCATTTATTGCCTGTATATTGTCACATGTGTCAGTTTGTTGCCCAAATATTGTCATAGTTGCCCATTTATTGCCTGTATATTGTCACATGTGCCAGTTTGTTGCCCAGATATTGTCACAGTTGCCCAGTTGTTGCCTGTATATTGTCACATTTGCCAGTTTGTTGCCCAGATATTGTCACAGTTGCCCAGTTGTTGCCTGTATATTGTCACATGTGCCAGTTTGTTGCCCAGATATTATCACAGTTTCCCAGTTTGTTGCCAAATATTACCACGACTTGCCCACATACTGTATTGACTGTTTGACTGTTGCCCAGCTAGTGTAGATGATTGCCCATTTGTGGCCCATGTTCGGTCAGATTTGCCTTTTATTGCCTATGTATTGTCAAGTCTCCACTGTTTAGAAGACCCTAATAACCCTAATTAAGTCAGCCATAGGCCTGTCACTCTCAAAGCATGCGGCTATTATCTCCATGTGGTGTCATGGTGCTCTGAGCACACCGCTATTGAACCCTTGAATTGTATAATTTTTCCATCCAACATGATTATATATAAAATAATCAAATAAAGAAACTCGTCATCTCAATTTTTCCCATTATGAGTATTACTGTTAA
>NW_017306591.1:1389370-1393700 GCF_000935625.1 Nanorana parkeri
GGGGGCGGGGTGTGGGGGGGGGGGGGGGGGGGGGGGGGGGGGTTAGTAAAAGCATAACCCAACCAGCGGGCTTCGCCCATGTTCGCCCATTTCCTGTCTCTGATTTCTACCGAAACATTTTCGGGAATGTTGTCGGGAGTTCCGTGAAACAAAAGTAACATTTTTCTTTGCACTTGTCCTTTTCATAGGTTAAACTCTTTTTATCCGGCGGACGTGTTTTTGTTCTGCAGCGTGTTGGTGTTGTTCGCTCTCGGCCTCATTGCTCCGCTAAGCCTACCAACCCGACGTGTCATGTTGAAAGATCCATGGAGTTAATCTATCAGCCCGGCCGCCTGCCACAGCCTGGGTACTCCCCAGCGGACCATTAAAAGGGTTCGTAACCTTGAAAGTGTCTTTTGTTTTCTCGGGTCAGAATAACAGCAGTGCAGGACAGTTTAGCAGAGGGAAAGGCTCTGGCAGATATTCCGAGAGAGATGAAGACAGAAGAGGCAGAATTTTTTTTTTCTTTTCCTGGCCATCATTTTTGCCAAGAAAGTTTCAGCTCGGGGAGACTGATAGATGGAGTGCGGTGCTTTTAAGTAGATTTTATTAAAGGAGAACTATGAGGGGAGTGCTTTTCACTCCCCTCATAGTTCTAGCCGACCTGTGACAATGAGACTGTCACGGGTCAGCTCAGTAGATCGGGAGGTGAGCGAACACATACCGGCGCTCGCTCACCTCTCGATCCTGTCACGGCTCTTTGCCGTGACAGGGGAGGGGCTGGAAGCGCTGACTGGCGGAACGGACGGGGGAAGGGGCGGGTACAGCTGGCTCTGCTTCTAGATAGGCAGAGCCAGCTGTCAGTCACATAGCTGGGCGGATCCCGGCACAATTGTCGGGATCTGCTTCAGCTGCGGCGTCTCAGTATACCGCGAGCTACATTTTGCGGTATACTGAGCCTAGGGTGACGGGAGGACGCTAGTTTGTGTCCTCCCGTTACCCGAAGGAGAACTATGGGGAAAAGCCCTGACCCCATAGTTCTCCTTTAACATGCATAGAGGGAGAGTGATTAACCAAATTCAGTGCTGGAGTATGGAGCTGGGTTCATTGTGCTGGGCGTAACTGAGCGGCTCTTAATAAAACTGCAATATTTATCGGGGCGGTAAAATAATTGGAGGGGAACTGTAGTACTTCTTTGGTTCCATACCTAGAAGACTCCTCCCTGCTTAAAGTTCACTGGACACATAGGGGACCGTGCTAGCTCAGTGGCTTGCAGTGTTCGCTTGTAGCACTGGTGTTCTGTGTAGAGATGTGCGGGGTCACGCAAGCCCATGCAAAACTGTGACTGATTCAACCCTCCCAGGGGCGTCCCGAGGCTGGGTGACACCCTGAGCGGTAACCGAGTGTCACCCCGCCGAGACGTCACTGCACATGCGCGTGACGTCACCACGCGCGTGCGCGATTACGTCATCGCGCATGCGTGGCGGTATTCTGATACCTGCCGTCGGCCATCTGGGTGATGGATGCCGGCAGAGAGAGGAGGGGACAGTCACCCGGCAGGATAAGGTATGCCGCCGGGTCCCCTCCGCTCTCCTGATACTGTCGGGCGTTCGGTCCATGACCGAGCGCCCGACTTTTCAGAGTGGGGTGACACCAAAATAACTGTGAGTCATTTTGTTGTCACCCCCTCCAATGGTGTCACCCGGGTGCGGGCCGCACCCCCCTTGTGACGCCACTGCCCCCTCCCCTACCCACACATCATTCACTTGTGGCAGTTGCATTCCACACCCCGTTTTGGGAATGCCCCAGCTGCTACGGAATGAGCCGGGAGGGTGGCGTGTCAGTCCACGTTTTGCACAGGCTTGGGTGAAGTCCAGATTAACTCTTTGCAGTCACTTCCTGTCTACATGCACTCCACCAATGGCTGCGTGGCATTTCTCAGGGTGGGTTTCCTGATGGTGACATCAGTAGGCCATGTCTGTGTGATGTGTATAAGCATGGCCGCTTGTAGTCTCCATTGGGAGCCCATGTGACAAGGTGACAACAGAGGAGCGCGGCCTGGAGGACAGGGACAGAGCGTACAAGGTAAAGAAATTCCATCTACACACCAGCATACGCTGTAGATAGTTAAAACTTTACTGAGGCTCGTCATCAGAGCGTTGTCACCCTATAACAGGGATGTGCATGGATTTGGTAGGAACCGAGTTCATCCAGTCCTGTGCAAAACTCTTTTTGTCTATATAACTGCAATGCAAACCACTTAAAGGGTTAGTCCACACCAAAAGATCCCTGGTAATCATGTCCTTGTTCAGAAACTTCCTCACTACTATGCAACGGGCTACTTGTAGTCCCCATTGGAAGCCCATGTGACAGGGTGACAACGCAAGAGACTTGTAGTCTCCATTGGAAGCCCATGTGACAGGGTGACAACACAAGAGGCTTGTAGTCTCCATTGGAAGCCCATGTGACAGGGTGACAACACAAGAGGCTTGTAGTCTCCATTGGAAGCCCATGTGACAGGGTGACAACACAAGAGGCTTGTAGTCTCCATTGGAAGCCCATGTGACAGGGGGACAACGCAAGAGACTTGTAGTCTCCATTGGAAGCCCATGTGACAGGGTGACAACGCAAGAGACTTGTAGTCTCCATTGGAAGCCCATGTGACAGGGTGACAACACAAGAGGCTTGTAGTCTCCATTGGAAGCCCATGTGACAGGGTGACAACACAAGAGGCTTGTAGTCTCCATTGGAAGCCCATGTGACGGGGTGACAACGCAAGAGACTTGTAGTCTCCATTGGAAGCCCATGTGACAGGGTGACAACACAAGAGACTTGTAGTTTCCATTGGAAGCCCATGTGATGGGGTGACAACACAAGAGACTTATAGTTTCGATTGGAAGCCCATGTGACTGGGTGACAACACAAGAGACAGGAATAGAGCATTGTCACCCTATAACAATGATATACATTGGCTTGGTGTCCATGCACAACTGTTGGCGACACCCCCCCCCCCTCTCCTGGCTAAATTGGCCGAGGCATTCCCCAGCCCTTTGTTATGTGTAGCTATGGGGTGGGGAATGCCCCAGCTGCAGCTGATTGGGCATGGAGGGGGGTATCTCACTGGCAGTTTAGCATGGACTAAGGTGAACTTGGTTTGCGTGAAGCCCATGCACATCCCTGTTACAGGGTGACAACGCTCTGGAGACGAGCCTCAATAAATTTTAATTTCCCTCAGTGTGTCCTGGTGTATGGATGGAATTTCTTATTCTTGAATTCTTTGTCCCTGTCTTACAATTGTGCTCTTGTGTTGTCACCTTGTCACATGGGCTTCCAATGGACACTGCAAGTGGCCTGGTGCATAGTAGTCGGGAAGCACCTCAACAAGGACCTTCAAGGGGGGATAACCAAGGATTTTTTTTTTTTTGGGTGGACTGACCCTTTAAATGGTTTCTATTGCAGTTATTTAGACAAAAACAGGAGTTTTTTTCAATGTATCAGCTGTCATTTGCAGTCACTTCCTGTCTACATGCACTCCACCAATGGCTGCGTGGCATTTCTCAGGGTGGGTTTCCTGATGGTGACATCAGTAGGCCATGTCTGTGTGATGTGTATAAGCATGGCCGCTTGTAGTCTCCATTGGGAGCCCATGTGACAAGGTGACAACAGAGGAGCGCGGCCTGGAGGACAGGGACAGAGCGTACAAGGTAAAGAAATTCCATCTACACACCAGCATACGCTGTAGATAGTTAAAACTTTACTGAGGCTGTCACATGGGCTTCCAACAAGGACCTTCAAGGGGGGATAACCAAGGATTTTTTTTTTTTTTTGGGTGGACTGACCCTTTAAATGGTTTCTATTGCAGTTATTTAGACAAAAACAGGAGTTTTTTTTCAATGTATCAGCTGGTCTGGGATACCAGTGCGGCTCTCAGACCCAGTATGTATTATATAAACAGATATCCATCAGGATACGTCCATACAAGTCTTGGTGTGGCGGTGCAGAGAGCCGCGCGATGCCCTCGGAAGACCGCGGAAAAGTTGCTGGCGGGAGTGCAATTACGCAAGGATTATCTGTCATTTGTAATATCCTTTTTGTATTACGCTTAATATTCTCCTGATTGCAATTTCCGCGTCATTTTTCCAGCGGAAGATAATCGTTTCCTCGGGGAAAAAAATAAATAAATGCTTGAATGGCAGAAATTTAAGTGTGGTCGCCCGTTCCTCCCGACGTTAGACGACGCGATCATTAGGCAATAAATTGCTGCCTTTTATGAGTCAGCCAATGCGCAAATCTCGCTCGGCGAAGGGACCCGCGTGTGCCAAAAAATCCCACAGACTCGGCCAACCATAAA
>NW_017306591.1:1393780-1402453 GCF_000935625.1 Nanorana parkeri
ACGGTTGGAAAATGTCACGCCAACTTTTTTTCATTCGTTTTTGTTTTTTTTTACTTTTTTAAATTTGTATTTATCTTACTATCTTTTACTTGAATTTTTAAACATTTGTATTGTTTTTATAATTTTTTACTTTTTTTTATCACTTTTTATTTTTTTATTTGTTTTATTTTAATTATTATTTCCTATTATTTTTACCTATTTTTTAATTTATTTTATATTTTACTTTTTTTTTCCACTTAACTTTATTGCTATCACGCAGGAGCTAACAAGCCCCTATGTCAGTGGTGGCGAACCTTGGCACTCCAGCTGTGCCAAAACTACAAATCCCAACATGCATCTGCCTCGGGGAGTTGTCTGTGGCTGTCAGAGCCTTGCAATGCCTCATGGGACTTGTAGTTGCAAAACAGCTGGAGTGCCAAGGTTCGCCACCACTGCCCTATGTGATGGCATTTAGAGGTGACAGGTTCTCTGTACTGAACCTGTCACCAGGGGCGCCCCGAGGCTGGGTGACACCCGGAGCGGTTACTGGGTGTCACTTCGCCAACTCGCCGCGCGCGATGATGTCATCGCGCACGCGCGGCGATCTTCTGATACCTGCCAGGGCCATCTTGGTGATGGACTCCGGCAGAGAGAGGAGGGGAACAGTCACCCGGCGGGATAAGGTATGCCGCCGGGTCCCCTCCTCTCTCCTGATACTGTCGGGTGTTCGGTCCATGACCGGGCGCCTGACTTTTCAGAGGGGGGTGACACCGAAATGACTGTCAGTCATTTTGGTGTCACCCCTACAATGGTGTCACCCGGGTGCGGGCCGCACCCCTCTCGTGACGCCACTGCCTGTCACTTCCAATACAGGAGTTTGAGTAGAGTGCTGTGCTGGCTCTCCTGTTACAGCGGAGATGGGAAGGCTGCGAGTGCAGCTCTCCGTCTCACATGGAGCAGAGAATGGACATTATCTGCTCTCCATGCTGAACTACTTTGCCGTGGTCCTGGGTCCCGGCATGTACAGCTCCATGCTGCGTGCACGGCCGTATCGGGCAGCTCCCGGGAAGGACAGGTGCTGAATGTGATTAATACGCAGCCCCCGTCCTTCTCTATGGGAGTGCGCGGCCGTACGCCGCCCTGCGCTCACCCGCTATGCACGTCTGTGCGGGTTTTCATACTCGTACGCTGACAGGATGGATCCTGTCTGCGTCCGAGCCGGGACACCCGTACGGACCTGCACGTGGGGTGAGCGTAGGGCGGCATACGGCCATGTAGTCCCATAGAGAAGGACGGGGGCTGCGTATTAATCACACGCATCACCTGTCCTTCCCGGGAGCCCACGGAGCTGTACGTGCCGGCCTTTTCTCGTGTGAACGAGTCCCAAGGGAGCAGAGGTGAGCACCAACGTCCAGGGCAGCGGGGATAAGGTAAGTAAAACGATACCCTAGACCTAATTGAGCATTTAACCCTTGCATTGCAGAGGAAGACCCACTGCAAGGGGAGATTTTTGCTTTTCCCGGAGATAGGCTTTGCAGGAAGCATGAGCTTTGCTGCAACTCAGTAGGGGATGTGTTGGACCAGTGGCGGAACTAACGCCGGTGCAGGCGGTGCGGACGCACCAGGAGTGTAAATATTAGGGTTGCACCATATATTGGCCGCCAAAAGATATCGTCCGGAAATGGCACTTTTGGCTAAATGCCCAAAGTGCAATTTTTCTGCTGATACAGCAGCGCATCCCTGCTTTCTTTCCTCCACGCTGGGCGCTGCTCTGTGTCCCAGCGGGGAGGAGAGAAAGTGACAGCCGGCCGAGCGCTGCGGGAGGAGAGTGCTGTGTTTGTGTTTTTTTTGGGGGGGGGGGCCCAAAAAAAATCTTGCACCAAGGAACCTTTGTTCCTTAGCTCCGCCACTGTGTTGGACAGCTGCAAAAAGACCACTGCTTCCCCACGGAGAGCAATGAGACTCTGCAGCGTGCGATCACGGGCCAGGCTTTTAGACCAGTTCACACTGAGCAGTTTATCGCGCGATTTCCGCTCCAAAATCGCGCCTATTTCCGCACAATATCGCACAATGTAGCTCGTCCAATGCATTTCAATGGAGCTGTTCACATCTCACAGCTCAATGTCGCCTGTAGCTCAAGCTTGTCGCTTGAACATGACCTATTTTTCCACGGAAGTCGCGCGATTTGGCCCTCAATAGACCTAATGGTGTCGTGCATTACCGACCTTGTCACGTGATATCGCGCTACAGAAGGGTCACTTATGCACAGCAATATGTAAGGAAAGAATGATGTCACATCAATACCCTGTTGATTAGTTACAGCCCAGAGCAGCAGCAACGAAGTCCCTCCCAAAAGACGCGCTACGTAGCGAGACAAAATGTGCACTGTCGCTCAATATGGCGCAATGTAGCGCAATGCCGCTCAGCACGAAATCGAGCGCAAAAATGCTCAGTGTGAATGGGGTCTTATCATTTTTTTTCTAGGAAAACCAACTGTAAGGCTTTGCACAGCGTTTGATTGGATGCACGCGGAATGTATTTAGTTGATTTGAAACCAAAGTTCAAGTTGGGTTTTAACCTCCCTGGCGGTATTATTATTATTTCTTTCCTTTTTTGTTCTGGGTTTTTTTGTTTTTAACTTTTAAACTTCCCGCCGGTTCTGTCCCCCAGCGATGCGGACGCTCGCAAGGGACGGAACCTGGAAGACGGATGTCGGCATCGGCCGGAGGACACAGCGGGGATCGCGGACAAGGTAAGAAACGCTACGCTGTATTGCCGAGTGTGGCTCGGGGGTACCACTTATGGTACTGAAAATTAAAAGAGAACTATGGGGTCAGGGCTTTTCCCCATAGTTCTCCTTAGGGTAACGGGAGGACAGAAACTAGCGTCCTCCCGTCACCCTAAGCTCAGTATACCGCCAGCTGTTGCTCGCGGTATACTGAGACGCTGCAGTAGGAGCGGATCCCGACATCGATGTTGAGATCCGCCCAGCTGCGTGAGTGACAGCTGGCTCTGCCTATCTAGAGGCAATTATGCCGGGATCCGCCCAGCTGCGTGACTGACAGCTGGCTCTGCCCAGCACAATGAACCCAGCTCCATACTCCAGCACTGAATTTGGTTAATCACTCTCCCTCTCTGCATGTTAATAAAATCTACTTAAAAAGGAGAACTATGGGGTCAGGGCTTTTCCCCATAGTTCTCCTTAGGGTAACGGGAGGACACAAACTAGCGTCCTCCCGTCACCCTAAGCTCAGTATATAGGGAGCTACAGCTCGCGGTATACTGAGACGCCGGAGCGGATCCCGACATCGATGTCGAGATCCGCCCAGCTGCGTGACTGACAGCTGGCTCTGCCTATCTAGAGGCAGAGCCAGCTGTGCCCTCCCCCGTCCGTTCCGCCACTCAGCGCTGGCGGAGCGGGGAGAGAGGAATCCAGCAGCTACCCTGTCACGGCAGAGAGCCGTGACAGGATCGAGAGGTGAGCGAACGCCGGTATGTGTTCGCTCACCTCCCGATCTACTGAGCCGACCTGCCTACTCCCGATCTACTGAGCCGACCCGATCTACTAGTTCTCCTTTAACCCCGGGCCACACTCGGGATTACCGCCAGGGAGGTTAAAGGAAGCTGAAAACATGAACTCACAGAAAGTTTCCTGCACGCACGCACACCTCCTCCGAATCTATTTCATCCTTCTGTACAAAGGAAACATTTTGGTGTCATTGTTTTTAGATTGAGAAGACGGATACTGTTACTGCACAACGTATAAGGGAACGGCGCCGCATACATCCTCGCCATTTAAAGCTTCCATAAATAATAGCGCGCTTGCTGCAAGAAAACCAATCAAGGGGGTAGAAGAAAAAAAAAATCTAATTTGCGCAGCGAAGACAGATCCGAATTAGAAAACCGCGCACCGCGACCTCAGCGTTTCGATCTTGTAACAGATTACTACGTACGGCGCGCTTAATATCCGGCGATGCCCCATCCGTTCAACTCTGCAACCCTGAGCTTGCTCCCGCGAGGATGACCCGAGACAGATGATCTTGCAGCTCTCGGCTAGATAAGCATCATGTATATTGCCCGACGTAAATCAGGGAAGTGCTGATGTCAGAGCAGGTGAGGTTTGTCGTTGCACCTCTGTAGTGGGGGGGGGGGAGGTAGGAAAAAGGGGGGGGGGGGGGGGGGGGGGGAAGGTATATTGCATTCTGGGCCGCCGTGTTATGAGCCTATTGTGTTAATAAGCCCCCGACCGCCTGTTACTTCCCTAATATTAAGATTTTTTTCATTAGTCTCCGAACCTACATCTCGTTCAGGTCATCTTCTCTAACAGGCTGGGGGCGAGCATGAGATTGCACAAGGACAGTAAAATGTACGCCCTTGTGACTCGTCGCGTGTTTGCGGGTCCTGTAATTGCTCTGTAGGTCATTTTCGGTTTGTAATGACATCATTTTCAATAACGGAGATCCGTCTCCCTCCTAACGGCTTTTCTGTAATTGTATCATTGTATACAATGGTGGAGAAAACAAGGGAGTGGGCAAAATCCCAACTAGATGTAGGAGTCTAGTCTTATTTTTTTTCATTATCTAGCTCTTTGGGGCCCCATGGTCCTTTGGGGGTAACATCTTCTAGCAAACAGAGAAGAGGGCACCAGTAGGTTCTTATAGTCCGGAATATGTTTATGGGTTGCAAAGGCCTTTAGGAATGCCAATGAGTTTCGGGGGGTTTGGGACTCCCTTCATCAGGGCCGGCTTAACCAGCGACTGATGCAGGCTGCATGTTATAAATCTTCAGGAATTTCCAGGTTTCCCGCAGTCCAAGGGCCTGTTCAGAACTCTTTTGTAGGACAGTCTGTGCCGGAGTTCTATCGAATGTTCCAACTTATCGAGTTCTCCAACTGCCTGACTTACGGTTTTCCAACATTTGCAACAAACTCTTTAAAGGAGAACTATGAGGTAAGTGATTTCCACTCACCCCATAGTTCTAGCCGACCTGTGACAATGAGACTGTCACAGGTCGGCTTAGTAGATCGGGAGGTGAGCGAACACATACCGGGTTCGCTCGCCTCTCGATCCTGTCACGGCTGTCTGCCGTGACAGGGGGAGGGGCTGGATTCCCCTCTCCCCGCTCCGATCTGCCAGCGCTGACTGGCGGAACGGATGGGGGAGGGGGCGGGTACAGCTGGCTCTGCCTCTAGATTGACAGCTGGCTCTGCCTCTCACGATGCTGGGCGGATCTCGACGTCGATGTCGGGATCCGCTCCGGCATCTCAGTATACTGCGAGCTGCAGCTCTCTATATACTGAGCCTAGGGTGACGGGAGGACGCTAGTTTGTGTCCTCCCGTTACCCTAAGGAGAACTATGGGGAAAAACACTGACCCCATAGTTCTCCTTTAAGATTAATTCCATAACAAAGACTAGAGGCCACCACCTAAAACTGGTAGAAAAAAAATTAAAACACAAGGGGGTTAGGGTCTGGAACTCGCTGCCTCAAGCAGTGATTTCCACAAATAGTCTGGAATCATTCAAGAAGGACGATTGGGCGATTTTTTTGGACGATTTCCTGAGAGACCGTAATGTACAAGGGTACAGGTACTCTTAGGAATGAGAACACTCAGGGACCTATACACACAACACACACACACACACACACACGTTGAACTTGATGGACTTATGTCTTTATTCAACCTCAAATACTATGTAACTATATAAGTTAGAACTAAGAGGTTTGGCCAAGAAAGCTCTTCTGCACGAGTGCCAACCGCGGCATTGCCCTCTACACATACACCACAGCAATGAAGTATTAAAATTAAGTAGGATTACACTAATCCATCACGTTTTCAATCTCAGGTGCCCCACTCAATATGGCCGCCGCTTGAGTGGGGGCACCTGAGATTAATAACTTTAACAGCGGTTTAATCTTACCTCGTTATCGCTGCGAGCTCCCGCCCGAGAACCCGACACTGCTCGGGCGTACGCAAAGCATCTTGGGGCGGGCGCATGCGCAGTTCGGATTCTCGGCCGGGAGACGAGCAGAGACGCAAGGTAAGTCTATGGATGCGTGCACCCGCATGCAGACACCGCGGGATCGGAAGTGCCGGGAGAATACTGAAAAATGGCCTGGCCAGGAAGGGGGTCTAAACACCTGGTCTTGAAGTGGTTAAAGCTGAATTCTGGGAAAATTGCTCTTGCGGTGGGGCTGCCCCTGCACTATAAGGATTAAATGCTCCTTGATGTTCAGAATATTGGGAAAAATGGCTTTTACTTACCCGATCCCCACAAGACTAACTGGTAACAGCAGCCTCTTCCCCTGCGACTGCATTTTTCAGCAATGCATAGCAAGTCACCTGAACACAGCATTGTACTGTAAATGGGGCACAGTTGTTTTCTGTGTGCCCTTGCAGTGTCTGGTGTTGATCTGGTGCAGCAAAACGACAGTCACCGCACATAGTGTGAACATTCACATGGGCGATCCCAAGAGGGACAGGTGCTGCGTGTAATTGCATGCAGCAGTCTCTACCTCCCTGTGGGAGGACGCAGCTGCATGGGGTTGCAAGCAGACCTGAACCTGCACATCTGTGTGAGTCCAGGTGCCCGCACTTGGATGCACATATGGATGTACAGGATTGGGTCTGCGTTTAACTGCATGCAGCCGCATCCTCTCATAGGAAGATATAAGCTGCTGCATGCAATTGCACGCAGCAGCCGTCCCTCCCGGGTCCCGCCTTTGCAGCGTGCACGCCCGTGTGAATGAGCCCTTAAAGTTTGAGGCCCTTGATCCCATAAACATGTTGGCATTCCTAAACATTGGGGCTTAAGGCCTCATTCACACGGGAATCGGCCGGCATGTACAGCTCCGTGCTGCGTACACGGCCGTATCGGGGCAGCTCCCGGGTAGGACAGGTGCTGCGTGTGATTACTACGCAGCCCCCGTCCTTCTCTATGGGACAACGCCCTACGCTCACCCGCCCTGTAAGGGTGAGTAGAAACGGTCGCACGTCTCCGTTCACACTGCTCGATTATCGTAGCCTGCCGATCTAAATAGGTTAAATACAAAATTAAAGCCGTAATGACAGCATCTGTCTCTGGAAAAGCATTACGCGCAGACGTGGCCTGCGACCGTCTCAATAGATTACTGCTTCTTCCAGCAGTCCGAGAGTTTATTGATCCACCTATATATTTAACTGCGCCGCGCAGGAAACAAAATTGGACTGTCTTATGCCTCCTGTGTCACCTCCAACAGGCCGCCGCCGCGCAGAACGCCGTCTTCCGAATTTGCAGCAAGCCGGGAAAGGATTCTCTCCCTGCCCTCGAAAACGAATTTGTTAAATGGCGTCCTCGCCGTGCTCCTCATAGGGAGAGATTAATTAAAAAAATAAATAAATCTAAAAATAAATCTCTCCAGTCTTCTGCTTTTTGTTCCGTGCTTGAAGAGTAACAGACACTCTGTATCTTGCACCCCGCGCGGCCCTCGCGCTGCTGTGCCGGGATTTGTTTGTTTTGTTTTTTTATCTGCTTTTTTTCTCATTTGCTCTTCTATTTCTTATAGGCAGCAAGAAAAATGCCTTTTTTTATTCCTCCAGCTCCGAACTACAAATAAACAGGGGGGAAAAAAACCAAAGTGTCATGTGTTGCAACAAAAATATACTATGTATCATTACCGCTCTGCGAAGGAGTGTTACAAAATATAATTTTAAAATTGGAGCTTCCTGTAATAAAGACCGGTCACTGCTGCTCCCTCTCCTTGTACAGGGCGACTGGTCTTGTCTCCGCAAAACAAACGACAAACGCGCTCAACAATTTGTCACCAGTTATACAGCGACTGTGTCCGCTCCCCTCCTGTAATAAAGACCGCTCACTGCTGCTCTCTCTCCCCTTGTGCAGGGCAACTGGTCTTGTCTCCGCCCCCTCCTGTAATAAACACCGCTCACTGCTGCTCTCTCTCCTTGTGCAGGGTGACCGGTCTTGTCTCCGCCCCCTCCTGTAATAAAGACCGCTCACTGCTACTCTCACACCTTGTGCAGGGTGACTGGTCTTGTCTCTTCTCCCTCCTGCTGGATGGGTGGGGCCTGCTGGGTTCCTCCCACTAGGGTTGCCACCTGTCCCGGACTCACCTGTACAGCCCGGGTTTTGAATCCTGGTGAAATCCAGGCATAGCACGTACAGGACTCAAAACCCGGGCTGTCCAAGTGAATCTGGGACAGGTGGCAACCCTACCTCCCACAGCTCTACTCTCTGCACGGGCTATGTGCAGCACAGTGATGATGTCATACTACTTCGCATGGTGATATCTGGGTTTGCAAAGGCATTTGGTGCACACAAGGTGGATTTCTATCCTCTTTGCCTATTGGGGAATATACTCTGGTGAAAGTTTGTCCGCCCGGAAGTTCAGCTTTGAATTTAGGAAATATGATCAGGAGATTATGCAACCTGGCAGCAAGACTCGCTCCCCATCAAACTTTGCAGCAGTCTCTGGGCTCCCTGGAAATAAAGTTAGCAGCCGGAGGAGTCTGACAAATTACACGGAGGAGCCGCGATTCATCAAGATCACAGAAAGCACACCTACAGTCGCTGGCATTCATTAGCATCCTAATTAGCTTAATCAAGTTTTTGATGCTGGGAAAATGGAGAAAAATGACAGAAGGCGAAATAAAATCTGACAATCACCGTCCCCGCAGCACGTGTCCTCCATCTGAACCC
>NW_017306591.1:1402511-1416705 GCF_000935625.1 Nanorana parkeri
CCCCTCTCGGGATCCTATTTTCTATAGAAAACTGTCTTTCAAATTTCCTTTTCCACCCAGGGGTAGGCAACCTTGGCACTCCAGCTGTGCCGAAGCTACACATCATGCCTCTGGGAGTCATGAATGAGTATTGCAGCACCTCATGGGACTTGTAGTTCTAAAACTGCTGGAGTGCTGAGCTGGCCTACCTCACTCTACCGTACAGAATATTTTTTGCTCCGACAGGGAAAGAAAACAAGAGAATAACAGCAGGCACGCCTATCCCTGAGAGGTACGGCGGTAGTAGTATAGCAACTTAAGAGTGGCGATTCACTGGCTAGGTTCACTCCTTGGCTATTCAGATGCCGAAGCCATCTGACGGAGGTCAGATAGAAGACTGAAGGGAGGGACGGAGGTCAGATACAAGACTGAAGGGGAGGACGGAGGTCAGATAGAAGATGGAAGGGGAGGACGGAGGTCAGATAGAAGACTGAAGGGAAGGACGGAGGTCAGATAGAAGACTGAAGGGAGGGACGGAGGTCAGATAGAAGACTGAAGGGAGGGACGGAGGTCAGATAGAAGACTGAAGGGGAGGACGGAGGTCAGACAGAAGACTGAAGGGAGGGACGGAGGTCAGATAGAAGACTGAAGGGGAGGACGGAGGTCAGATAGAAGATGGAAGGGGAGGACGGAGGTCAGATAGAAGACTAAAGGGAGGGACGGAGGTCAGATAGAAGATGGAAGGGGAGGACGGAGGTCAGATAGAAGATGGAAGGGAGGGACGGAGGTCAGATAGAAGACTGAAGGGAAGGACGGAGGTCAGATAGAAGACTGAAGGGAGGGACGGAGGTCAGATAGAAGACTGAAGGGAGGGACGGAGGTCAGATAGAAGACTGAAGGGGAGGACGGAGGTCAGATAGAAGACTGAAAAGGAGGACGGAGGTCAGATAGAAGACTGAAGGGGAGGACGGAGGTCAGATGGAAGACTGATGGAGCTTCCGTCGAAGCTTGGCTTATTGTATTCTCCAGACTTTAGCACAGCCGCTGTGTTTGCTGGCGATCACACCTCAGTGCCACGCGTTCCTCGTTATCTTTTTGTAGAATGAAAACCTTCACATGTAACAGGATTTGTAATTTGTATTTATTTTAAGGAGAGATTGTTTAACCCTCCTGACATTGTGAAACGCGTCGGCTCTCCTCTCGGGGGTTGATGAAATACCGCGCCCCTCAATAACAGCTGTGTAATGTTGTTGGCCTTCAGCGGCGTCTCTCGGCACATCGATAACACGCGGAAGTTATGTAACATTAGAAGGAGTCAGATGTACCCTGAAACCTTATTCTTCATTCCCGGAAATAGACGCACTTTGTCCTGATTCAGTGTATTGAGTGGAGACCTCCGGGCACGCGATTGTAACAAATGTATCTCCAGCTTCATACTCCATGCAGATTCTTCTGTTTCATGGAGAAGATCAAAGTCTACGTCCAAATAATAGAAGAGAAGGGTGAGATCAGGAGAAGGCAACGCCCCGTACCCCTCCCCCACCACCACCACCACCCCACCCCTGGGGATGGAACCCACTGGTATTGGCTCACTGTCAATTAGAAAGCCTGGCCCATCCAGACCATTTAGCTTCTGAGGGGTGAAGGTGCAGGAATTGGGGTGATCTAAGGGGGGAAAGTGCAGGAATTGGGGGTGATCTGAGGGGTGAAGGTGCAGGAATTGGGGTGATCTGAGGGGTGAAGGTGCAGGAATTGGGGTGATCTGAGGGGTGAAGGTGCAGGAATTGGGGGCATCTGAGGGGTGAAGGTGCAGGAATTGGGGGGATCTGAGGGGTGAAGGTGCAGGAATTGGGGTGATTTGAGGGGTGAAGTTGCAGAAATTGGGGTGATCTGAGGGGTGAAGATGCAGAAATTGGGGTGATCTGAGTAGTGTTTGTAACCCCAAAACTTTGTTTGCCATGTCACAGTGATCGGTGTGAAGGATAGCTTGTTGGGTGCAAGCTCTGTTGGGATTGGGTGCAGCAGACCCCGCATACAGGGCCGGATTTCCCACAAGGCCAACCAAGGCCCGGCCTTGGGGCAGCAGGGAGTAGAGGGGCAGCGGGGGTGTGGAATTCCTATCTCCCGATGCCTGGGACATGCATTTCCGGGTGTCGGGCGGGTAGTTGTTTTCTACATTTAGCCCATTTTTTTTTTATTATATATTTATTATACACTATGTAGACCCTTAGGGGTCTATTTTTAAACAATTTGCAGAGCCATTTGCCCTGGGAATATCTGAATGAATAAATGAATGAAACAAAGGTCCTTGTATATTTTCTTCCTATGTATTTTTCGAATGTCATCTTGCAATACCCCATTATGACCACTAGAGAGAGTTGAGGATCATAGGAAATGAGTATTGCCTATGCTCCTTTGGCCACTAGATGGAGCTGAGGATCATAGGAAATAAGTATGGCATCTGTTCCTTTGGCCACTAGATGGAGCTAAAGGGCCATAGGAAATAAATTCTTATTCACTTCGCTCATCAGCTCCATCTAGTAGCCATAATGCGGTACTACAAGAGGACATTTGAAAATACATTCGACTGATCAAGAAAATATACACGAATGTTTGTTTGTTTTTTTTGCATCCATTCACACAAAGCAAACATTCACAGAGATTTGCAGGGCTGAGGCTCAACAAATCGTTTATAAAAAAGACCCTTTAGTTTCAAAGAGCTTAAGCTCTGTACCAACATCCCAAAATTGTTATAAATGAATATAAACATAGAACTTTAAAGGTGCCTCAGAAAACTAGTTGCATCATATTTGAAAAAAACTTTAATTTATCACTATAAATGTAATCATGTATAAAATACACAACAGTATCTGCGTCTTGGCAACCAAAGAACTCTTGGTGGAATAGCTGGGGGCTTCCTAGCAACCAAGTAAGGGTAGTCAGCAATAGGTACCTGTATCCTAGCAACTAAGGGGGCTAGGTATCAATAGGCACCTGGGTCCTAGCAACCAAAGGGGGCTAGGCATCAATAGGAACCAGGGTCCTAGCAACCAAAGGAGGTTAGGAGACAATAGGCACCTGGGCCCTAGCAACCAAAGGGGGCTAGGTATCAATAGGCACCTGGGTCCTAGCAACCAAAGGGGCCTAGGCATCAATAGCCGCCTGGGTCCTAGCAACCAAAGGACACTAGGTAGCAATAGGCACCTGGGTTCTTGCAACCCAAAGACTAGGTGGAATAGCTGGCTGCTTCATATCAATCAAAGGATGCTAGATGGCAAAAAGCACCTGTGTCCTAGCAACCAAAGGATGCTTGTCAGCAATAGCCACCTGTGTCCTAGCAACCAAAGGAAGCTAGAAGTCAGGCGGCAACTGCATCCTAGCATCCAAAGGAGGTTAGGAGACAATAGGCACCTTGTCCTAGCAACCAAAGGGGGCTAGGCATCAATAGGCACGTGGGTCTTAGCAACCAAAGGGGGCTAGGCATCAATAGCCACCCGGGTCCTAGCAGCCAACGGACACTAGGTAGCAATAGGCACCTGGGTTCTTGCAACCCAGAGACTAGGTGGAATAGCCGGCTGCTTCATAGCAACCAAAAGATGCTAGCTGGCAAAAAGCACCTGTGTCCTAGCAACCAAAGGATGCTAGGCAGAAATAGGCCCGTGCGTCTTAGCAACCAAAGGACGCTAGGCAGCAATAGACACCTGGGTTCTAGTAACCCAAAGACTCTAGGTGGAATAGCCGGCTGCTTCATAGCAACCAAAAGATGATAGCTGGCAAAAAGCACCTGTGTCCTAGCAACCAAAGGATGCTAGTCAGCAATAGCCACCTGTATCCTAGCAACCAAAGGAAGCTAGACGTCAGGCGGCAAATAGACACGTGGGTCTTAGCAAACAAAGGATGCTAGGCAGAAATAGACATGTGGGTCCTAGCAACCAAAGGATGCTAGGCAGCAATAGGCACCTTGGTCCTAGCAAGCAAAGGACGCTAGGCAGCAATAAACACCTGGGTTCTAGCAACCCAAAGACTCTAGGTGGAATAGCCGGCTGCTTCATAGCAATCAAAGGATGCTAGATGGCAAAAAGCACCTCTTTCCTAGCAACCAAAGGACACTAAGTGGCAATAGGTACCTGGGTCCTAGCAACCAAATGAGACTGGGCAACAATATCCATCTGCATCCTAGCAACCAAATGAGGCTAGGCATCAATAGCCATCTGTGTCCTAGCAACCAAAGGAGGCTAGGCATCAATAGCCATCTGTGTCCTAGCAACCAAAGGAGGCTAGGCATCAATAGCCATCTGTGTCCTAGCAACCAAAGGAGGCTAGGCATCAATAGCCATCTGTGTCCTAGCAACCAAAGGAGGCTAGGCATCAATAGCCATCTGTGTCCTAGCAACCAAATGAGGCTAGGCATCAATAGCCATCTGTGTCCTAGCAACCAAAGGAGGCTAGGAGCCAATATGCACCTTGGTCTTAGCAACCAATAGAGTACAATGCCCAGATTCCAGATGGCGGTGTGCACAAATGCAGCGGCTGGTTGCTCCTATTCTATTGTATTTGTGCTGTACGCATGCAAACATTTGCACAAACTTTACAAGCATATGGTGTTCTGGCTGCCAGTGAAATCATACGCCGGTGTGCATGAGCCTTCAAGGAAGACGAATCCTCTTTTGTTTTTGGAAAGAAGCACGGTGGGTGAAAACCTGCCAAGCCCCGGCCTAGCGTCTCGCATGTGCTCGTATAATAATGATATGGAGAGCCGGCGATTTAGATGTTGGGTTAAACGTATCTAAGCCTGTAAAAGCCTGATGACACGGCGGCGGGATTTGCACGTTATTATATCGCATTATTTACGCAGCGACTTCAGGTCGATACCGCCGTTCTAACAACCGATGTAGAAACGCCGCTCGGGTCAGTGGTGCGTCGTCTCCCAAAAGACACTTAATCTTTTTTTGCAAATTAAATAACTTTTTTTCATTCTCTCTCTCTCTCTCTCCCTTTTCTGCAGAGTGGCTGGTGCAGATTGTTCCGAGAGGTGAGCCGTAAAGAATTGCGCAGGCAAACAAACTATAAATAAATTTGTAATTTTAACATGCATTACCATGTAATTGAGAAGAGGTTCACGGAATAATCTGCGTCCTCTTTTGCTCGCGCCCAGCCAAACGTGGGGAGACGGGTCGTGGCTGAGCGTGTCTGGAGGATGGAATACTTTTGATGCGTCTTCACGATGACGGGCGAGGAGCTTTAAACGAGGAGGGGGCCCATATAATAAAATCGGGCGTCACACAATTGCTCTGAATAATGCCACAAGTAATGGAGAGAACCTAAAGCAGTCTTATTTAAAGGAGAACTATGGGGTCAGGGCTTTTCCCCATAGTTCTCCTCAGGGTAACGGGAGGACACAAACTAGCGTCCTCCCGTCACCCTAGGCTCGGTATACCGCGAGCTGTAGCTCACTATATACTGAGACGCCGCAGCTGAAGCGTATCCCGACAATTGTGCCGGGATCCGCCCAGCTGCGTGACTGACAGCTGGCTCTGCCTATCTAGAGGCAGAGCCAGCTATACCCGCCGCCTCCCCCGTCCGTTCCGCCAGTCAGCGCTGGAGGATCGGGGAGGGGGGAATCCAGCCCCTCCCCCTGTCACGGGCAGAGAGCCGTGACAGGATCGAGGGGTGAGCGAACGCCGGTATGTGTTCGCTCACCTCCCGATCTACGGAGCCGACCTGTGACAGTCTCATTGTCACAGGTCGGCTACAACTATGAGGTGAGTGAAAAGCACTCCCCCCCCTCATCGTTCTCCTTTAATAAGGCAGGGCAGAGAGCGGCCATGTGCAACCAATAGCAGCCAATCACATTTTAGCTTTCATGTGTTTAAATTTAATCAGACAACCGGAAGATAAATGCTGATTGGTTGGTATGCATTTGCAACAAGTAGAAAACAGGGGTTTAAAAAAAGAGTTATACAAGCACGGCATGGATATATTTTAGTAAAAAGATATAAAGTTTATTGCACACTGAATAAATAGTATAAAATCCATAGGTATAACAATTCATCTAACACTGGCACCATTCCTATTGTCCAGAGCATATATGCCATAAATTGTATCATATACCCATAATTCAAGTTACATGATTGACACCACATCTATGTACGAATGGAGAGTGTTGTATCCAGTCCCAACGCGTTTCTCATAATGCTTCCTCAGGGGATCATGGATTTATCACCCTGTTGTGGTAACTGAAGAGGGGCGGAGATTCCTAGTCCAAGCACGGATATGGATGTAGGTCCACCGACCCAGCTATTCCGTCAAAAGTTGCCTCGGGGACCCTGGGGCCATAAGCAGGGGGGGGCGTCCAGGACCGGAAAGGGGGGGGGGGGGGAGATACGCCTTTGATCTGTCAGAGCTATATGGATGACATCCTTAAGCAACTTAATCCCCAGTATCCAAATCTGTTCGTATTTCAATCCTGATGGTGCAGATAAATGGTGCCCCGCCAACAGCCAGCGTCTCAATCAGGACCAGCGCGTCCCCCATAACCCCAATGGGTTGGTATGCATTAATGCGCTCTAGGCATAAGTATTTGCCTTTTGCCTATTAAAGAAAATCATTTTTTTGGCTTGAGGTAGAATTGTGGGAGGCACAGGGTCTGATGTTTGAGTCCCCCCGCCACACGCTGGTTCCTTCCTCTGATCCCCTATCAAACTGCAAGACTCAGCAGTGACGTAGGGGGTCGAAGGAAGGAACCGATGTGTGGTGGGGGACATAGCCACCCAACACTTTTGAATGCTGAAGAGGCTTTCCGAGGCTGCAGTGATGGAACAGTAGGAGAAGAGGGCTGCTGGGGAGTGAGTATAATCTGGCTTTCTTTGGAGAGACCTTCTGGCTTGAAGCATTCTGACCCTGACAGGGACTTTTTAAGCAGTAAACAAGCTTAAAAACCCCCATCAATGAGCCCTGTAGCTGTAGGCACTGTGGAGTAATTCATCCTCAAGCTTACAGGTAATACTTTGTTTCATTTCAGCAGCTCGGATCACCTTTACCCCTTCCCAGCAGTGAATTGGCAGCCTGCCAGCCATCTGGGTAAAGCTCTTCAGTTTGCACGGAGCATGATTTTTACTGATTGCAGGACTATAGGTCTGAGGCTAGGTTCACACCTAGGCGATTTATCACGCGGATTGGGTCTCATCCACACAGATCCCCATTGAAGTCAATGGAGTTTGTTCACACCTTTGCGGGTTGTCGGGCGGACTAAACCGCCTGCCGCGCGAAAAGGTGCAGGAGGTTTTTTTGGGGGCGGTTGTGGCGTGGTTTGGGTCCCATAGACATCTCTATGCATTGAAAACCGCGCGACAACCGCATGGTTTTCAATGAACAGTCGCCCGATCGAAACAGCTCAGCGTCTGAATCGCCTAGGTGTGAACCTAGCCTCACTCGGCAGGGAACGTGTCAGACCTCTGCAAAGAGACCACTGCAGAGCAAAGGTTATTTTCTTAGCCCTAGTTCACACCTAGGAGTTTTGAAAAGAGCTTTCGAAAAGAAATCCCATGATTTTCAATGGCCCTGGTTCACACCTGAGCAGAAAGACGCCAAACGCCCGAAAAGATACCGGAGCTTCTTTGGGCAGTTAAAAGCGCTTTTCTTCCCCATAGACTTCATTGGAAATGGCCAAAGACACGCAACAGAGGCATGCTGTACATTTTCGTGAGCGTTTTTGCGCGTTTATACGCGCGTCCTTCCATTGCCCACAATGGTTTATGAGCTGCCAATCAAAACGCGCGCATTAAAACAAATGTGCACAACGCGCAAATAACCGCATGGTGTTAACGCGAGTACAAACGTGCAAAAACAGTGCCGCCTAGGTGTGAACCCAGCCCAAAGCATGCTGGCAGAGGACAGGCCCAGTGCAGTGACGCAGTGTTGTTTGGTCACTGACCCGCCCCCCCCCCCCCCCCCACCCTGAGAAGAAGCCAGTTGGTGATGTCATAACTTTGCTCTGCCATGGTGTAGGCAAGGTCCTAGTGTTAGATATACAGCAATGCAACAGGCTCCCTCTCCCAGTCTGGGTGTTGCTCTGCCGCATCATAGGAGGTTAACTGCAAGACATATGCAGTAACTTAAGCTAGTTGTGTTTATTAAAAATACATTTATGTTTTTTTTTTTTAAGCGAATAAATATTTGGGCTAAACGTTGAGCTTTTATTATCTGCCCGGAGTTCAACTTTACATGCTTATTGCGAATATTAAGTGTGAACCGTGTGAATGCGATTACAGAGTTTAAGAAACATTTTGTGCCTCAGGCAGAACCTTCAGCTCCGCGCCCACCCTCATTTGCAGTACAGAAGTCAATTCCATTTCTAAGACTATTGCCTATTGCCGGAACAAATGTTGGTCTCGGTTGGGGAAAAGAAGACTTGAATAATTAAAAAGCAAACATGCACACAGATGCATGAATTGAAGCTGTTTTCCAGCTCTGCCAAACACGGACTGGCTACACTTTATGTTTTGCCTTCATGTTGGGCCCTAAGAATGGAATCTTGATAGCTCTTTTTTGAACCTTCACCTCCATGATCAGCCTCATTTGCAGTACATAAAGAGGTGAGGAGTCCCTTTCCCAGTTACATTGTTACATGAGGTTTAGAGACCTAGTGCCCAGTTTTCATCCCAAGAGAGGAGCTCGTCCTGCCAAGCAGTGGCCACGATCGATTCTTGCCCAACTGGAAAGGGGACTTGTTGCTTCTTTACATCATATAGATCAGGGGTTTCAAACTCAATCTAATCGTGGGCCGCATCAACATTATGGTTGCCCTCAAAGGTATCTGTAAGACTATATAAATGTATCTAATCTTTATCATAATTGCCTCTGCATTCCATTATCACTGGTTTTAGTAATAACTTAATACCTAGATCTGAAAGTAGAAGTCGGCCAGGGTAAATTATTGCCCAACGGTGAAAGGGACTTGTTTCTTCTTTACATCACGTAGATGCTACTGAGAAGACCTGGATCTGAAAGTAGAAGTCTAGAATTCGGCCCCTGGGCCTTGAGTTTGACACATATGATATAGATGCTATTGAGAAGACATAATTTCTACTTGACTTAAAGAGGTGAGGAGTTCCCTTCCCAGTTACATTGTTACATGAGGCTCAGAAACCTTCGGGCACAACCTGGTGCCCAATCTTCATCCCAGCGGCACCTCTTGCCAATCAAAAGACCAGGATAGATTCTTGCCCAACGAAGAAGGGAACCCCTCATCTGTTTAGGTCAAGTAGGAAAAGTACATATTCTCAGTAGCATCCACTTGATGTAAATGGGGCAATGAGTCACCTTTCCTGTTGGGCAAGAATCTATTCTGGTATATGTTTGGCAAGAGGGTCTCCTGGAATGAGCAACAGGTTTTGCCACAAGAATTTTGAGTCTCATGTAACAATGTAACTGGGAAGGGAACTCCTTACCTCTTTAGGTCAGGTAGGAATGGCATATTCTCAGTAGATTTCACTTGATGTAAATGGGGAAATTAGTCTCCTTCCCTGTTGGGTGAGAATCTATCCTGGTATATGCTTGCCAAGACGAGCTCCTGGAAAGAAGACTAGGCACCAGGCTGTGCCACAAAGTTTCTGAGCCTCTTGTCAACTGGACTTCTCAGCTCTTTACATCAAGTAGGAATGACAGCTTCTCAAGGCATCCACTTGATGTAAGGAGGCAATGAAACCCCTTCCCAGTTGGGCAAGAATCTATACTGGTATATGCTTGGCAAGAGGGTCTCGTGGAATGACGACTGGGCACCCGGCTTTGCCACAAGGTTTCTGAGTCTCATGTAACAATGTAACTGGGAAGGGAACTCCTTACCTCTTTTGGTCAAGTAGGAATGGCATATTCTCAGTAGTTTCCACTTGATGTGTAGGTGGCAATGAGTCTCCTTCCCTGTTGGGTGAGAATCTATCCTGGTATATGCTTGCCAAGACGGGCTCCTGGAATGAAGAGTGGATGCCAGGCTTTGCCACAAGGTTTATGAGCCTCATGTAACTGTCAACGGGACTCCTCACCTCTTTACATCAAGTAGGAATGACCCCTTCTCAAGGCATCCACTCGATGTAAAGAGGCAATGAATCCCCTTCCCAGTTGGACAAGAATTTGTACTGGTCAATACTTGGCAAGACGGGCTCCTGGAATGAAGACTGGACACTAGACTTTGCCCCATGGTTTCTGAGCCTAATGTAACAATGTAACTGGGAAGAGAACTCCTCCCCTTTTTACGTCAAGTAGGAATGATGACTTCTCAATAGCATCTACTTGAAGTAAAGGGGCAATGAGTCCCTTTCCTAGTTGGGCAAGAACCTATCCTGGGCCGATATTTGACTAGAGAGGGTCTCCTGGGATGAAAACTGGGCACCAGATTTTGCCCCAAGCTTTCTAAAGCTGGGAGTACCTGGAAGTAATACCGGGTGGTCATTTGCCAGTATTAAAGCCAATCTGTTCAATGAACTCCCACCCCCCGCCGCACATACGCCTCTTTCCTTTCCTCTGGTTTTTGCAAAAGTAATTCTGTGACACGAGGAATGGAGACTGCGCAAAAAGAGGGCGTCCCTTCTTCCTGCGTGCCTATGGCAACGTAAGGGAAGGCAACGAGGAAATGTTCCATAATGTCAACCCGAAAATAATCTATACCTCACCCTTTCCACACTGTCGATAAAACACTAATGTGCGATCAATTCATCAGTGATACAGTGCAGCGCTGTCAATGCACCACTAATGATATCGGGCCGCGTTCCACCCTGGCGCGCGCCGCAAATCACCCCCCAGCCAGCGCAGGGTTAATGGTGGTTTGTAGCTGGCGTGTTTACAGAGGCATTATAGGGAGGAAGAAACGCCCATTTAATGAAGAGATGGTCGGTAATGGCTTTTTGATTATCCCGCTGTGTATTAAGTTAAGATATTCCATTGATTCAAAGCCATTTCATTTGTTTCGCTCTCCTGTTGACCTTTCACTTCCTATTAAAGCTGGCGGCCTCGAGGGACTCGTGCGTTCATTATCACCGCTCGCACGGCGGAGACAGGTTAGACGCACAGATCCCTGCTCGACGCGGAAAGAAATAAGAGATTTTTATGTAGAGGGCTAGCGTGACAATTGATGGGTCGCGGGACGCTCTGTTCTATTTATCATTTGTCCTAAAGTGGACCTGTCAGTAGCTTAACGAGTCCGCATTTATAAAATCCTGAGATGTCTCAATATGCAGCAACAGCATCACACTTCAGAAAAGTTTAGCCTTCTAATCATTAAA
The DNA here is from genome assembly GCF_000935625.1 of Nanorana parkeri. Lineage (NCBI taxonomy): Eukaryota > Metazoa > Chordata > Amphibia > Anura > Dicroglossidae > Nanorana > Nanorana parkeri. Next base: position 1,413,767 of record NW_017306591.1, read on the forward strand.
AAGCCGTCCTTGAGCTCCAGTCAGCAGGGGTGTATCTTCTGCAAGGCAAACTAGGCATTTACCTCAGACGGCACTTTCCAGGGGGCAGCAGAAAACGCTGCCCACCACCAATGAGGCGGACAGGGCTGGACTTGACTTTGGGCATACTGGGCACTTGCCCGGTGGGCAGAGGCTGGACGGTACAGAATAAGGCAGCCACGGCTGCGTAATGAGGCAAACTAGGCGGCCGCAAGGCCCTAAGAGCGGCTGCCTAATTAGAGAGCTGCCCGATGGAGGGGAGGGCCCAGTGAGATGCGGTCCGGCTGGATTTGTACAGGAGGTGGAGGAGAAGTAGCGGGTGGCTCGGGGCTGGCCATAGCACGTGACCTGATGGCGGGATGTCCCAGAAGCAGGGTACTGCAATGTATCCTGTTGGTACTGATGGCACTTCGAGCTGCAGGTAAGAGGAGCAGCACATGCATGCAGGGAAAGGGACTCTGCACAATCCTCCTGAGACCCTGCACAGCCCACCATAGACCCCCACACAGCTCTCCTGAGACCCCGTGTGCGCTGTATGCAGTTACTGACAGGTTGCACAAAATGTCCTAAACAGGGCAAATTTAGATTGAGGGGGGTGTCCAAGTTTAATCTTGCCTAGGGCAGCACAAAACCAAAATACACCACTGCCAGTCAGGGACTTTGCCTAGGCTGAGATGATGTCATCTGTCTGCTGCAGGCAGAAAGTAGCATTTCCTCAGCCTCCCCTCCTCCAGTGATCAGACTGCAACATTGTAACTTTGTAGCAAGTCACATTTTGTGAATGTAGCCAATCAAGAACTAAAATGGTTCCGCCATGCTACTAAAATCTCTTGCGATTAATCACCAAACATATAGAACAAATGGCTCCCTATAGTGTATCCTGTCGCATAAACCTTTTAGCAAGAATTTAATTCTGTCGTCGGCCATGATCTTGTCTAACTGTTATGGAAGTTCCAAGCTACCAGTGGTGTTTCTACTTGTAGTTGGATATCAGCCGGAATCCTCATCCCTTTGCTCCTGTAATTGATAATAAATCACTGAGGACCCTAATGGTGGGCTAAGGGTCTCATATTGGGGGAGTACAGAGATTACATTATTTAAGATCCAGTGATACCATCATTGGGCCTCTGTGTATCTCTATGTAATTTAGGCAGATCAGCAGGGCCTTAACTACACATCACGGGGCCCCATAGCAAAAATGTGATGGGGCCCTGACAGTGGCGTAACTAGAAATCACAGAGCCCCATAGCAAAAGTTTGTATGGGGCCCCGTGATTGCTAGTTATATGCTGGCTATGGCGATTGTTACGCCACTGGGCCATGATGACCTCTCTCTGAGCTGTGAGTAACAATGCCAAGATCCCGAAGACTCCTGTCGTGCATCCAAAGTTGTCTCTACACTGTAGACTTTACAGGGGAATTAGAGTCAACTGCAACCCTTAATGATACAGTATTAGGTTTAATCTGCTTTAACAACCTAATAGGACCCCCTTCCACCCCAAGGCCCCATAGCAGTTGCATGGAGCTGCTATGGTTGTAGTTACGCCACTGCAGATCATGGCTGGTAGGAGGAGCTGGCAGGGTGCTTCCTGAAAACATCACAGCTCCCTGCCTTAGCGTTGATGCAAGTTTGTGGGTGGGCTCTTTGGAGGAGCTATGCAAATATCATAATGCCTAGATGGATGAGTGTCAATCTGGAGGAGTTGGCGTTTCTAGGATGACTGTTTTTGCATGCAGACCGCCGTAGGTAACGCCCACATTTGATGCTGAGCCTCCATGACTGAGTGAAAGGCGTGGGGCCAGGGGACAGTCAACCTAGGAAGGAATGAACCTAGATGATGCTGGACGTCCTCCAGCCAGGAAATGAGGCGGAGCTCTATCCGACTTGCTGCAGCTTCTAATGCACATTGTGAGGAGCTCCCAGTGTGCAGTGACATCAGAGGAAGCCACTTCAGTCCAGGAGAGGATCCGGCACAACCAAAGGGAAGGCCGGAGTTCAGCTTTACGGAACAGTTAAAAATAAAAATGACAGACTCTGCACCGCCGCGAGGTTTTTGTCGCTTCGAGGAATCATTAGAGCCTCATGACGGCGAGCACCTCTGGAGGCCCGTAATAGACGGAGTGATAATGGGCAGCACTCAAGACGCTGGAAGTTTTGGGCACGTACTCAGCAATCTAACCCCGAGCTGCTGAGTCAGAGACACGCAGGCTGTAACGAGGCCTAAAACAAGCTAAGCATTCTGCTTGTGCTGACGCAGCCCCTCCTCTGCCGTTACTCAAGAGTCTTTTTTTTTTTTTCCCGTTCAGCGCTGATGGAATAATAGACACTTGTGAGGATGGGCCTTCAGCGCTCTACGTTTACACCTCCTCTGCTATTTGGGGGTCGCCGAGTGTTTAGCTTCTCTCTGAGTGGCTGTACCTGCCGCTTAATCCCGCATGAGAAACGCGCGCCGCTCGTCCTGGGAACGAAGAGCGCGTCGGCGTCGGGAGCTGGCGCGTTGACAATATCTCAATGCCCTAGCTAAAGATATTCTGAAGAATTCCAGAGACGCGACTGCCAGGCTGGTTTATAGAAGCGCCGTTCTAAGAGGACCTTCTGGCACCCCGTTAATGTGACTTCATCCCTATCATCAAAAGGCAAAAAAGCATTCCCCATTGCTTGCTGTGGTTGCTTCCACCGGCCCCTAAAGATTGCTCAGCCAGCTTGTCTCGTTAAGACGACAACCAGTGCAATATAGGCGTGTTAGTTGAAGTTCCACACCCCAATAGTATGTAGTTCTTAACTGATGGATTCGTCAATTTTTGTCCCTCTGTTAAAAACCCCCAATAAACACACGGACTGCGTGACATGGATTTTAACGGCCACAGCCGCCCCTTTTAGTAACCAAACAGTTTTAACAATAACCAAAAGTAATAAACCAA
>NW_017306592.1:0-11530 GCF_000935625.1 Nanorana parkeri
AAATCATCACTGTGCTATACATAGTCTATGCAGAGAGCAGAGCTATGGGAGGGACCCATCAGCTCCACCTACTACAGGTGGCCTGCGTTCTATCAAAGTTTGTGACTACGTTAGAATGTGTGACGTGGTCACACATTTTAACGTAATCCTGTCCATTTTTTTGGCGGTGGAATATGTGACCGGCAAAAGGTGAAGAATTCCAACCCTTTGTCAGCTGTTCCATGGCAGATCGGTTCTCCTGCACATTCCATCTGCGACGCCGATCTGCCCTGAAACAGCTGACAAAGTGTTGGAATTCTTCACCTTTTGCCGGTCGCATGTTCCACCGCCGAAAACTGGGCATGATTATGTTAAAACGTGTGAACACGTGACCAGTCACGCATTCCATCCCAGTCGCAATCTTTGATATAACACCTGCAGAAAACTACAGGAGGGTGCGGAGACAAGACCAGTCACCCTGCACAATGAGAGAGAGTTGAGTGACTGGTCTCTATTACAGGAAGCTCCGGCACAAAGGGAAAGTAATACCCTAAATTACTGTACAGATCAGGAAGAAATACACAAAGCTCCCCAAGATGCAAGTAACAATACACACACCTCTTGCACAGTGGCGGAGCTAAGGAACAAAGGGCCCTGGTGCAAGATTTTTTTTGGGCCCCCCCCCCCCATAAACCCACAAACACAGCGCTCTCCTTTCGCAGCGCTCGGCCGGCTGTCACTTTCTCTCCTCCCCGCTGGGACACAGAGCAGCGCCCAGCGGGGAGAAAAGAAAGCAGGGATGTGCCGCTGTTTCGGCAGAAAGATTGCACTTTCGGCATTTAGCCAAAAGTGCCATTTCCGGCCAATATGTTTTGGCGGCCGATATATCGCTGCATCCCTAATATTTACAGCAATGCAGAATGACACGTGATATAGAGGACTACACATCCCAGCAATACTTTATATAACAATATGCATTTAGGTAATATTTGCTTATCCCGGAGTTTAGCTTTAACTTTGCCATGGGCCATAAGCCTATTCTGCCACCATCAAAATACAATTTGAACATGTAGTAATGTCCTGTTTATAGACCCTTTATAGAACTTGGTCTCACTGGGTCACCTTCTGTTTTTTGTATGGGGGTGATGGTGCTGATTGAGTTCCAGTGAGCAGCCTTGATATGAAGAGGTGATTTAAGACACAGAAATGATACATGAAGGTGCAAAGCTGAACTAGGAAATAAAATTGTCACCTGTCTTGCTGTGCCGTTTGATATAAGCACATGAAACGCTATACTGGCTGAACAGAGTTCCAAATCCTTTGGCATGGAAAGCTAATCACTTATATGTTTTCCATCTGTTTCTTGAGCTACTGGCCCAGAGGTTCACTTTAACTGTGTACCTTGCAACCTAAAATTACAGAATCAGATAAACCTGCCAGAATCAGCACCCTACATGTGTAAGAGGAATACATTGACATATACAGCACTGGGTGCAGAGCCAATCTTATCTTAGAGACTGCAATGAAATGTACATACCAAGACTGGATAGAAATGCATCTGTCTAGTCTGTGAAGGAAAAAATGGGAACAGCGCTAGTCAGTTTCTGAACAATAGAAAGCAAAATTGCTCTAAATAACAATGGAGCCGCATCGCAGGGCTGTGTGCAGACTGACAAATGGATGTGGATCTAAAAATGTATTATATTGTATTGAGTTGTATCCCAGCACAATAACTGGAATGCTGCAGAGTTCAATGCATACTGAAGACAGGGCTGGTGTGCTCCTATTCATGATGGATTTAGGGAATACATTAAAACTTAAATTAAAACTATATATATATACAGTATATAGTATATTAAAACTGTGAAATTTGCCTTTCATTGTTTACAGGCTCCCAATGCCACTAACAGCTGTACAGAGCTAACAATCCACCACCATGATCAGCGCCAACATATTGCTCGGATTAGTCATAAACCCGACATAGGCCTAAACAGCTGTATACAGTGTTTGAACATATGACAGTTCTCCAGGCGGATTTCTCAGCCTGGTGAAACTGCGATGGAGAGCTCTGCAGCTTATGTCACTGAAATAGAAGAAAACTGACGGCAATGCCAAGAAAAAGGAAAGACTTGCACCTACCTATGGTCAGGTGCAAGTCTTTAACCAATTAGAGCTTCAAAGGGCTCTTTGTAGTATGGGACGTTGCGCGGTCAAACAGACCGCGAACATCCCATAAAGTTCGGCGAGCGCTCAAGCAGCCAATGTTCGATTCGAACTAGTGTTCGAATCGAACCGGCGGACCATCCCTACTCACCATATCAAAACGAGTGCAGGTTAGCAATACCACAAGGCCCCCTTCAGACGGGCGATCTGATCAGGTCCCCATGAAAGTTTTCTAGGTGGACCCGATCGGGTGCCCATTGTAAGTCTGTGGGCAGCCGCATCTAAATAGACATGTGTCCATTTACACCCGGTTACCCCTGGCTCTGGCCAGGTCCGGAAAAATAAACGGAACAGTGTTCCTCTTCACCGGTTCTGATAGGGCCGGATCGGGGGTAATCTAAAGTAAATGGACACATGCCCAGTTCTATCTGATTCCCCATAGACCGACATGAGGTCCGGTCATTTTAGTTTTCTCCTCCATCGCAAGATCAAGGAGAAAACTGGATGGACACGGATTTCCCAGCTGTGACATCTGATCTGTACCACTCTGATCAGGAGAGGATACGTCCATGGATCCCCTACTGATCGGATAGTGTGAAAGAGGCCATAAAAACGTCCAAAGTTTGTATATGAAATAGTTATTAATAACATTTACAAACAGAAATGTGAGAGTCCACACACCCGCATAGAAAGAGGGACATTTAGCCCCCCATATACTATTGAGCGTTGGCATCTTCAGTCATATTTCACACTTTATTTTTTCAGGCCTGAGCATTTTTGTTGTAGCCGATGGAAAGCTAAATGATAGGACCAGGAAATGGTGTTAGGTAGAAAATTGGTCGACAAATTCCCATTCCCATTGAAGTCTATTGGGGCAAAAAAACATGCGTTTATATCCCAAAGAAGTTCCTGAACTTTTTGGAGCGTTGGATTATGGCACCTTGCTCAGATGTTAATGGGCACAATAGGATAACATGGAAATCTGAGTGTCCAGCGCTGAAGGGTTTCTGGAAACGCGTCTCGAATCGCAATTACCTGTGTGTAGCATATTTCTGTGAACTGTCTCTATAGGTTATTGCAGATTTCTAAAAGAAATACAGTTGGGAGGGCTCATCCATGGAATGTTGGGGAAAGAATTGATTGGTCTTTTCATATATACTGCTTCCCAACGTGCCTACTATACCACCTTAAAGTAATATTAAAGGGGTTCTAAACCCTCCGGGTTTTTTTTGCTTATATCTACTGCTAGCAAGCAGTAGATATAGGCAAGAAGTGTAAAAAAAAAAAAAAGCTTAAAATAATTTTAAACTTACCTCGTTATCGCTGCTCGCTCCCGCGCCGAGAATCAGGAACTGCTCGTACGGCCGCAAAGGATCTTGGGGCGGGCGCATGCGCAGTTCCGATTCTCGGCCGGGAGACGAGCAGAGACGCAAGGTAAGTCTATGGACGCGTGCACCCGCATGCAGACACGGCTGGATCTGAGAGACAAAGCAGTCAGCGCTGGATCGGAGTGACGTCGCACCGCTGGCGGGACACATGAAAACATGGGGAAAGAAGAGGAAGATCAGAATAAGAGACATCATTTGAGGTAAGTGCTAACATTTACATGGGGGGGAGGGAAAACATTTTTTGCCTTTAATATCACTTTAAAGTCTAATTTTTTTAGCTTAACTGCAGTAAAATCCACAAAGACAATAGCTCATAGACAAAGAAACTGGAGATAATTAGGACCAACTGTACGTTGGCATACAGAAACAGGCCAGAAGGCTCAGAGTGAGGCCATGATGTAGTAAGGAGGAGGACATGTTTGTGTGCCCCACCCTTCCCCACAATCTGTTACTTGTTGCTAGGATGCTATTGTGAGCACAGCTTCCTTAGTTGCCAGAGCACTGTTGACCTCACAGTATTACTGGTTGCTAGGATGCTGTTGGCTGCACATTCTAGCAAACCAATGACACTGTGCAGCCAGGGGGTTGGAAAGACACTGAGGATGGAGTATAGAGTATGAACACTCTGACCTCAGTGCTGCCCTATATCGTGCCTCCCTGAGTCAAAGTCATGTACAGTTATATGAACCTGCCGCTAGTTGTGACATCACCAACTTTAGACAGTTTTCTTATGAGTATCTACAACACTCTTTATGGTAGATGCATAGGAATTGAATATAGAGAGGAAAGGTTAGAACCTCTGTCAGTTTTATATTGTTGCCTGTGCCCCCATTAGGGACAGCAGATAGCAGTGGTCCCCAACCCCCAGGCCGAGGACCGGTACCGGTCCGTGGATCAAATGGTACCGGGCCACGGAATTCGTATCGCCCGACGCCCGGGACATGTAGTTCCGGGCGCCTGGGCAAGTGCTTTTTACACTTTTTTTTTCTCTTAAAGCCATTAGAAAATAATGGCACTGACAGCACAAATTAAAATTATTAAATCAAAACAATCTAAAATATAAACAATCAACGTCCCCCACTCAGCGGGCCGCGGTAAAATGATCAAACGTTGACCGGTCCACGGCGATAAAAAGGTTGGGGAGCACTGCTTTATAGAATCCACTAGAAGATGGTGTCAGTGTTGGTTTTATTTTGAGTGGCAATAATACCTTTTATAATATTTTTTTTCTTTTTTGCGTTTATTAAATTGTAGCCGCAGTTTTCTGTCCGTGTCTCTTTAAACTCTCACTAGTGTTACACCACAATACGTAGGAAGACTGGAGAGCACATTTTTACACTCAAGGGATTTAAACTTGGAATGAACTCGTGCAGTATGTATTATTCCTCATAATTAGCCCAGGAGCAGCTAAACAGCAAGTTTCTTTCGGTTCGGTTTATATAATATTATGTAAATGCGTTCAGAGTACAACCTTTTTATATCTAAATGATTACATGTTTTCATATTGGCATCAAAGAAAATGCATAATTTGTTTAGAAATTACAGAATATTTTCCAACATAGAGTGCTCTGAGACTTCATTTTAGAGATCAGTAGCTTCTTAAAATCCATTTACGCGTCCCACATCCAGAGGAATTTGTAGATAAAAATACTAAAGGGAGAAAACTCTCCTCCCCAATCTTCCACCATTTTTTAAAAATCATTTCTATCTTTTCACTATTTTATGGTCCCAATTTCGTTCCTTACTTTCATTTTGTGACCAGTCACTTTTTTTCTATATTCGATAATTGATCCCAATGGGAAATGGGTGATTTTAAGTTGAAGATTTGCTTGTCTAGGAAAGACTGTTTATACAAAAGATTTTTTTGTAGCTGAGTCTTGAACCCAGGCCCGGCGCTACCGCAAGGCAAGTCAAGCGGCCGCCTGAGGGCACTCAAGGGCTGAGGGCGGAAAAAACAAGGCATTTTGACAAGTACTTGTACTTGTCTAAATGCCCCAATGCTTGCGCTATGTTTTTTTTTTTTTCTTCACTTACCTTCGGTGCGGGAGAGCAGCGGCGAGTCAGCGCTGGTCCGGTGGGAGGAGCTCCAGGTGGGGTCCTAATTTAGCTGGCCGGCGACTGCCAGGGGACCTCGACACACGCGGCTCCTTTGGGCAGTCGCCGGCCAGCTAAGTTTGGACCCCCATCTGGAGCTCCTCCCACCGGACCAGCGCTGACTCGCCGCTGCTCTCCAGCACAGCGCTGACTACAACCTCACCAGCGAGGCACATTGTGAGGCACCTTCATCGAGCAGTAGGTGAGGACAAGGGGGGTCCCTATTAAGAACTAATGATTATTAGCAGGTGATAATTGTACATCTATTGTCTGCAGTGTGTGCTCTGTATGTACTAGAGTATACACTGCAGACAATAGATGTACAATTATCCTCTGCTAATATGAATGGATTAAATGATCCATAGTACATAATATGTACATAACACGTAGTTGTACTATGGATCATTTAACCCATTCATGTTAGCAGAGGATAATTGTAAATCTATTACTGCAGTGTATACTCTATATGTAGGACATATATACAGTACACTTTCCCAATACACTGCGGCAATAGATTCACAATTATCCTCTGCTAATACTATTGGGTTAAATGATCCGTAGTACAATACATATTATGTACTATGGATCGTCTAACCCAGGGGTGGCAAACACAAGGCCCGCGGGCCGAATTCGGCCCGCCGGACCTTGTAATGTGGCCCGCACAGCAGCCACCTCATTTTGCTCCGTCTCCGCCTCCGCCCTGTCTCATGGCCCTATGTCAGGCCTCAAAATTTCCACTCGCCCCCTCGCAATTGGCGAGTGAAAATTGCGGGGGGGCGAGTGGAATGTCAGCAATGGTGCCTCGCCGGCAGGACTAGAGATGGAACACTACCACCGCGGCAAGCGCTCGCTCGCTTCTGTTTTCTCAGCCAAGGATAATTGTAAATCTATTGTTGCAGTGTATACTCTATATGTAGTACGTAGTACATGTATGTTACACACATCCACTACACTGCAGCAATAGATTTACAATTATCCCCTGCTAAAATGAATAGGTTAAAAGATTCATAGTGCATAATATGTAGTTGTACTACGGATCATTTAACACATTCATGTTAGCAGGGGATAATTGTACCTCTATTACTGCAGTGTACGGGACGTATGTGCTGTATATGTATTATGGATCATGATTTAACCTTTTCATGTTAGCAGGGCAGAATTGTGAGCGCCTCCCACAAGCTGAGCACCGAGACGCGATGTAGCGATCCTCCCCAGCGAGGACTACGAGAGGCACCGCGTGAGGCTACAGGGATCGGAGTGACACTGTGAGTAAGGGAAGCTGGGACAGGGCTGGCTGTAAATCTATCGCTGTAGTGTACTGGACGTGTTTAATGTATATGTAGTACATACTGTATATACAGCACACACCTCCACCACGCTACAGCAATAGAGTTACAATTCTCCCCTGCTAACATGAATAGGTTAAATCATGATCCATAGTACATAACATGTAGTTATACTATGGATTATTTAACCAGTTAGTGAATAGGCAGTGCAGCTAGTGTTAGTGGAAACGGAGTGCGTTTAGTGTTAGTTTATGGTCCTGCTCAACATATTTTGCAGTTCTCCGTACTGTTACGGCGTGGGGGGGCGCAAAAATGCACCTTCCCCTGTGTAGGCAAAAATCCTTGCACCGGCCCTTCGCAGACAGGATATCCTGGGCAAGATGGCAACAGACAGTCAGTGAGTGGTGGAGGATTTAGGAATACAGCAGAGCACCAGAGTGTGACCTCCATTGATGGCATCATCCTGTCTGTGATGTTTGTATATGCAGGCTTCCTAGTAAGAAGTGCTGAGAGAAAGAAAACAGTGAGAGAGAAACTGCAAGAGTTGTCCTCTACAATAAATAGATTAAAGTGACATTAAAGTCAATTATGTTAATGTCAGCACTTACCTTAACCCCTTCGTGACTGACGACGTACAGTGTACGTCGCCAGCATCGGGGCTGTTTAAACAGACTCCCGGTGACTTTTGCCGCCGGGACTCTGTTTAAACTTGTAGAGCCGACTGTCGGCTTAGAGCCTTTAGAAACCCTTTAAGGCAGAGCAAGATTTTTCCTAACTGTTTAGGGTGCCCTTGACCATCACTTTAGCAGAGCAGATGAACATGTCACAACCTCACTAGACTTCAGATGCAATAATGCTTCACTACTGTCTCTCCTACTTAGGAAAATAAAAAACATTTCTTGTTCTCTGAAGACCTCATGAGTGGGGTAGCAGCAGGCCACCCAGCTGTGGTCAACCCCAGACTCTCATCATCTAGATGCTCCCTGTAGCACAGCAGATGGACATCACGGGGACAGATGGGGAACAAAAAAGTGCTTGCAGCATTTTGTTCGGCCCGGAGTGCAAGCATAATGTGTCTTGCGTTCCCGTGCGGCCCATCGCGTGGCTATGGTGCCATTCACTTCAATGGACCGCCACGCCCCCTCTTGCCCCACAACATAGTGATCCGGCCGCAATGCGATGCAGTGCATTCTAGCCAGAATCGGGCCGGAACGCACTGCATCTGGTGTGAACGAGGCCTTAAACTGCAGTATTTTTCAATAAATAATCCAGAGCAGACAAATATACATCGTCCAGCAAAGTATTTCTTTACATTTTTGCCAAAACGCTTACAGTCATCATGTTCTTTAGACATGTGCACAGCCAAAAAATTTGTTTTGGACAAAACAAATGAAAACGAAAAATATTTTCATTAGTTTCCTCAAAACCGCACACCGAAACCAGCTGCCGGCGCGTTCTGCCGCCATCTTGGAGTGTATCTCGGTACGGGTGCCGATGAACATGTCACAACCTCACTAGACTTCAGATGCAATAATGCTTCACTACTGTCTCTCCTACTTAGGAAAATAAAAAACATTTCTTGTTCTCTGAAGACCTCATGAGTGGGGTAGCAGCAGGCCACCCAGCTGTGGTCAACCCCAGACTCTCATCATCTAGATGCTCCCTGTAGCACAGCAGATGGACATCACGGGGACAGATGGGGAACAAAAAAGTGCTTGCAGCATTTTGTTCGGCCCGGAGTGCAAGCATAATGTGTCTTGCGTTCCCGTGCGGCCCATCGCGTGGCTATGGTGCCATTCACTTCAATGGACCGCCACGCCCCCTCTTGCCCCACAACATAGTGATCCGGCCGCAATGCGATGCAGTGCATTCTAGCCAGAATCGGGCCGGAACGCACTGCATCTGGTGTGAATGAGGCCTAAAACTGCAGTATTTTTCAATAAATAATCCAGAGCAGACAAATATACATCGTCCAGCAAAGTATTTCTTTACATTTTTGCCAAAACGCTTACAGTCATCATGTTCTTTAGACATGTGCACAGCCAAAAAATTTGTTTTGGACAAAACAAATGAAAACGAAAAATATTTTCATTAGTTTCCTCAAAACCGCACACCGAAACCAGCTGCCGGCGCGTTCTGCCGCCATCTTGGAGTGTATCTCGGTACGGGTGCCGTCATCTTGGTGCATATATATATACACCACTTGTTCAGCGTGTGACGTCATGCACTCCGCCTCCAAGATGGTGGCAGGCATGAGCAGAACACGCCGGCAGCCAATATGGCCACCACACATTCTGAATAAGGAATTTATGTATGTCTGTAGACGGCAACCCGCCAAAGCAACTGTGCTGTCCATCCGTTTTTTTTGCAACGGGCGGACGGCAACTGGTTAAACCAGGGGTGCCCACAATTTTTGTGTTAAGATCTACTTTTCAAATGACGCGCTACATGAGATCTACCAACGGGAAAAAAAAAACTTCCCTCGCTCTCTCTCCTGGCTGTCTCTCCTTGCTCTCTCTCCTGGCTGTCTCTCCTTGCTCATCCTCCTGGCTGTCTCTCCTTGCTCATCCTCCTGGCTGTCTCTCCTTGCTCATCCTCCTGGCTGTCTCTCCTTGCTCATCCTCCTGGCTGTCTCTCCTTGTTCTCTCTCCTCTGGCTGTCTTTCCTCTCTCTCCTCGCTTTCTCTCCTCGCTTTCTCTCCTGGCTCACCTTGCTGTTTTTTGCAAACAGTGCAGTGCAACAGGCTGTGTAAACTAATATTCTTTCATGTAATACATATCACTTCAACCCCCAGTATCCACCAGAAAGGTGTCGGAGAGCTTGGCTCAGCAGACTCAGGCTAATAGGTAATCATGTGTGCACAGCTAAATAAATATACCAAAATGGAATAAAGGGGCCGCCATTCCCACCCTTCCTGATCTACCAGCATCAGCTTTGAGAGCTACTGGTAGATCACAATCTACCTAATGGGCACCCCTGGGTTAACCCAACCTCTCAACCTGTTTATTTAAAGAATAACATTTTATTAGCTTCGATAGTAATAGGTATTTCAGATACAACCATAAGGCCTGAAGGGTGGCACAGTCCCTACTCATGAAAATGGATTGACATGCACATAATCTACCAAGCCCCAGAAAGAGAGCAGAGATCTGCTGAGACTTCTCCTTTTTTTAAATAGGAGCCATGGGCTATCAATAGGGTTGCCACCTTTTCTTCCATCGAAACCCGAACACTCTAGCGACGCACAGAAATGTTTTTGGGAGAATGAGTCGCGGCTTATTCATATGTAAATAGAATCACCCATTAATATGTAAATATCACAGTTGACACTATTTTCAGTGTGGAGGCCCGTAGCCTCTATCTCAATTTTGGTTGCCCCTGTCTGCCTGACATCTTGTGTCCGGTTTTCAGCTGCCATGAAACCCGGACACAGCATTCAAAACCCGAACTGTCCGGGTGAATCCTGGACAGGTGGCAACCCTAGCTATCAATAGGACCGAGCATGCATTTGAGCATTTCCCATTTGACAGGGAGTGGGGTGGTATCTGTTTTGTGATGAGAGAGGAAATAAGAAATTGCTTGGGCAGTAGACACTTGTACCGTGACATCTGTAAGAACAGACTTATTAAAGAGGAACTTTACCCATATCTTCATAATAACAACAGACATTTTTAAAAATGACAATCTACACAGAAATACCTCTAGATAATTGCCGGCTAATTTTTTCTTTGTATGCCTCCCCCCCCCCCCCCCCCCACCCCCCCCCCCCCCCCATTCTTCTAACACAGGCCATTTAAACTAAGTGCAGGTTACTAGATCTCCCTTTACTTCCTGGAGGTCTGGCCCATATGACTAGGACATGTGACCATACACATCATCTCAGGGGAGGAACATGCCTTTCCCTAAGATCTCATGAGTAGACATGTGCCCAAGCAAAAATTTTGTTTTGTTTCGTTTTGTTTTGATTTGGATTTTGCGTTATTTAGTTTTTTGGGATTCAGGTCCAAAAATCCATTTGTTTTGGAATTCGGATTCGGGCGAAATTCGTTAGCGGCAGTTCGTTTCGTTTACGTTTCATTCGGTCGTTCGTTCGTTGCAGCAAAGTGACAATCGAGGGGAAAAAACATATTTTTTTCCTCAAATGTCATTTTGCTGCAACGGAATTTCGTCCAGACCACCGGTAACGAATTTCGGAAACGGAAATTCAGATTCGTTTGCATTCGTTATAGCTGTAATTCGGAAACATCCAAATTTCCAAAACTTCGTCCGAATTTCTTTTCTGAACGTAACGAATCGCACATGTCTACTCATGAGATTACAGATGAGATTTCCCGGCAATGCTCTGCTGATGTAACCTTTCCAGGATGCAAAGCTTGGGCACAAATTATTGGCATAATTTGTGCCAATGTGGACCAGGAAGTGGAAAAAAAGAAATTGTAATAAAAATAAAAATATGTTTGTTTAGCTAATGGATGTAAGATGATTTCATAATAGCATGAAGAGCTGTATGTTGATGTGATTTTTAGTCAAAGGTCAACTTTAAGTTTCCAGTTGAAGTCTTAAAGTGACATTAAAGTCACCCCCCCTCCCCCCCCGCCCCGTCTTAAGGTTCTTTTCCAA
>NW_017306592.1:11602-14032 GCF_000935625.1 Nanorana parkeri
GGCGTGGGGGGGCATTGAAATCAATGGCACCAAAGGCACCCCCCCCCCCCCCCCCCCCCATGCTGTTTTAAGGACTTACCTTAAATGATGTCTTTTGATCCGATCATCTTCATCTTTCCAATAGTTTTTAGGAGTCCATCCAGTGCTGGTGCCGGTCTCTGATCCAGCGCTGACTGCTCTCTCTTCCTGTCCCACTGTGTGTGTGTGTGCGTGCGTGCACGTGCCGGGCTGCATGCATTGACTTACCCTGTGTCTCTCCTCTTCTCCCGGCCAAAGATCTCTACTGCACATGCGCCCGCCCCATGATCCTTCACAGTCGCTCGAGAATCTTCAGATCTTCAGGTGGGAGCGAGCAGAGGAAACACAGGTAAGTATTTTATTTTTTTTTAAATTCGTTTATTATCTGACAGGTCATCAAAACAAGGTTACAGTCATGAATGTTTGAACAAAAATCGTATATGCAACCGTCAAATCACATGTGATTATTGTGCTAACTTTACATACAGTTCTAGTGGAAGCATTTCGTGGTTTCATAACTTTTCAGTTATCATCAAACAGAACCTTTAACTTATTTCTAGTAAAAGTGTTCAACATACTTTCATCAGTGAGAATCTGCAGTCGAAAATCGATTAGTCTGAACTTGTCTACTGTCACCAGTCTGGAGAACCGTGCCGTGTCCGCTCCCGGCGCGAAGTCGGGATCTCCTATCACCGGTGTTATTGGCGAGGGGGCCGGAGCTAGTGTGGTGTGCTTGAGCGTCGCCCTAGCAAGTCTGATTGTGGTAGAAATCAGAGGATGGTCCAGCACCGACAGCGGGGTGGGGGACGAGATTCAAGGGAGCCCTTCCAGTGGGTATCGACATGATGCTCTGTCAAGGGCTACCCAGAGCTTGTCGTCCTGGTGGGTGTGCCAGTCCAGAACCCTATTCAGGTGGACAGCTTTGTGGTACAGTTGGAAGTCCGGCAAGCCCACCCCCCCTCTATCCCGGTAGAGAGTCAGCGTTTTCCGGCTGATCCTCGGGTGCTTGTCCGCCCAGACAAAGCTCACCATTGCCCTGTGGAGACGTTGGAAAAAACTTGAGGGGATGAATATCGGCAATGCCTGATACAGATAGAGCACCCTTGGCAGGATGTTCATTTTAATTGCTGCACATCTGCCAAACCAGGAAATGGTGTGTTCAGACCAAGCCCGCAAGTCCCTGGTAACCTCTGCCAGTAAGGGTAGGAAGTTGGCAGCGGGTGTTGGTGTGGGTCCCCAGATATTTAAGGCTGTCCTTAGCCCAAGTGAAGGGGAAATCCGTCCTTAGGCGGGAGAGTGTAGTGGGTGGTAAGGTGACGTTCAGGGCGGCGGACTTAGAGAGGTTCACTTTGAAGTCTGATAGTCTCCCATAGGTTGCGAGGGCATCTAGCAGATGAGGCTGGATGTCAGGGGGTCAGTGAGGAAGAAAATCAGATCGTCCGCATATGCTGCTACCTTCTGTTCCCCCGGGGTGGAGTAGAATCCCTGAATATCGGTCGATGCCCTAATGGTACCCAGGAAGGGTTCCAAGGAGAGGGCAAAAATCAAGGGTGAAAGTGGACACCCTTGTCGGGTGCCATTGGATAGGGGGAAGTCAGTCGATTTTGTCTCATTTACCCTGACCGCAGCTGACGGTGAGGAGTAGAGTGCTGAAATCCATTTAAGCATGTTAGCCCCCAGGCCTATGTGGCTTAAGACCGCCTGCAGAAAACCCCAATTGACCCGATCGAAGGCTTTTTCGGCGTCTGTGGAGAGCAGGAGAAGAGGTCATCTATTGGGTTTTGCCAGGTGTATGAGATGCAGGACACGGGTGGTGTTGTCCCGGGCCTCTCTAGATGGAATAAAACCCACCTGGTCCGGGTGCACGAGGGAGGGCATGAATGGAAGTAGCCTGTTGGCAATGATTTTGGCAAATAACTTAAGGTCCACATTCAGGAGTACAATCGGCCGGTAGTTACTACACTGAGTTGGGTCCCTGTCTGCTTTTGGTATTAGCGTGATCCACGCCCGAAAGGAAACGGAAATTCAGATTCGTTTGCATTCGTTATAGCTGTAATTCGGAAACATCCAAATTTCCAAAACTTCGTCCGAATTTCTTTTCTGAACGTAACGAATCGCACATGTCTACTCATGAGATTACAGATGAGATTTCCCGGCAATGCTCTGCTGATGTAACCTTTCCAGGATGCAAAGCTTGGGCACAAATTACATAATTTGTGCCAATGTGGACCAGGAAGTGGAAAAAAAGAAATTGTAATAAAAATAAAAATATGTTTGTTTAGCTAATGGATGTAAGATGATTTCATAATAGCATGAAGAGCTGTATGTTGATGTGATTTTTAGTCAAAGGTCAACTTTAAGTTTCCAGTTGAAGTCTTAAAGTGACATTAAAGTCACCCCCCCTCCCCCCCC
>NW_017306592.1:14220-21564 GCF_000935625.1 Nanorana parkeri
TTGCGTGCGTGCACGGTGCCGGGCTGCATGCATTGACTTACCCTGTGTCTCTCCTCTTCTCCCGGCCAAAGATCTCTACTGCACATGCGCCCGCCCCATGATCCTTCACAGTCGCTCGAGAATCTTCAGATCTTCAGGTGGGAGCGAGCAGAGGAAACACAGGTAAGTATTTTATTTTTTTTTAAATTCGTTTATTATCTGACAGGTCATCAAAACAAGGTTACAGTCATGAATGTTTGAACAAAAATCGTATATGCAACCGTCAAATCACATGTGATTATTGTGCTAACTTTACATACAGTTCTAGTGGAAGCATTTCGTGGTTTCATAACTTTTCAGTTATCATCAAACAGAACCTTTAACTTATTTCTAGGAAAAGTGTTCAACATACTTTCATCAGTGAGAATCTGCAGTCTGGACACAGTTGTGGTGTGATAATCGTTACTGTATTGAACCGCTGAACGCAGAGAGTGTCATCAACGATATAGTGTAAAAACCATGTTGTGGGAAGTTGGAACTCAGCCTCATCCAAGGCGCAAGTGCTGGGAGTAAAGGTAGGTATTAGCAAGGAGAGAGCAGAGTAGGCAGAGGGGGGTAGTAGGCACAAGCAGAAGGAAGGGGTAGAAGAATGGGTATGATCCTGAATCGCTGCCAGGGTCCCCGCCCAAGGAGGGATCCACCCCCTCCGACAGCTGAGGAGCTAGGGTCCCGACAGGGGAGGTCCCCTCAGGCAGTGTGACCCAGGAAGGCCACCATGTCTCCCAAGAGACATGGCCTTGGTGTCAGTCTGACATAAGGTCCGCGTATGTGATGGAGTGTTGGAAGTAGATCCATGGACCCCAGGTGGTCAAGAACCTCGCTTCGGTGTTTCTGAGGGAGGCCGTCAGACCTCACTTATCTTAGAGAGCCACAGCGAGATGGTGGGCGGGCTCGTTTGTTTCCACAGCAGGGGAATAGTGGCTCTAGCAGCATCTAACAGGTGGCGCGTAAGTGACCTTCATTATTTTGAGAGTGGGGCGGCCGACATGTGTAGCAGACACGCCGCCGGTTTATCCCTGAGGTCCGTCATGGTCAGGTCTTGAATGACAGATATCACTTGATTCCAAAAGGATTTCAGGACCGGGCATGACCAGAAGGTATGTAACATCGTGCCCGAGTCTGAACCACACCTCACTGGGCACTCGTATAGCTGGGCCCGATAGCCAGTTGGAGTTGGATCGAAAATCGATTAGTCTGAACTTGTCTACTGTCACCAGTCTGGAGAACCGTGCCGTGTCCGCTCCCGGCGCGAAGTCGGGATCTCCTATCACCGGTGTTATTGGCGAGGGGGCCGGAGCTAGTGTGGTGTGCTTGAGCGTCGCCCTAGCAAGTCTGATTGTGGTAGAAATCAGAGGATGGTCCAGCACCGACAGCGGGGTGGGGGACGAGATTCAAGGGAGCCCTTCCAGTGGGTATCGACATGATGCTCTGTCAAGGGCTACCCAGAGCTTGTCGTCCTGGTGGGTGTGCCAGTCCAGAACCCTATTCAGGTGGACAGCTTTGTGGTACAGTTGGAAGTCCGGCAAGCCCACCCCCCCTCTATCCCGGTAGAGAGTCAGCGTTTTCCGGCTGATCCTCGGGTGCTTGTCCGCCCAGACAAAGCTCACCATTGCCCTGTGGAGACGTTGGAAAAAACTTGAGGGGATGAATATCGGCAATGCCTGATACAGATAGAGCACCCTTGGCAGGATGTTCATTTTAATTGCTGCACATCTGCCAAACCAGGAAATGGTGTGTTCAGACCAAGCCCGCAAGTCCCTGGTAACCTCTGCCAGTAAGGGTAGGAAGTTGGCAGCGGGTGTTGGTGTGGGTCCCCAGATATTTAAGGCTGTCCTTAGCCCAAGTGAAGGGGAAATCCGTCCTTAGGCGGGAGAGTGTAGTGGGTGGTAAGGTGACGTTCAGGGCGGCGGACTTAGAGAGGTTCACTTTGAAGTCTGATAGTCTCCCATAGGTTGCGAGGGCATCTAGCAGATGAGGCTGGATGTCAGGGGGTCAGTGAGGAAGAAAATCAGATCGTCCGCATATGCTGCTACCTTCTGTTCCCCCGGGGTGGAGTAGAATCCCTGAATATCGGTCGATGCCCTAATGGTACCCAGGAAGGGTTCCAAGGAGAGGGCAAAAATCAAGGGTGAAAGTGGACACCCTTGTCGGGTGCCATTGGATAGGGGGAAGTCAGTCGATTTTGTCTCATTTACCCTGACCGCAGCTGACGGTGAGGAGTAGAGTGCTGAAATCCATTTAAGCATGTTAGCCCCCAGGCCTATGTGGCTTAAGACCGCCTGCAGAAAACCCCAATTGACCCGATCGAAGGCTTTTTCGGCGTCTGTGGAGAGCAGGAGAAGAGGTCATCTATTGGGTTTTGCCAGGTGTATGAGATGCAGGACACGGGTGGTGTTGTCCCGGGCCTCTCTAGATGGAATAAAACCCACCTGGTCCGGGTGCACGAGGGAGGGCATGAATGGAAGTAGCCTGTTGGCAATGATTTTGGCAAATAACTTAAGGTCCACATTCAGGAGTACAATCGGCCGGTAGTTACTACACTGAGTTGGGTCCCTGTCTGCTTTTGGTATTAGTGTGATCCATGCCCGAAGCATGTCTCTGGGCAGGGGATGGTCTTGTAATATAGAGTTATAGGCCAAAAGAAAAGTGGTAGAGAGCTGGGGAGAAATCATTTGTAGTACGCTACCGTGAAGCCATCTGGGCCCGGGGCTTTGCCCGCCCCCGCTGACTTCAGAGCCGATTCCAGTTCTGCCAAACTAATAGCAGAAACACAGGTAAGTATTAACCTGTTTGGTAACTTTCTTTGTTTTTTATGTTTTTGCATATGTCTACTGCTCGCTAGCAGTATATATGCAAAAAATAAGAAGGTTTAATTTGACTTTAACGGTGTTGGGGACAGTCATGGAAAATAAATGATCAGACCAGAGCCAGGGTCCAATAATTGCTTGAGGTCACCAAACTAGGATATGGTGAGAGATAAAGAAATAATCTAAAAAATTTAAAAAAACGCAGTGCTATCATTCTCTCCTCTTGTCCTGCACCCCTGAGAGTGGAGACAGGAAGTGAGAGGACAGAAGAGTTGCATGGGTGCCAAGAGGTGTGCAGACACCGTGCCTGGTGATAGTTCAGATGCAGGATCCAGGAGCAGGTCAGACAAGTCCAAGGTCACACCGAGTGGGCAGCGAAGTGCAGTAGCAAAAGACAGAGGCAGAATCCAGGAACAAGCAAAGGTCAGGAACAGGCAGCAATCAGGCAAGGTCAGAGGCAATCCGGGTCAATTCGCAAGCAGACAGGCTGAGTAACAGGATCACACTGACAAGCTGAAAGACTATTCAGCAATGGTCTGTGGGGCAGACTGGACTATATAGGCCCATCCATCAAGTAAAGATTGTCACATCCTGTGCGCGGCTGTCAGCGTGTCTTGTGCGTATGTTTACCCTGTGCGCGCATGCGCACAAGCGCACATTTTCCAAGGATTCGGAAGACGGTCCTGCGCACATGTGCAGTATCACATGTGTGGTCGGCCATAGTTTTACAATAGGTCATGTAACTGGTGTGTCCTTATGCCAATATACTTTGTGTTAAAAGGAGACCCTCTTAAACATCTCGGGACGGTTGGGGGTATGAAGTAAAGCATTTTCTCTTGTAGTTTCTCCTAGGACCACTGATAATAACACATCTACCCACAAAGATATTGAAAGTATAACTGTCCTATATAGGCTCCAGGTATGAAGAATGTATGCAGCTACGTAAAAATTACAAAAATGAACTGATTTGTTGCTAAGAGTAGGAAGAACAGTTCACTTTCAATTACAAGACCCACAATGAGGCAAACACATTACTGTTCAGGAACCTCATCTAAGCCATCGTCTCTGCTCGCATGACTCAGTTTTACACATTTGCTTTTATTTCTGACTCTTCCATTAAAGTTTAGTTTTACAAGTCACTGGGTCACTTCTACAGGAACAAAGAAAGAAACAGGTATTTTTTTTCCTATGCCTTTGATGCATCAAGATCTGCTGCTCACTTTAAATTCAAGCAATATGCGAAACCCACCAAACCTCGCAATAACATTAACCTATTTAAAGCCCCTATGACAAGTCACACGTCTTAGATCTTAATGTCAAATCACCATTGTGGAAAGTCTAAAAGGCTGAACCTCTAAGGAACATTTTATAAGAGTCATTTCCGGCGTGTAATTCCCAGATAGTAAATACTTTTCCTTCAGGAAAAAAAAATAGTCTTGGTGAGAATGAAGAAAGGTCACTTTCTGGCTCATTAGTTTATTTTTAGTAGTTGAGATCTGAGGGGATAGGAAACATTTCCCTTTTGTGGCAGAACAGCCGAACATGACTTCCTGTGAACCAAACATGTCCATTGACCTTGCTCCCAGTGGGAAGCTGCCGTTGATACTTGACAGAATTCATCAGGGGGGGTTAAAGACAATAGGAACCAGAGGAAGGTATATTATCAAGCTTCTCTTAATTGTTTTATTCATTATTTTCAGCATTTGTAAATTATAACACAATTTTGTTTTAGGCTGATGAAATATTTGATTCAGTTGTGTTATTGGCATTACTATCGGCATAATTTTTATTGCAATTGAGGTTTATAATAGGACTATGGCTGATCATACAGGTTTAGGGGTTAGGTTCAGCTTTAAGGTTAGGATTTAAGTTAAACAGACTCTTCAAGCTTGCCCATTCAGGCCAAAGTGACATTTTGTTAAAGGGGCCTCCTCTTAACCAATTGATACTTCCCTTGGTAGCACTGACCTGCCACTCCTTACTTCGATGCAACTGGCACCAAATCCCCAGTGTCAGTTGGTGTTGAACGCTAAGGGGAACCGTTATGTTACGCCCTCTGTTATGTGACAGTAGGCCTAGATATAGGTTGCTAGACCCAAGCAGTGTCACATGCTACACCTATACCTGAAAGTACCCATTATTTCCTCTGGCTGTGGCAGTGCAATGAGCCATGGGCGAACCAAAAAGGTGAGTATGGATGGGCAAAGTGACAGTGTCTCTTTAAGCTTGTAGGTATAAGGGATAATCTAAGGTTAAGTCTTAGGCTGAGTTTAAGAGTGTAAGTTGACAGGAAAAGGTTTCTCGAGCGTCAAAGGCAAAAAAGTAAAACTGTATCCACATCAACTACCCTCACGCCACCCCACCCCCTTAGTTTAGACAGCTTGCACAACCACATGGCCAGTTATTAGGACAGTGCAGGTTGAAGAAATTACAGCCACTGTTAACCAACTTTGGTCTAAGAATAACCAAATGGAACTGAGGGGGGTATTGCAACGTGCTTCAATTATGCATCTTATTAAAATAGTTTTCAGTACGAGCTTGAATATTTGCCCAGATCATAATATGCACACCCATGGAGCCTAACATGGACTTTCCTGCCAGTTGGAAAATTCATTCAAAATGTATTTCAGGAAAAGGTAGCAATTATGCATCATATCTGAAATGCTTGCAATAATATTGGAGATAATTTTTCTCTTCCATTCTGTGTTTGGAAAATTTACAAACCACATATGTTCCATATATATCCAACATTCTTCTTTAAACGCCCCCGTTCAACATCTTGGATCAATAAACTTTCTTCCATTTATAAGTAATGTTGCACTTTAGGTGCAAGATGCACCAAATTTCAGGTTCCTGAATTCACTGAAAAATGGTTTGTGATTGGCTTATACAAGGAGTAGACAACCTTGGCACTCCAGCTGTTCAGAACTATAAGTCCCATGAGGCATTGGAAGACTCTGTCAGCCACAAGTATGACTGCCAGAGGCAGTGCCAACATTGTCTACCCATAACTTATAGTGTATGGGTTACTGAGCATTGTACATTGCTTTTCTGCCATACTGAATATGCGCCTATGTGAAAGCTAACATAAAGTGATCAGGAGTCACATGACCTATGCCAGGTGTTGCTCAGTAAAAGACCACTTCTACCATTCCAGTGCTTGTTTCATGCATTGCTGAATGCTGCAGGTCAACAATTAAAAGAGAATTATGGGGTGAGTGAAAACCACTCATCCCCGTAATTCAGGCCGACCTGTGATACTGAACTATTGATCAGGAAGTCACATACCGCCCAAAACACATACTGCCTTTCGCTGACTTCCCGATCCTCTCCCTGCATTCTCCTTTGTACCGCTGGAGAGATTTGCCATTCCCTCCTGTCCTGACAATGGGGCTAAATTACTGAAGGAAAGGAGCATGTTCACTTTTCAAAGAGAATGCTTCCTTAGCTTAGTGAATACGACAAAGTCCTGTTTTTTATAAGATCGCTCAATCATGTGCAAACAAATAGATGACCTAATTTCCTTGGTCGAATGGTTGGGTGTCTGAATTTGGCCATACAACTGTAGAACTTTGTTTAAAAACTTTAGTTTTTTGGAACATTTGTTTAATTTAATGGGTACACATTTAAAAAATCAGTTAGGATGGTTGAAAATGTTTTCTCTAACAAACATATTTCTAAACATGAATATGGATCCTGGCTGGGAAAAAAAAGTAATTATTGCAATTAGGGATGCACCGATACCAAATACCGTACTCGGTACAAGTAAAGATACTTTTGAGCTCCAAAACTAGACTAGAAAAAGATTCAAAAGTTAGGAGGCAGCTGTTATTTGTAAGGAGCACACGGAGCTCCCGGGATTTGTACAGCTGTTTTAATGTATGATTTTGTTTTTATAAATATACGGTATATAAGGGATGCACTGATACCATTTTTGCAAGTACAAGTACTGATACATTTTTGTTTATTGTCATGTGACCATTTTTCTAAAACAATACAGACTAATGATTTCAGGACAGTGGTGGAGTGCCAGAGCCAGGTACCAGCTGCAACCGCTGCAACCCTGGTAGTTCTCGTGAAAATGCCAAGTATCGGCATGGTATCTGAACTGGTATCAGTGCATCCCTAATTGTAATTTTCATGTGCTTAGAAACATTAACATTACATCACTTCAGTGCATCCCGAAAATCAAATGTTAGAATTTAACAAATCAGCAGTTGAGAGTAATGTCATAGACTATTTGTTGTGTCCATGGTGGTGGCATTGAATGCTCTGACAAACATGACTGATGGATTCGTCAATTTTTTGTCCCTCCGTTAAAACCCCAATAAACACACGGACTGCGCGACATGGATTTTAATGGCCACAGCAGCCCTTTTATTAAACAAACAACTTTAACAATAACCAAAAGTAATAAACCAAATAATATACACAAATAACACTGTAAACAATGGTTGACCTGAGAAGGGGTCTTTGGGTGCCCAACAGCCCAAAAAGG
>NW_017306592.1:21745-35926 GCF_000935625.1 Nanorana parkeri
AACCCTTTCTTTCCTCCCCCCCCCCGTCATGTAGCCCCTCCGCCTAGTCTCTCCGGGTCTGTCTATATTGCTTCTTTTTTGTATGGGCATTCGTACGAAATTCTGCAGATGTATGGTCACCTAAAAGTGATCACAGCTTTACCATATTCACTAAGCTAAGTAAACATTCACTCTGGAGTAACATCTAATGAGACTTGGGCTACTCAGCATTCCCCCTGATCTTGCAGAACGAAGTAGGAGTAAGGTAAGTATTTATAGAACCTTTTTAACCTACAGTTTTTTTTTCTTGTTCATTCTTTGCAGTGTTTCAGCATGGGAGGCAAAGTAAAAAAGCAAACCTTGCATTTTTAGCATATAGAACCTCTGGTCTAAAGTATGTAGTTAAACTAAGAATCTCAGTTTAAGCAAGTCACCCCTCTACTCTTCACAGGGATTATTATCCATTGAATAAGATTTCTGTTTTTAGCGCAAACTCATCAGCAAACACTTTGTTTCATAAAGACGTTGAAATGGGATTGTAATGGTGAGAAAACCGTGAGATATAATTGGCATGCATTAATGGCAATTACTACTTCTTCTCTTCCTTTAACTTGTCAGGTTGACGGAGAAAGTCATTAACCCAACTACTTCTCACATTGTCAGGTCTCCCGTATGGAATGGTGATGGAGGAGAGTCACTGTTTAGAAAAATCATATTCTCATCATATATTGTCATCATATATAGTTTGTGAAACCAAGAGAAAAAGAAGAAGGTTAAAGTCTAAATCCAGCCAACATTGTTATTTGTAGTTTTGAATAGAGTGGAAAACAGCTACACTTTCTGTCATCTTTTTACTTAATTGGGGGGATTTTTTAAAAATTGAACCAGACTGATTTTGGAGCTGCTGTGCACAGTAACCAATCAGCTTCTCTCTTCAGTTTGTTTAACCCTTGACACATCAGTCTACAAATACGGACAAACATCAGCATAGATGGACTGCAGGTCCCACCAATGTCCTTATAGCCATTCTATCTCACATTACAAAAGTGCACATAGCCAGCAGGTCCAGAGGAAAATGCTATTCACTGCAAACCCCAGTTTAAAGGGACTGGCTGGCATTCCATCACACCTGTTCACAATTACCGATATTTGTAGTTGATATACATCTCTGATTCCTGATGGGCTATGGTGTTACCACATGTGGGGGCGTTTAGACAATGAACACCTAGTGTTAGCCATTATGACTCACTTAGTGCACGCAAATGTCTTTCACTCAAGGCACATACCTTGATTCTTTTACCAGCAGAATAGACCTGTATTATAGATTGCAAAACCTAAAATCAAGGTAAATGCTACAATTTTTATACAAACCTGTATTTTGCCCATGGAAGGAAAAGCAGAAGGTTTCCTCAGCAGCACATACTTACCTTTCCTTCACTCCCCCTCTGCTTTGTTTTGTGGCCAGCAGCAACACAAATAGCCAGTCATGTGACAGTAGTGTTTGGGATTGGCCCAGAACAACCAGATGGGGTTGGGGGGAAGTCAATAGCACTGCGTAAGCTCTGACTTTCAGAGGGCTTCCGTTCCTTGCTTTCAATGGCTGAACAGAGCAGTTGGGGAGCAAAGTTAAGATGAGACTGTGCTATTGTGATTGTTAGACATGTGCGATTCGTTTCGTTACTAATCAAAATTTGGATCAATTTTCCGAAATTCGGACACATCCAAATTTCTGAATCCCAATGCATCCGAATGTGTCCAAATCCGAATTTCAATTTCCGAATTTCGGATCCCGTCCGAATTTCATTCAAAAACTAAACTGAATCGGACATGTGACTTTTCTGGCCAATCAGATGTGTTTTTCGGTTTAATGCATCTGAATGGGCCTGAACACAAATTTTCATTGGGGCAACATACAGTATATACATATAATAATAAAGCTACAGAGCCCCAGATTCCAGAGAAGCCCATGGCATAGCACAAAAAAAACAAATTCTGCACTTCAGTGCTGTATATATTAAGTAAATTGTTAGCTTTGCAAGTCCAATTGGACAGCATATGGTAGCTTTTGTATTCTTCTTATTAAAGCCCAATTCAACTTTCAGTTTAAATTAAGGTAAATACATTCCAGATGCATCATAACAGAAGGTGTACAAACTAACGACTTACCGCTTCTTCGCCACAGCCATTTTTGCATGCAGGCTAGTGTTTGCTGTGTACCAGTAGGGAAGGGGGGGGTAACCTCGTGCTGTAAGGTAAGGCACTACTTTCTACACCACTCACGGAACATGGTGGGAACAAACCCTCATAACTTGTAACATCAAATCAGCCCAAGATTGAGTATAAAACCTGTCCCCAGCCAGTCCCTTCCCTGGGGAAGCAGCGGTCTCTTTGCAGATGTGCAACATACTGCCTGCTGAGTCAGAGCTCTCCAGTCAGCAGGGGAAGCATGAGCTTAGATGATTTAAACTAAATATTTAATTGATCTTTAAAGTGTATTACCACTTTTGAATTTAAATTTGATAAAATCCCTCTATATATTTGTTATGCGTTCCCATTCACACAGCATAACAAAAAATATATTTTTTTAAAAACATTTCTTAATTTTTAGATGTTTTGTTGCAGCAGGCAGCATGGTGGATTCCAAGTTTTTCTCAGCACATTCACAGTGATCTGTCCTTATAGAAAGACTGGAATTTGAGGATTGTGTTTCTCTCATTAACTTCATTAACACACAATGGAGAAGCCAGGGCTGTAATCCTTTAACCATTTGTTAGGACAGATATAAGGTAATTCATTAAGCTGCCGAAGGCAGCCAAGTGAATAACCGACCCGAAGTGAACAGAGCCGCATAACGTTCTGCTATTCACTCCGGCTCAGTGCGGCTGCTTTCAGCCATACATCGGCTGCCCGCATTGCAGAAGGATTTCGACTCAGCCGAACATCTGGAACAGCTGAGCCGAAGCTCCGGCAGCTCACTTGCTGCCGTTTGCCCCTATTCTCATAGGGGCCGAACGGCAGTGAGTGAATAGCTGAATGCCACCTCAGTGGTACCGAGCAGAATAGAAAAGAAGTGCAAAGAATGTTAAAAAAAGCAAAATGATTATTAAAATGTTAAAAAATAAGGGGATGCTGATCTGTCATTACAATTGGGCTCCGCCCCACTTCAGCTTTCAGCTTTCACTTCGGCTCAGTCGAGCCGAACATATGCCTTCGGCTCGGCTGAGCCGCTGGGCCGCCTTCGGCTGCTGTACAGGCTATTGTGAATAGCCCGTACAGTAGCCCTTCAGTTTGACTGAAACGAAGGGCAGAAGCGGCCAAAGAGAGCTGAAGGATCAGCCGCAGTTATAGCTGTATCCTTCGGCTGAATAGTGAATAACCTTCATAGCGTTCAAATCTGCTTTACAAATTATAATGAGCAAACCCCTCACAGCCCCTCCTAACATTACAAAAGAAAGAGAAACAAGTAGAAATTGTAACCCTAAAGAAGCCAAGAAACCTTAACCCAAGTAAAAGCAATTTAAACTGCAAGAGGCATTTTTTTTTAGCTTATGCGATGTGAATGGGAACATGTAACAATTATAAAATAGGTGCTATCCCAATTTGGCTTTGAAAGTGGAAATACACTTTAAGTCAATTTAAGCTTTGCAAGTCTTTATTTTTTTTCCAGGAGGTCAGCAATGGTATATATATATTCCTTTTATTATAGTTAACATACTCAATACAATGCTCATACACAATACACCCTCCACCTATGCACCCTCCATGTTGCTGGAAACATTGTTTCCATATTATCTGCCGCCATCACTGCACAGAATATACTGCTCCATAAAATCCAATGGAAAAATGAAAACACTTTCTACCAAATCCTTCATAAATGTTTCACAAACGCACGTGAGAAGCAAAACCCAAATACCTCTATCCCTCATACAAGACCCCTTTATCCTGGCAGGGGGCCCATAAATTGACAAGAGTCAAGGGGCAATGGGCAATTATTACACCGCTAACACTATATTGATCAGTTATATGAAACATATTGTAAGTGATTGTTCAGCTGATTATAGTGAAATCAATAAGTTCCTATTGTCTTCCGAGCGTAAATGAAGCGAATAAATCCTGGTGACAGATAATAGCTGTATTTTAGGAAACAAAAATAAGTTGTTGGCACTGAAACATAGCCGGCACCCGCCTTCGCCTTCCCCTTGACATCCATTTCCTCGCAGCCTAGACCCCAGCATCAAGCCCCCATAGGCATTGCAACATTGCAGAAATATTAATTTAGCTCTTGGGGAGAATTCTTGTTCAACAGCACAATGAATACAAAATTTATAACTCCTGAATGCGGGAAACACACACATTGAAGAGAGCTGTGTGTAAATCTTTCAGATAAGCGTAGTACGGGCAAGGTTATTTGTCTAACCTTTCAATGAACTACAGTACAGCTTCCTCGCAGACTTTAAAGTTACTTTTTTTTTTTGCAGTTTGATGGTGCGAGTGAAGTATATAAATGTGCCTGTTTTACCTCCAGGTTATTTCCAGCACTGTCAGAGGAGGCTGTTCAAGGTGATATTTGTTAAAAAAAAAAAGAGTAGATGAATGAATGTTTCATAAGGCGCATGTTACAAATTTTTTAGGTTTCAGTTTTCACCGCTTCAGTCTACATAGTACTGTCATGGCGGCACTTGGCATTAGACATGTGCACTGCCAAAAAATTTGTTTAGTTTCGTTTCGTTTTAAATTCGGATTTGTGTTATTTTGTTTTTCAGGATTCGGGTGTGAAAGTCAATTTGGAATTCGGATTCGGACGAAATTCGGTAGCGGTAGTTCGTTCGAACGTTTGCTGCAACGAACGAAACGAATAAGAGACGAACACGAAACGAACGTTCGAACGAACTACCGTTGGTATTCGTTGTATCTGTAATTCGGAATTCGGATACATCGAATTCTGCAGCAGCCGCGTCAACCCTAAATTTTACCGTTGGGGGTCACCACAACTTGGCAAATGTTACCAAGGGGTCCCGGCCCTAGAAAGGTTGAGAACCACTGCACTAGAGGAAGAAGGCAAGCTGTTGTAGGCAGTATGATGCTTTGGGCAACGTTTTGCTGGGAGTCCTTGGGTCCTCCAGTTCATGTGAATGTTACTTTGACATGTACCACTTACCTAAATATTATTGCTGACCAAGTGCGCCCCTTCATGAAAACGGTATCCCCTAATGGCAGTGGCCTCTTTCAGCAGCATAATGCGTCCTGCCACACTGCAAAAATGGTTCAAGAATGGTTTGAGGAACACAAGAATGAGATTGAGGTGTTGACTTGGATTCCGAATTCTCCAGATCACAATCCAGTTGAGCTTCTGTGTGATGCTAATAATGCAATGATGTAATTGAGCACTGCATTCACATGAACACAACATGGGGTAGAGATATGGGAGTCTCAGTCTTATGACCTTGATCTGCTTGAAATTTAAAGTGGTTGCTCAATATAGCACAAATATTGCCAGATAAAGCTAAGAAGAATTGAGTCAACATGGTCAAGTTTCAACGGACGGAACGGACGGGGAGGGGGCGGGTACAGCTGGCTCTGCCTCTAGATAGGCAGAGCCAGCTGTCACTCACGCAGCGGGGCGGATCCCGTCATCTAAGTCGGGATCCGCTCCGGCTGCGGCGTCTCAGTATACCGTGAGCTGTAGCTCGCGGTATACTGAGCTTAGGGTAACGGGAGGACGCTAGTTTGTGTCCTCCCGTTACCCTAAGGAGAGCTATGGGGAAAAACACTGACCCCATAGTTCTCCTTTAAGTACAATTAATCAGCTACCACTTAGTTTTTACATTTATTCCTGGCATCCAAATGGCCTCCTTCGTCTCTGGATCTTTTAAACTAGTCCTGCCGTTATGGATGCATGCTGAGTGTACTTCCCCTGCTGGAACAAAGTACCGGTAGGTGTGAGTTTGAAAGAGTCAAGGAGAATGCAGTGTGTGGAAACCAGTTCACAAGCGTGTTCTATGGGCCGGGATCTATAGGTACGAATAGTGGTTTTGTTTATTTTCACATGTTAGATGACACGAAATTCCATTTCTAATGGTAGCTTCCTGAAAAGACAAAGTCATATTGTTCAGCGTGTGTCAGCACATAGTCTCAATTTGCTAAGTCTACAGGGAAGGGGTCACAGGTGAACAATGTCTGTTCTCCAGAAGACCGATAAGATGCTGACAGGTGAACCAGTCAATGACAAGGGTAAAAGGTGAAAAGGAATGACGTATGGACCACAGTTCACCTGCTCTGTGGAATCTTTTGTTACAGCGAGCTATCAATGACACAGAAGACAAATCTTTTTTTTACATTTTTTTAATTTATGAAATACTGTAGGCTAGGCAATCAATCTTTTGTATATTCAGCCTCTTGGTTTAACACGGCCTTTCTCAATGTTTTAACCCAGAGCAACCCTTGGAATAATTGGCAGGTCCCAGGAAACCCCTAATAAAATGATTATATCTACCGCTTATGGTGGATTAGCATGATCTGTAAGTTGCTGTTAGTTGTACATTAAAGACTCTGGGATACCTGGACGGATCTTTTTTTTTTTTTGGCACACTTTTGCTTTTTACAACAAAACAGTTTCTTCATGGGTTACTGAAGAAATGCTTCTTCACACTTGGTGATGAAGATAGTGCCCCCTTACATTTGTTGTTCAATTTACTACCCCTCTTTACATTGGTGGTCAATATGGTGCCCTTCTTCTTACATTGGTGAAGTTGCTAGAGGGCCAGACCATTATAAATAGGGAAGCAGGTTGTTTAGCACGACAGTAGAAGTGATTTGTTTCTGAAGATATTGGTAAACAACGCGATTTAACAGCCTTAGAACGTGGGATGATTGTTGGCGCTCGGAGCCATGGAGCGAATATCAGCAAAACAGCAGAATTCGTTAAATGTTCAAGAGCAGCTATTGTTAAAGTGTTTAAAGACTGGACTGTCAGCCCAAAAAAATCTGGGTCTGAATGTGCGAATTGTGGCCGTCAGCGACTAGTCAATGTTAGGGCAGGACGGAGAGTGGCAAGACTGGTACAAGACAACAGAAGGGCAACAGTGCAGTGTCAGATTCCTCGCATCACCTTTCAACATCCCGTGGAGTCACGAGGCGGCCCAACGAAGTCATCTCGTGGAGTCATCTCGTGGCCCAAGGAAGTACTGATGGGGTGGTCATAATAATCTGGCCACTCAGTGTAGTTCCCCCTTGCATTAGGGGTCAATATAGTGCCCCCCTTACATTTGTTGGTCTATATAGTGCCCCCTTACATTTGTTGATCTATATAGTGCTCCCTTTACACTGGTGGTCCATATAGTGCCCTCCTTACATTTGTTGATCAATATAGTGCTCCCTATGCATTAGTGGTCAATATAGTGACCCCCTTAAATTTGTTGGTCAATATAGTGTCCCCCTTACATTTGTTGGTCAATATACACTGAGTGCCCAGTTTATTATGACCACCTGAAGTTTGTATGCAAATTAGCTATAATTAGCTATAATTTTGCGCTGAAGTTGCTAGAGGGCCAGACCATTATAAATAGGGAAGCAGGTTGTTTACCACGACAGTAGAAGTGATTTGTTTCTGAAGATACGGGGAAACAACGCGATTTAACAGCCTTTGAACGTGGGATCATTGTTGGCGCTCGGAGCCATGGAGCGAGAATCAGCAAAACAGCAGAATTCATTAAATGTTCAAGAGCAGCTGTTGTTAAAGTGTTTAAAGACTGGACTGTCAGCCGAAAATCTGGGTCTGAACGTGCGAATTGTGGCCGCCAGCGACTAGTCAATGTTAGGGCAGAACAGAGAGTGGCAAGACTGGTACAAGACAACAGAAGGGCAACAGTGCAGTGTCAGATTCCTCGCATCACCTTTCAACATCTCGTGGAGTCATCTCGTGGCCCAACGAAGTACTGATGGGGTGGTCATAATAATATGGCCACTCAGTGTAGTGCCCGCTTACAGTGGTGGTCAGTATAGTGCCTCCCTTACATTTGTTGGTTAAAATAGTTCCTCCCTTTACATTGGTGTTCAGTGTAAGCAGGAGATAAATCAACCACTGCTCAGGGGACCCCTAACAAATTCTAAACAACAGTAGTGGTAGGATTTATAAATCATTCACCCCAATATACACTGCCTGAATGCTGTTCACATGGCATTCTCACCACTAGATGGAGCCGAGCAGAATATTATTATTATACAGGATTTATATAGCGCCAACAGTTTGCGCAGCGCATAATAACACAAAATGTGTGCCCACTGAATAAATATCACGACTTGTCTTTGAATGCAAAATGTTCATGTTAGGCTAACATCTAACTTATGTCCGTGCACCTTCCTTTGTTCAGGATCAACTTAACAATGATCAAAAGTATGTCTTCCTGTTATCTTAAATCTCCTACCATTTTCCAGCATGCTGAGTTCTTGACGGAAGCTGTTATAAGGGCACCTTTTTTTTCAGGTCACCTGTTTATTGCTGTGTCAGTGACATGGACAATTATCCTTTCAAAGGACATCAAAGTGTTGGAATCCCTGGCTTATGTTGTGAAAATTCCACTGCTGATACATGACATTTCTTGAATGGAAAGAGCCTGAGACGTATTTGCCCGTCAGCTGGAATGTTCCTCACGCCCTGATCCATGTGACTGATCTTTTCCCATTTTTATCCGGCTTTCCCATTATCTGCCTCTGTGTACTTTCCATTTGCAGTGTCGATTATTTGTGAAAGAAAAGAGCGGGGGAAGGAGGGGAAAAAACCCATCGTAAACCATCACCAATATTTAACTGGCAATCACCAATACAAACTAGATGCTTTTAAAAGATTAAAATGATCTTTCAAGAAAAATAATTTGGATGAAGAAAGAAAAGAACAATCATGAACAAATAGTTAAAAAGGTGGAGATGTTTATGTGCTGATAAAAGAATTTCCTAAACAACTCCAACAATTGCTTTTACTATGGACATGTGACCTTCGAATGGTTGGGAAATTCATTTAGTGAACATATACAAATACATAAAAGATAATGTAGTTTTTAAGTGCACCTGTTTGCGGAACAAGATCTACTGTATGTCAAAGGTCTATTGTACCTTGATAACACTTTAAGATTCAGGTACAAGGAGGTCACATCGATCTGTAGTCCCAAAGTTGTTGTACACCTCACTTGTGGATTGGTGCCATTAAAACGTGTATATAAAACCCAAACCTTTGTTTTTCGTGATGGACAGTGGGAATGGTGAGAGCCCGTTCTGAGTTTTTATTGCTCAATTAAGAAATAGCCAATGCAACGCCCTCTAAAATCTATTGGGGTGCTTAGCTTATGGTGACATCATGTCGTAGCTCAAATACAAGAAATAGGCAGTGCACTGCTTATTTACATCTAAAATGTATTGGCATGCTCTGCTTACGGTGACATCATGTCATAGCTCAAATACAAAAATAGCTAACTCACTGCCAATGTACCTCTAAAATCTATTGAGGTGCTCAGCTTATTGTGACATCATGTCATAGCTCAATTGCAAGAAATAGCCAGTGTACTGTCCCTGTACCTCTAAAATGTATTGTGGTACTGAGCTTTTGTCGACACCATATCATAGTTCAATTGCAAGAAATAGCCAGTGCACCGCCAATGTACCTCTAAAATCTATTGGGGTGCTGAGCTTTTGGTGACATCATATCCTAGTTCAATTGG
Source organism: Nanorana parkeri (assembly GCF_000935625.1). Taxonomy (NCBI): domain Eukaryota; kingdom Metazoa; phylum Chordata; class Amphibia; order Anura; family Dicroglossidae; genus Nanorana; species Nanorana parkeri. The sequence goes on from NW_017306592.1 coordinate 31,435, forward strand.
AAGAAATAGCCAGTGTACTGTCCCTGTACCTCTAAAATCTATTGACGTTAAATGCAGAAGTGGTTACATAAAAAAGATAAGAAAGTACAAAATATTTACTGATGTTTCGGGACCTCAAGTGATCCCTCGCAGGACCAGAAATGTTGATAGACTTTCTTATCTTTTTTTATGTGACCACTTTTGCATTTTTGAGGTACGTGGGTGGTGTGCTGGTTATTTGTTGTAATTGAGGTATAACATGGTGTCACTATAAGGTAAACACCCTGGTATTGGGCTTATGGATGTGGTGCTAGTTGGATTGGATGGTTTGCTAGGTTTTTATTGCTGTCTGTGAGCCCTAGTGGGGAGATTCACCCTTCTAGTCATCCTGGTGTCCATTGTCACTGAAACAGAAAAGAGAGGAAAATCCAAAATTTGGAACGCACACGAATAGAGGGGAAAGGGATTGCACTGGGTAACTTGTTGTATAGGCAACTTTCCAAGAGAGGATTTCCCTCCCTTTGGAGGGAGTTCCTCTTACTTCCTTATGCGTAAGTTAAAATGGAAGTGAAGGGAAATATTCTTAAAAAATAAAAAAATCAACTTAAAAGGAGTTTGCAAACCTTCATTACCCTATCCAAAATTCTGTCAGTTTCTTCAAGTATTCGTAAACCCTCCGTGAAGAAAACAACAATGAATATGGCGTTGTAATAGAGTGTGGATCGCTGCTTTTCTTTAAATCCCTTTTCAAAGATAGTTTTTTTCCCCTTCTGCCTACTTCCATTTCGTGCATGTGCATCATGGAAGTCTGACATCAATGGCATAGCCAGATTATCCTGGACCACACGTCCCATTCATGAGGCCTGCTTAATAAGCATGGCTTACTGATAGCTATCCAACCCAAATTTAGGAATGAGCAAATATAGTTGAGTTTGATTTGCGACATTTGCAGCAAACCCTGTTAAAAGTCTATGGGTGGGCAAATCTTGTTATGCAATGCGATTTGAAGGGCTAAGAAGCCATTGTCAAAGGGCATGAGAGACCGGGCACTGCCATAGGGGGTATTTAATTAAAAAAATAAATTTAAAAAAAATACAAAATTAAGTAAAACAAATTGTATGTCTTCCAACACAGAACTGTTAGCTCTCCCTAATGGCTCCAACACAACTGCTGTTATCCAACCCTTCTATAGAAGTTGGTCTGGGTTATCCATGCATTCAAATTATAAGTTCTCGTGACTTAACCTGGCCATACAGTATTATAATTTTGGATGATACCTGTGAATCAGCTGAAATTTTACCCATGGGTGGCTCTGTTGGCACCATCCATGCCGTTTTAGTTTGGGGGGGGGAATTGAGGGGTCAGCTGCCTACCTGAATATACAGAATGGCCAGGTTTGTTCATCAATTTTTTTGGGCCAGGCAGTGTATCACCTTTAATTTTCTATATGTGCCCAATATAAAGAAAGAAAGAAAAACAGATATTCCCAATGCTTGGGGCAGGCATGTCCAACTGGTAACTTCTGGCCGCCATGCAGTTCTCTGACTCCTTCTTTGCAGTCCTCAACTGGTTTAAAGTGAATGTAAGCCCTAAATGGCTCTCATGTAGTTTGCTAAATCAATCTGTATTAAAAACAACTGCTATGTTTTGTTTGGGGTTTTTTTCATAAAATTCAGTTTTTACCTTTATTCTTTTTATTTTTTGCAAATCAGCACTGCGGATCTCCAGCAGCCTCTTGAGAAAGACTTCTTGTTTACATGCATGCACTCCAATGGTAGCTACATACCAGTGATTAAGGCAGGCTTTGTAGTATTGATAAAGGAGAACATACCTGTTTAATATCCATTGGCACAAACACCTAAAGGAAAATTCCACCTTTTGGGGAAAAAATTATAATTGCGCACTTCATAAAAGAAAAAAATATGCATTTTAATAATTTTTTTGCATTTGACCACTAAAGCATTGCAACTGCGATCAGATGATTATGTTTAATATTCTGGCTCTTAGTGACTGTTCTTCCCATCCATGCCTGTACTGAGGTACGGACATGCGTGACATGGACGGAAGGAAGTGTCAATTGACTACAAGTGTGATACTGTCACCTCTCTTGTATTCCTTTGAGAACTACACGTCCCTGTGCTGCAGGGGCTCAGAGAATCTGGGAATGGATAATGCCGCTGTGTGGGCAGATGGGGGTGGCCATTTTGCAATCTGACCATGTGTCCTGTTATATGCTAAATATGGGTGTAGCATGAAACATGGTCAGAAAGGTAAAGCTAGCCTTTAAGTCTTCTCTGAAAACAAATGTAAAAGTGTTGTCACCCCATAACAGGAAGTGCTCAAACAAGGACCTTCACAGCAGGATCATGAGCTATTATTTTAATGAAAGCTGTAAATTTCAATGAGGACCCAGCCATTCTCCAGTTAATAAAAGCTACTCTTTTTCTGGAATAAAGTATTGTAAATTGCAATTATTACTATTATAGTAACTACTGGTGCTTTTATATATTCCCAGAAATAAGTTGCTGTGGTCTTCGATAGACACAATGCGCCCCCCCCAAACCATTATTTATTTCACTCATTTTGGCCAATTGTTTCATTTCACTTCAATATGTTTTGATTAGGGACTCTTGAGCCCTCCTACGATAACATGGTTTGTTCCAGTCCCACATAACCAGCACCTATTGTTGCTCCTGACTTCAGATAACAGATAATAGTTTAAAGAATACAGGTATTAATAAAATGAATAGACTTATTTATTACAGCATTGATGCATTATACCCACATAAAATTAAATGTTATTTCAATGTCATTTGTCCTTTACTACACCTTGGGGTGACACAAGTACAATTGGATCATTTAATCTGTAAATGAAGTGTTTTACCCACCCCCCCAAAGAAGAAATCAAAGGCATCCACATAACAGAAGACAGCTTGATCATAACAGCCTCAATCAAATAATAGCATGATTATATTCTGTAGCAAGTTACAGAAAAAGACAAAAAGACTCGCCAGGTTCAGCGGGGATAAAAAACTGTAATTTGTGAAAGAAGATAGAGCTGTAGATTTAAGGCAACTATTTTCCTGAAGGTTTAACACAAGAACAGACCAACAACAGAAACCCAAAAATACACAAGCTGATTTAGGTTGAAGAACATGACACTGCTTCCTCATTCTATATACACTGCCTGGCCAAAAAAAAAGTCACACACTCTAATACAGTGTTTTTCAACCTTTTTTGTGCAAAGGCACACTTTTTTCATGAAAAAAATCACGAGGCACACCACCATTAGAAAATGTTAAAAAAATGTACCTCTGTGCCTATATTGACTATATATAAAGTAATTCTCTTGAATAGGAATCAAATAAACACAAAGAAATTATTTTATACTTACTTTATTATGAAATAATAAAGTATTTTATAAATGTTCATGTTTCTGTTCAATCCATGACTTAACTTCACACTTCACACAAATACGTTTTAAATTCAAACTGTAGCACTGACGTAGCCCTGGTTAAAGTAGGGTTCAGTGGGGTCTCACTAGTCTTGGTTAAAAACACTAGTGTGCCGCGGCACAGTGGTTGAAAAACGCTGCTCTAATACTTAATTGGACCGCCTTTAGCTTTCATTACGGGACGCATTCGCCGTGGCATCATTTCCATAATCTTATGCAATGTCACAATATTTATTTCCGTCCAGAGTTGCATTCATTTTTCACCAAGATCTTGTAGTGACGATGGGAGAGTCGGACCTCTGTGTAAAGTCTTCTCCACCTCATTTTTTGGGGACATAAAGTTGCTGAACCTAGACCTATTATCCAATGGAAGGCTCTTACCTATTTGATTTGCTAACTCTAGGTGGTGACTTTTTTTGGTCAGGCCGTGTATATTACTTTTGATTTCCTACTATCTATATGTACCCAATATAAATAAATACAGAAAAACAGATAAACCCTTTGCTTGGAGCAGGTATGTCCAATAGTGCCACCTCCCTTACACTGCACTCCACAAAGTGCACATTCTGTGCACAATAACATGCATACTCTGTTGTGAATGACCCAAAAAGGATTGTACAGAGGTCCGTGTATGGTCAGCTTTACATACATGTCAGGCTTCACCTTACCACCAACTGCCAAACACCATATTATTTTTACGTGTATATCTATGCTTTTACAAGGATTTAGGATTGGATGTAACAGTGTGACATGCAAACAATTCTAGGAGGTCTATGGGAGAGTGACCCTGCAGAGCCCGCCATAGACTCTATATGGTGAATCTGCAGGGTCTCAGTTGGGCTGTACACCTCTTACCTGTCAGCCCCAATCCACTGTCTGCCTCCAGGGTCGCTGGCAGGCCACACCTCCTCTCTCGCCGGGTCCCGTCTCTTCTTCCATCGTCAGGCCCACCTCCTCCTCCGCTTCTGATGCTGGGCCCAGCCTTCCTCCTCCACAGCTGCTGGCTGTCACTAACTCAGCAGCGACTGCGAGGAGGAACACGCTGACAGGTTGTTGCTC
>NW_017306592.1:36176-36613 GCF_000935625.1 Nanorana parkeri
CCTATTCATCCGAGTGCGCTCTATATACACCTCCTACTTTTTTTTCTTGTCCACCAGTTCCTTGACCTGGGTGACGTACTTTGGGAGCAGCACCAATCCCCCAAAAATATGGATACGAGGAATGCACGTAGAAATAAAAAATGGGAACAGATTTGATTCTCGGAACACATCTTTCTCCCACACAGTACATCAGGCTGTGGCGCTCCTGTGTGTTTTTTCTTGTGTTCTGTAACTTGTAGGTTACCTGCCAACTAATTCCTACTCAATCACTATGCTTTGAAAGAGGTTTTCCAAATGCAGATCAGAGTTCAGTATTGCTGTAAAAGTTACATTTGTAATGCCCTTTATTTTAGGCATGGGTTATATGGATTTTAACATACAGTATGAAATTGTTGGCCAAACCTTTCAACAGGTTAGGAGATACAAAGAGGTGGATG
>NW_017306592.1:36703-47369 GCF_000935625.1 Nanorana parkeri
GTGGTAATCTATCTGGGGATAAAGCATGTGAGTTTTAGTGTTCTGGGATCCAGGAATAATTGTGCTTTAGGAAGAAAATGGGTGGGGATAAATAATTGAACTGGCCTGGAACCAAATATGATAAGTGTTTTATGGTTCATTGGTGGCATCGTAGATTATGATGTCATTGGTCTTTTTCTTTCATATGAAACAGTGGGGAATATTTATCAGCTGCTTTAGCCCAACAAATTCTGTTCCTCTTCATTATCCAACTCGTACATAGGGACATATTCCATTAAATACTCATCTCTGGTTATTGCATGTACAACAATGAGGCTAACTCAATTAGAAGCTCATTCACATATTGAAGGTCATGACAGGGATCGTGAATTGCTGTGTAGCAAAGGTCACAATGACACAACTAAGAGCTTCTGAAACTTAATAGCCATTGAGGTATGAATAATTAGTGATAATAAAATTCACAGACAATTAAAACTCTGTTATGAACATTAACTGGTGAAGACGTCACAACACTTCAGCCATGGTTTTTCACATTTACTATACATTCATGTACCAGCTTTCAAACATATTAGATTAATGGCACCCAGTAGCTTTAAGAACTCTAAACTCAAATGCATTCAAGTACCCGACCATGGGGAACAAAAGTAGCCCCCCTCCAGAAGGAAGGACAGTGTCAGCACCAATTCAGAGATGATTGGAGGATCTACAGCCGAGTGATACACAAATAAGATACATTTCTGTTAATAGTTAAGGGACTTGAATGTATTTTTAATAGGGCTGTGGAAAATAAAGATTAATTTCTCGATGAATCGTTAAACTTTTTGATCGATTAAAATTATTTTGATCGCTAATGAAAACACTCACCACTCCGCCAGCTTCCGGGAGTCAGCGTCAGCGATCCGGTGACGTCACGGACATCGACGTCACCAGACTCGGCCCTCCTTCCCCAAGTGGCTCAGTCGGCTAACGAAGGGAAGGAGGGAGGAGTCCGGTGACGTCGATGTCCGTGGCGGCTAATGAAGGGGGGAGTAGTCCGGTGACGTCGATGTCCGTGACGTCACCGGACTCCTCCCCCCTTCGTTAGCCGACGGACCCACTTGGGCCGGTGAGTTTGCCCAAGAACTTTCTGCGCCAGCCAAGGCATTGGCCTATACACATACAGCACAGCAATGAAGTAATAAAATGAACTAGGATCACACTATTCCAGCACGTTATTATTCTGAGTTGCCCCACTCAAGCGGCGGCCATATTGAGTGGGGCACGTGAGATTAAAGATCTGTATGTGGGTTATAATTAATCGAAATAATAGATTAAAAATATTTCGATTAATCGAACACGAAAATTTTAATCATTACCAGCCCTAATTTTTACGATTTCATTCCTGAGTTTAGTGTCAGTTTAATGGTAGCCTTTCTATAGTCAAAAACTAAAAATAAATCTGTATTTCTATATTGAATTTCCAACTCCTAATAATCATATCCATCCAGATGTTTGTGAGCTTACTTATTAAAAATGCCCATAGGATGGACTTCATCAATGCACTGACACCAGAGGCGTAATTAGAACCTTCAGGGCCCCAGTGCAAGAAGCAATGAAGGGCCCCTCCCCCAACTGCCATGGCACCGCATGGTTTACAGGAAGGCTGCCGAGGTCCCCTGTAAGCAGGACCTCAGTCAGCCGCTTGTTTAAAATTTTAGTGCAGTGTTCTGTCGAGAACGCTGACCCAGTATCTGCGCTTGCGTACAGACGGGATTATCGGCATTTATTTACAAAGTATTTGTTTGTAATGGTTAATTGTGACCGTTAATAATATACCGTCCATGGCAGTAAATGGTGGATGGAATATTATTAACCGTCACAATTACGGTTTCCTCGATAATATTGGTCTGTGCGCAAGTGCAGATGCTGAGGTCGGCAAATTCGACTACATCAGCGACAGAACACCGGTATCTGAGTTTAGTATCGGGGCATTTTCACGAGTATAAGTACTCGTGAAAATGCCCAGTGTTGGCACTGGTGTATCCCTACTTAAAAATAAAATGCATTGCTGGGAATGCATCACATCAAGCAGCAGGGAAAGAGACGCAAAGCACACTGGGAATCCAGGACGTTATTGGTAGTGATGGGCAGATGGAAGGAAGCCCTCACTACATCAAGGGTATTTTTTCAAGTAAGCTTTGAAAAAGGTTTTTGAACTTGTACTTACATTGAAATGCCCTCAAAAAGGTTCTTGAACTTGTACTTATGGCTTCCATCAGAGGCTCTTCCCACAAGTCTTTTGTGTATCCTTCATAGGCATACACACAGTATCTTGGCTTGTGGTTTAAGCAAAATTCTGGCATGTTGTTTTAAAATGTATTTATATACAGTATATATAGCTCGTGCCCTCAAAAATTTTCTTGAAATTGTATTTACATTTCAGTGCCTTCAAAAAAGTTATTGAATGTCTACTTACATTGTAGAGCCCTCAAAAAAATTCTTGAACGTGAACTTGGGTTAGCGTTATATTATTATTGTTACGGTTACTATTTTTGCCCTCTGTTTTTTTCTTGAACATTTATTTACATTTACGTTCTTTTAGTGCCCTCAAAAATAGTTCTTGAACTTGTACTTACATTTTATTGCCCTCCAAAAAGTTCTTGAACTTGTACTTACAGTTTAATGCCCCCCAAATAGTTCTTGAACTTGTACTTACAGTTTAATGCCCCCCAAATTAGTTCTTGAACTTGTACTTACATTTTATTGCCATCCAAAATAGTTCTTGAACTTGTACTTACAGTTTAATGGCCCCCAAAATAATTCTTGAACTTGTACTTACATTTTATTGCCCTCCAAAATAGTTCTTGAACTTGTACTTACAGTTTAATGCCCTCCAAAAACGTTCTTTACCTTGTACTTACATTTTAGTTAGCATTTCTTTTGTATTTGGAATTTGTGGAAAACTCTTCTTATTAGTATTTATAATGATTTAACCATGAGCCCGGAAAAGACATGCACAAAACAAAGACACAAATTATTCTCAGCTTCTCATTGGACAGCCACCTCATCATCCAGTCTGGAGCTAGGTGACATTTCTAGTGGTGTACTCTGTCCACCGCTCTTCTTATAGCTTAGATGTGTCAGTTACCTGACACATTAAAAAAGAAATGCGCCCTTTGACTTGAAGAATAAGGACCCTTCAGAGCTTAAAAAAAAGGACCACCACCAACCTACTAGTTTGTTCAGTGAAGGTGAAAATCCCCTTAAGTGATAATTGTTGCCTCTTTTTTTAAAATAGATTAAGGTCCCCTTCACCCGGCATGCATTCTCACCTTTAAAAAATTTCCGGTGCTGTATTGTTGTAAGTGACGGTTCTGTAACACAGGGAATAGAATATTCATGGGAACATACAAGTGTTAATGACAGCAGCTGTCTGGACAGTTGTGTAAGAATTAGTTTTTTTATTCAGAAAATGTTGTTATGTTGTTAAAACATGCCAGAGAATGTGAGTGGCCTATAGGATCTAATTTCATTGTAGAACCATTTTGTTTTGTGAGAAACCAATAAAAATGATCAAAGGACTCACTTGTGTCGCACGGGATTAAATAAATTGTTATGCTGCAGTAGCACTTAAGGCCAGCACACTGTGGAAAATAAATCCTTGTGTCAGGAGCCTAAAAATTAAATTAACATTGAAGCCGAACTCCAGGAAGATATTGAAATCACAGATGAATGCAGTTTTGTATTTACAGAGAGATATTTTTTTTTTTTAAATGCAACTAGTGTAAACAGCAGGTTTTGATGGTATCAGCCTCTTGTAAAACTCAGACTGATAGAGGGAGGGGCTACGTTAAGAGCCAATTAGATATGGTGCATGCACATGTGCTGATGAGCAACATGTTGCCAGATGACATTAAAGTCACAAATGTTTTCCCCTCCCCCCAAGAACTTACCTTCAATGATGCCTCTTGATCTGATCATCTTCTTCTTTCCAGTAGTTTTCAGGGGTCCCTCCAGCGCTGGTGCCGGTCTCCGATCCAGCGCTGACTCCTCTCTCTTCCTGTCCCACGGTGTCTGGCCGGCGTGCACGCTCATGGCTGCGTGCATTGACTTACAGTGAGTCTCTCCTCTCCAAAGATCTGTACTGCACATGCGCCCGCTCCATCACGCTGCTCGGCCGCTTGAGAATCTTCAGATCTTCAGACGAGAGCAAGCGGCGGAGACAGAGGTACATAATAACCCTTTTGGTAACTTTTTTTTATGTTTATGCATATATCTGTTGCTTGCTAGCACTAGATATATCCCATTAAAAAAAGAGAGAGGGAGTTTAATTATACTTTAACTGTATCCCAAAAGAAAGATCGGGTTAGAAATGTTTAAAAATGTTATAAAATCCTTAATCAAATATACCAAAGTTGTTATGCTGTGTTTCCATTTAAATTCTGCCTACTTGCACATGTACTGTGTTTGCTTCATGTAAGGCGTGGCTCTGGTGATAACTTTCTCAGTTGCCAGTGTGCTCATGTCTGCTCTCAACCAACCTTGCAATCCCTCAAATGCCTGGTGTCATAGGTTCAGTACCATGGCAAATGCAGATTAATACAGAGGCTACGATGCCACCGTCCTTGGCAGAAAGGAGGGTAGGATGGCTTAGATCCACTTAATTCTTAATTCTTTTGGAGGGTGAAAAAAATGAAATCTGGTTGGATGTCACCATCAATAGATGACACCATAGTGGGGAAAAATGAGACAGGAGCAGAACATATGCAAAGCTCCTGTGATGGGATTGTGGCAGCTACACAACTTTGGTGATAAATATTTTGTTTTTTCCCCCTTCCCTACTCTGTTTTTCTTACAAGAAATTTTAGGTCTTTTCATGCAGGATTCACATGGACCTTACAACCATCTTCGCATCTCCGACGTGTTTGGCTTGTACCTCTTCTGTTCCTATAAAGGAAGAGTAAGAGAGCCATCAGGTGCCATTTGGAGGAAGTAACATTTGGATCCTCCATCTCCGTGACATTGTTTTGTCTCTTCCCATTCAGGAAACAATGCTTGAGTGTTGACTTGGTTAATCCTACAAACTTGAGTACCAGTGAATAAGCTTAGTATAGTTTGGTTGATATGTATTTTGTTTATGTTGGTGTTATTTTTTATTATTGGTTATTATATGTGTTTATTATATAACCAATAATAAAGGTCGGGTGCATTTTAAATGGTCTCTTTATTTTCTCTATTTTTTTAATTTATGTTTTCTTATGTTTAAGTATGCCATAATGCTGTGTTCAATCTCATGGATGCAGAGCAAGGTGGTGGAGACGCTTATAAGCATAGTGGACAGGCAGGAGAAAGGTTTGGGTATGAAAAGTCATACTGATTGTAGACAAAAGACTGAAGAAGAGATCAGAAGGTTAGCTGGTACATGAGCCCCAAGGGTATATAGCGTAATGTGTACAATAACTCTCCACTAACACAAACAGGAAACAGGACGTGTCCTTCTCTATTCATATTCTATAGAATACAGAGCTGATGTGTTCTGCATTGCATTACAAAGAATATTAAACCATTGTCTGCCCAAGAAGACATGCAGAAGCCATGAAAATACATTGAAGCCAATTTGATCATAAACTTACTGGTGGTGTGTCCACAAAAAGATAAAGAAGAACACATACTCCTATATAACATGCAAGGAAGGAGCACTTTCCCAACATCTCCCAATACATAGACGAGGCAACTTGCCTTGTGTGCTATGACATCAGTTCACAGCACTATGATGAAGTAGGGCGTGCAGATTTTTTTTTCACTTTGTGGTATTTCAATAAAATGTAAAAAATGCAATAGTGTGCGTGGCTTGTGTAAACTGCCCCTTTAAGGGTCACTCCACTGAGTTGTCACTCACAACGCTGAGCATACCTGTTGCATACATCTCAGTTCTATGGGGTCAGAGGCAATGCATAGAGCATCAAACTCTTGATACCTTGCACAGACACAGTGGAGCCGCCTTCTCTCCAAGTCAAGCTTTCAGAGACTGTACTTTAATTTGCACAGATACAGAGACCCAAGTTCAAGTGACCTGGCAGTATCCCTTACATGTTCCACTGTGTAGGGATCTTCCATTGACTCTAGGTCACTGTGGGGGTCATGAGAATCCTCTACAGGTTCCGGAGTAATGTAGGAAGGTTCATTTTCTCTTCCCTAGTTCAGGAGAAGTGGTCCTGTTCAGTCCCAACAGTCACTGCTTATCCCCTCTGTAGCTCCACCATTGTATCAACTTTATGACCAACTGCCTAATAGTGAGTAGGTTCACCTTTTGCCCCCATAACAGCCCTGACTCATAGAGGCATGGATTCCACTAGACCTCTGACATCTGGCACAAAGCAATCTGAGCTACAGCAGCTCTTTTTTTGGATTGGACTACACGGGTCAGCCTTTGTTCCTCATGTGCATCAATGAGCCTCGGCCACTCATGACCCTGTCACCGGTTAACCGGTTTCCCTTCCTTGGACCACCTTTGATAAGTCCTGACCCCTACAGACCAGGAACATCCCACAAGAGCTTCAGTTTTGGAGTTGCTCTGACCCAGTCATCCAGCCATTACAATTAGCCTCTTGTCAAAGTTGCTCAAATCCTTACACTTGTCCATTTATTCTGCTTCCAACACATCAACTTCATGGACAAAATGTTCACCTGCTGCCTAATATATCCCCCCCACTTCCAGGTGTCCTCAAAACGAGAAAATTAATATTATTTACTTCACCTCTCGGTGGTCATAATGTTATGTAGTAATGATCTACACAGACGTACAACCCATCATAATATCCGTCTTAGGATTTTTATTAAAAAAGAAAGCAAAGTGCAGTTGCTAAGTAAACCACCGGCAAAATATGAAAATTGTCTCAGTCTGTACAGAGAGCTCTTTCCTGCCAACTGTGAAAACAACTTTCATGTTATTAAGAACAGAGGCTGGAAAGCGATATGCATTAGTGAAATTAACATTTCCCCCACCCCACATGGCGATCTGCTCTGTAAAATTTACCAAATCCAATCTGGCTTGTAATTATTTTTCTAATACTAAACATTTTGTGTGAAATTGAATTTATTGAACAATAACTAAGTGCCAAGAATGTTTACTGAATTAAATTATGACTTCCGTACAATGGTACTTGTGGTAATTAAAGCTGCAAATGTTTATAAAATCCGTCAGATGGGCAAAACGGCTTGTCAAAGAGATTAAAGCATGGGAATACAAAGCTTGCTTTACTGAGAGCCCCACAACCCTGAATAAAGCTGCCCATTCACCGTTAGGTTTCTGTCATTCAGTTCATCAATTGATTCCCCCAAAACATGTTAAACAGAAGAAATGGAGCAATCTGCCCTGCTGGCTATTGTACCCGTGGCTGCTGAATACCCAAACAGAGATTGACTCTGAATGGCTACAGTCACTGTGCTCCTTCAACAAAAGTCAATTGAAAAATCGAGCCAGGTGGTGCCAACAGGGCCACACACAGCTAGAATATTGGCTGATTCAGCAGGAATTGGCTGAAATTTGAGCAGCATAATCGCTGACACTAAAGTCAGGAGGTAAATCTTAAAAATGTACCTAAATTATTAACAAAAAATGTTTCTTATTTGTTTATCAGTCGGCTGTAGATCCTCAAATCATCTCTGAATTGGTCCCTGTTTGTATTGTAAAGTAGCCACTTCTTAAAAGAGAACTATGGGGTCAGTGTTTTTCCGCATAGTTCTCTTAAGGGTCACGGAATGACATATACTGGCATCCGCCCGTGATCCAAAGCTCAGTATATTGTGAGCTACAGCTCAGTATATACTGAGAGCGACGCAGACGGACGAATCCTGACATTACTGTTGAGATCCACCCAGTTGTGTGAGTGAGAGCTGGCTCTGCCAATCTAGAGGCAGAGCTAGCAGTACCCGCCCCGTCCGTTCCTCCACTCAGCGATGGAGGATCGGAGAGGGGAGGGAGGATCGAGAAGTGAGTGAGCGACGGTATGTGTTCGCTCACTTCCCGATCTATTGAGCCGTCGTGTGACACTTTCATTGTCACACTTCGGCACGAACTATGAGGATGAGTGATTTTCACTCACCTCATAGTTCTCCTTTAAGACTCACTACCATGATAGACTGCAATCTCGTCTTTAGTTTATTAATTTGTATTGAGATTGTAGTCCACTATAGTAACAAGCTGGAGTGGTGGCTACTTAACAACACACAGGAAGGACAGTGTCAGCACCAATTCAGAGATGATTTGAGGATCTACAGCCGAGTGACACACAAATAAGATACATTTCTGTTAATAGTTAAGGTACTTGAATGTATTTTTAAGATCTAACTCCTGAGTTTAGTGTCACTGTAAGAGAAACATAGGGGTTTAAGAGAGAGAATTTGACTTTCACAAAACATTATCTGGTTGAGAACTATCTAGGTGCATGCGTATTAATAGAAGTAATAGATACTTCCCCAATGAATGTTTTTGAAAAGTCATTCTCTAAAAAATAGACCCATTAGCGAACAGTGTCATATAGAAAGCTTTGTTAGGGAAAATAAATTACTTACCTCAGAACTGGCTTCTGCCCAGTTCCTGGAGGGACTGGTGGCAACATCACTGCCTCCCAAGAAAGACGGGTGTGGAGTCTGCACGGAGTATCCTTTTTACTAGGGATGCACCGATACTTTTCAGATACCAGTTAAGATACCAGTGCAGATACTTGGCATTTTCATGAGAACTACCAGGGTTGCAGCGGTTACAGCTGGGACCGGGCTCTGGCGCTCCACCACTGTCCTGAAATCATTAGTCTGTATTGTTTTAGAAAAACTGTCACATGACAATAAACAAAAATGTATCAGTACTTGTACTTGCAAAAATGGTATTGGTGCATCTCTTTATTTATATTTATAAAAACAAAATCATACATTAAAAAAGAGATGTACAAATCCCAGGAGCTCCGTGTGCTCCTTACAAATGACAGCTGCCTCCTAACATTTGCATTTTTCTCTTGTCTAGTCCTGGAGCTCGAAAAGTATCTGTACTTGTACTTGTACCGAGTACGGTACTTGGTATTGGTGCATCCCTACCTTTTACCCCATCTGCTCTGACTATGGACTGTCCCTCTGCGTCCTCATGTACAATGCAGGTCTATGGAGCCTGCACTGTAGTTGATGGCATAAGCTCTCCTCAGACCACAGGAGTGAAGGGGAAAGGGGGTTGCAGGGACCGGTCTACCAGTCCAGAGAGAGCTGGCAGGAGCGGGGATCAGGTAAGTAAAACAGCTTTTTCCTATCCCCTAGGCATAAATTGGCATTATTTTTTTTGCATTTAGTAAATGACTCTGTAAACCAGAAAGGTAAAAAAGCAAGACGGTGTCTACTTGTTCTTGTCAATGCACAGCTGATACATTGTAATGTGTCAAATACTACACTGTAAATAAATGAATGTTTGGTGTCGCATAATTCACTTTCATAACAAATGACTACCTGCCTGGGTTTTGGTTTTCTAATCTCTCTGCGTGATGATTACCTCAGGTGAATTAACTGTGATATATGTGTTGACGTGGAAAGATATTGTTTATGATAAGCAATGCTTTTCATAGACGGGATCGACCAACCTCCTCCGCTCCATCTCCTGGTATTTACAGGGCAATCTCAGAGCAAATAAATCGGCCGTCATTCCACAGGAAGCTTTTTGATTTCATTCCAAGTCCTAACCTGAGGCAGTTTGGATGAGATCCATTTTAGTGCTATGATTTTACAAGGAAATCACAGTGCGGCCTGCAGTTTTCATCACTTGTATCATTGCAGACCTTAAAAGTGGCAGCTCTGTACCTGTAATAAAGAATTTATATCTGTAGGACAATCATGGTCATTCATGAACTGAACATCATAAGGGGAGCGGTTTTATTATGGACAGGGCTGGATTTCAATTCTTCCCAACCCTCAATAGAAATTTAGATGGAGCCTTTTCTATGACTGCAAATATTGGCAGGTGTGGACTTCTTATGTTGGGTTAGTTTTCTGGGTTCTTTGGTAGGGACGGGCTTGATGTTCGAGTCGAGCATAAGTTGGACTCGAACATCGACAGTTTGTGTGTTCGCCCCACGAGCTCCCCACAAGGCTCTGTGCACCACACATTGCCTTGTGAGCCACAGGTCAGGTGCAAGACTTTACCCAATCATGGCTCACCTGTCAGATGCCATACAAATGTAAACAATTGGGCTGAGTTAGCTGTCACTGCTAGCTCCGCCCAACTGTTTATATGTTGCCCGAATCTGTCAAAATGCCATTCTGCGGCGGGAGTGGACAGGTTGGCGCGTGTTGTTTTTTTTATGTATTATTATTTCGATTTATTTTTTACTGTATTATTTTTTATTTTGTCGAGGCGTCGTCATCATGGACAAAGCTGGATGTCGTTATTGACCCTGGATCACATTGGTGGATCCATTTTTTTGTTGTTTTTTTTTTTTTACACAATGAAAGACTTGTCAAGATCTTGTCTTTTGTTTTTTTTCTCAATTAAAGCTCAGATCAAGGGTCTGGTATGGAATTTTAGGGGCCATTTTTGGGGTGGGATTCCTCCTTACTATTCCTACTAGACCTTAAGGGCCTGGTATGACTTTGAGGGGGAACCCCACACACTTTTTTTTTTTTTTTTTAAATGGGGGGACTCCTAACA
>NW_017306592.1:47538-52440 GCF_000935625.1 Nanorana parkeri
TTTAAATGGGGTGACTCCTAACATTCCTACCAGGCCTAAAGCGTGTGGTGCTGTTTGGGAGGGGGAACTGCACACTTTTTTTATATATAAATGTAATTTTTTCTTTCTTTACAAATGTCATTTTTGCTGCAGCGGGTTCTATACATTGTACATATGCGCCACTTTACAGCAGTTTAATGGGACCCCCCAGGCACGATATTTAAAGGAATTTTTCATTTTTATTGTTTCCCAAGTGATGTTAAAATCACTGCTCCTTTAAAAAGGGAATTTTTTAAAAGTTTTTTTTTCATTGATTCCTATCCCCCCACGGCAGTACCCAGATCCCCATACCCTTTTATGGCCAATAAATTGCATATAAGCCTTCAAAATGGAGTCAGTTGATTTTCAAAGTTCTAGCCCCATAGACTTGCATTGTGTTCGAGTTGGATTTTGAACTTTTTCTATGTTCTAAAGTTTGAATTCGAACCGAACAGGGGGTTGTTCGGCCCATCACTATTTTTTGGGTCTCTTTCGTTGCCCAATAACAACTGAAAAAGTAAGGTGACTTCCCAACACCCTAAACTTAATCTATCAAAGGCTAAGCCTAACACATAAACCAGACCCTCCATGATTATGGAAGGTCTGATTAGATAACAACCCTGCACTACCTGTATATAATAAAAAAGAAACTTAACACAGAAAATACAAAGTTATAAGGAAAAAAATCAATAAATAAATAAATATATCTATATATCTACACTTACCTTGGATTCCTGCTTATAGGAAATGTGGTTGACGTCACCTGGGCCTCACTTGTTGCCTGCACTGTGCTGGACTCCAAGCACCCAGCTTTCCTGACAAGCACGGTGACTTCACCCATATCTCCTGGATGCAGTGGATGCCGAGGTAAGTTTTTTATCATATTTTTTGCTCCATAAGACGCACTTTTTTTCCCCCAAAAGGGGGGCAAAAATGTCTGTGCGTCTTATGGAGCGAATCCCTATCGCTCGACACCCGGGACATGTAGTTTCGGGTGCCGTGCGAGTAGCTTTTTTGTACATTCAGCCCTGCTCTTAACAAGCAGAGCTAAATGTACGGCGGAACCGTGGCGCTGTAATCAGCGCCACCTGTCTCAGCTGTTACTAACTGCAGCTGTCATAGAACCCCTGCGGTCAGGTGCGCCATATGGAGCGCAAAATACGGTATGTCTTTTTTGCAACTCTTTATCTACATTTTCATTAATACATCTTGTACCGGTCCATTTTAACTGTAATCTTACTGGAGTTCCCTAACATTTAACACTATCACTGCCATATACATAAGGCTTACTATGGAAACAGAATGAGTAGCACCATCTTTTCCATTTACTGGTCCTGTGCTTTTAGATAAATCTATGCTTTGAGGGGCCTTAAACAAACTCTGAAAGCTGTAAGTTAAAAAGGATAAGTCTGGCCAGCTGAGATCAAAAGTAGAGTGCAGGGCCTGGCAATGAAATGGTTAAATCTATATTACATATATCTATAGCAAAATCTTTTTTTTAGGTTTGCTTAGAGTAGGTAATGGTTAATTTCCCCTTTATTTTCCAATCATTTATAACCAATTCACAGAGTCATTCTCCCTGCAGTTCATTCTGTATGTTGGAATAGACACAAAAATTAACGTTCTTGGATATATATTTTTTTTGTCGGGTCGAATGTATTTAACCACTTGCTGTCCGGAACAATTTCTTACTATTTGCACACACATGATAAAATATACATTTTTGGCTGCAAAACAGCTCCAGACCCCCAAACAATTATATATTTTCTGAAAGCAGAGGCCCTGCTAGTTGCTAGTTGCAATTTTTTGTGTTGCACGGTATTTGCGCAAATGTTTATCAAACCAGTATTTTTAGGATTAAATAAACTAAATAAAAATTTAGTGCACAGAAACATCATATAATACCCACTTTTTGGTAAAATATGAAGGATGGGGTCACGTTGGCTAATTAGATACCAAACATGTCAAACCTTATAATTACATTTGCCCGTGAAGCCGCAAAAAAACTTAAATACCCCAAATGTCCCATAGGGAACCCTTTAAACGCTTTTACCGCTCATCAATCAGAATGTAAATAGTGACACACATCACTTCCGGGTCCAGTGATCGGAGGAGAGATCAGCAGCTAGAAGATTGCTGAAGTACATTAACAGCCATCGCTAACTGTTAAAAACGTACCAAGAGCTACAGCAGCCGTGTTCTTGTTTTAACCACTTCTGTGGGCCGCCATCTATAGACAATATAGATGTATTGCGGCCCGGAAGTGGTTAAAGTAATACCATATTATGGCCACTAGATGGAGCTGAGCAGCATAGGAAAAACTTACTTATCTAGTGGCCAAAATGCAGTATTTAGATACATTTGACTTGAAAAATAAATATAACTATCATGTTTGCATCTATTCGCACCAGTGGCTCTGTGAATTGCTTTTAAATAGACCCCCATGTTAGCCCCCTTCTAATCCTTACTTACCTCCTCCTTTCCAGAGGTATTGTACTGTTAGTACCCTCTCCCTCCATTCAGACTAAGCAGCGTTGAGATGCCCACACCAAAATCCACATCTGATGTTCAGGTATTGTGCTGTGAGTACTCTCTCCTCCATTCAGACCGCGCAGTGTTGAGTTGCCCACACCAAAACCCACATCTGAAGTGACCAACATAGAAATTTGATGAAGGTACACTTGTACACTTGCAGATGGATGAATTGTTTGCTGGTCGGTTTTAGCAGCTGGTTGGCTGATTTTCTGGCTTTTATTTCTTTAGAAGACGTAGAGTAAGAGTCTCAGGATATCACGGTGATCTGCAAAGTCTTCTGTTATTAGAGTTTTGTGACATTTACCATGAACAGGTCACAAATGGTCATCTGGGCTGCCACAATAAAAAGTTTTCAAACTTCTATGGTAAACATCCCAGCAGGGATGAAAGTACAACGTAAATTGCAGCCATTAAGCTACAATTACGATTTCCGGGGGAACTTTCAGAGCTTTCATTCAATTTGTTGTAGCTATTGAAACAAGGCAAGCTGAGAAAAGCAAAAATAGAAAAAAAAAAAAGGAAAGCCTTTACAAATGGTAAACGTGATCGAGCCTCTATGTTTACACCTAGGAACCACACGCAAACCAGTGCATCACATCCAGTGGCTGCAGTTATTATCTTGTATGCCATTACAGAACCAAACAACCACTTCACCATAGAAGGAAGTTTTGCCATGTGAAGCCTTATTTATTAATTCTGCACTCCAAAGATAATTGAAAATGAACCCTGAAATGTTTACACTTTCTAAATGCCCAAGCCGGCTGTTTTATGGAGGCAGCCAAGTGATCTAAGTGGCCCTGTCATTATAGGGTTGAAACTAAAATAAAGGTATTCTGTAGAACAAGATGCTACATACCTTACCAGTGACCTATGTGTTAAAACTCTGCCACACTGCTGACCCCTGGTCTTTGCAGGTATCTGACATTTCTGATTGTGTGAATGCATGTTCCTTGCACTGCATGATGTGCTTCCTCCCGCCGGCTAGTATGTCCCTGCACTTGGCAGAATCTTTCTGATATCTGGTTGTGTTGGAGTCATTAAAACATAAAAAAAACTACCAACAAGGAACATTTTACCAGGAGAAGAGAGCAAAGCTGATGACTACATCAGTCAGTTGTGGGAGAACTTTAACTGGAGATGGACTTTAGGCTACTGGATCAGCTTGAGAAGAAGGCAACTAGCATCTTCAGAAAGAGAGGTCAGTAAAGGCAGTACAGGGATCCTTGAAGGCGAAATTTGGTGTCAGGTCAAAGCTTTGCCTATCAGCTTACCCAGCAGAAAGGAAGAAAGGAATTTAGAAATTCAGAATTCTGTCTTTGGCACTAGGTTTGTGCAAAAAAATAAAAATAAACAGCAACTCATCCACAATTCTTTACATATAATAACAAAGAAGTCAGGGTAGTGCATCGCTCATTCCTCTCTTTTATTCATTATTCAAAAGTCGTCATGACAGAATACAAAAAGGCAACAGTTTCGACCCGCACAAAGTTCTTTCTTAAGCCCAAAAAGTGATACAACATCATACGCATGTCTTTTCTACTTCTCCTTATACACCAGAAGAAATGTAACACTCCGTAACAATTTTACTCATACATTTCCTATATCTACATTCTTGATGTGATTTTTGGGCACAGCAGGATAATCTTCCCCACACTCGAGCTTCACCTATGAAATTCAACACACTTCATGATCCTTTAGTAACATCAAATATTATAGAAAAAAAAGTTTAAAACCAAGTCCACATTTAATCCCCTTGGTTGTAATGTATTCGCTTCAAAGATCCATTTCACTATACACCGATCAGTAATAACATTATGACCACTGAGAGGGAGGCAAGCCAGCAGAGGCAGAATGATGCTTTGGGCAATGTTTTGCTGGAAATCCTTGGGTCCTGTCAGTCATGTGGATATTACTTTGACACGTACCACCTACCTAAACATTGTTGCTGACCAAATACACCCCTTCATGGAAACAGTATTCCCTGATGGTAGTGGCCTCTTTCTGCAGGATAATGCGCCCTGCCACACTGCAAATATAGTTCAAGAATGGTTTGAGTAACAAAACAAGTTTGAGGTGTTGACTTGGCCTCCAAATTCTCCAGATCTTAATCCAATCGAGTATCTATGGTTTGTCTTGAAAAACAACATGGAGGCCTCACCTCGCAACTTACAGGACTTAAAGGATCTGCTACTGATAGCTTAGTGGCTTGGTGCCAGATACCACAGCATACCGTCAGAGGTTTGGTGAAGTCCATGCCTCAATTGGGCGGGGCTGTTTTGGCAAAAGGGGACCTGTTCAATATTAGGTGTGGTCATAATGTTATGGTTGATCGGTGTGTGTATATATATA
>NW_017306592.1:52515-56486 GCF_000935625.1 Nanorana parkeri
ATATATTTTCTGTATATTGAAGAATTCCCATATATTTAAAGCAACATTTCATGTCCTTTACATGCGAGGACAATGCAAACACTTCAGGGCTTGTTCACACCAATTGCGGTGCGTTCCAGAGTGGCAGCTGCTGGAACACACCGCAATCGCTCACAAAACTTCCCCCTGAGTTCTGGGGTGGGAGGGTGCGTTGGGTGCATTGAAGTCAATGGACCACAGCCACGGCCCCCGCCCGCAGTGCGATCGGACGCACGGCAAAGCTTTGCCTGCGTTCCGGTCCACTGCAAACGCAAAAAATGCTGCTTGTTCTATTTTTTGTGTTTGCGTTGGAACGGAAGGCAGGCAATGTTTTTTCCACCTGTCCGATCGCACTGCGGGCAGGGGGGACGTGTCTGCGGTGCCATTTACTTCAATGCACCCCTACGCCCCCTCCCACCCCAGAACACAGGAAGGCGTTTTGTGAGCAATTGCAGTGCGTTCCAGCAGCTACCGCTCTGGAACGCACTGCAACTGGTGTGGCCAAGCCCTCAAAGGGTTTGGAGACAGTACAATGTTTCTTCTGTGCAACCTCCCTATAATGCATAAACAAATGGGCGCAAGGCTTCATAAAGCTCGAAGAGCGTTGTGCTAAAATACAGGGAATAAGATCGCCACATTTTAGAAGACTCGAGGCTGTTGAAGATGTGGATACATAAACTACAGAAATTTCCAGTATCTAGTGTGGTAGCTGGTAGTAAAGGTTATGTGGAAGAATAAAAATAAGATAGAGGTAGACCAGAGTCTGCACATTGCCACACATCTAGGGTGTAATTAATAGTTTAATTGGTATAAACAAAAAGGCACTCAACCACTGAGGTTGTCAAGAATGAAACCATGTTAATTATTTAGGAAGAAAGAACCTTTGGTTGTGTTGTACTAAGTTGGCAACAGTACAACATCTGGTACAAGTCTTTGCCTGTTGATGGTCCATATTCATGAAAATTGTTCCTAACAGTGAAGCTCCTCAGGAAGAAAAGCAAATCTATCAGATGAAAATAGAAAAGCTTTCCTTAAACTACAAATAAACCTGTTTCATGACTCAAGTAGTCACTTCATCTGATCAGGCACTGCTTACTCTGATGAAGTGAATGGATGAGTCAGAAAACTTGTTATTTAGCAGTTATGAATGATGATTGGCCTCTTCTTATCAATGAAGAGTGTTTCTACACAAGATCATTCAGAAAGTAGGCTATTTCTCTGGATAATATACTTTTTTCACATTTGACTAGTGTGTATTTCTACTTTTTCCTTCTGTCTTGACCAGGGGTGGGCAATTCATTTTCTAAATGTGAAACTGAGAATGTTGTGGAGGATCGAACCAATAGACTGAACTTACTTCTTCTAAGTTTTATTGAGTTATAAAATGCAATGCATTATATGATTTTGTTTAGCTGCTACTGGTAAGAATACATGTTACGATGAGGGTATGAAAATGTGGAGTAGGTCAAATATAGCAGTAAAAATAGTAAAAACGACAATCATTATATCACCTCGCCAATAATTATAGCTTTCAGGTCTGGGAGTCATAACAACCAATGACTGCAGAGGAGGTGGACACCGGAGGTCACTTGTTCCTAAGATGCCTGTGGTCTTAGCAACCAATGACTAAAGCGAAGGGGGGCCTGCGCTGGGCTATGGCTTGCAGTGGATGCACCATTACTTTTTTTATAAACATATATTAGGGATGCACAGATACCATTTTTACAAGTACAAGTACTGATACTTGCCCAAGTACTCACAGATACAAGTATGGATACATTTTTGTTTTTTGTCATGTGACAGTTTTTCTAAAACAATACAGACCAATGATTTCAAGACAGTGGTGGAGCGCCAGAGCCCGGTCCCAGCTGCAACCGCTGCAACCCTGGTAGTTCTCATGAAAATGCCAAGTATCGGCACTGGTATCTGAACATCCCTACCTGAAACACATCTGTGACTTGTCTCCAAATAAAGGCATTTTTAGCTATTAGGAGTCTTAGATACCTTTTTTATGGTGCTCTTCACCCTTGACAACAACCAGATTCCAACCCATTGACTGAGAAAGTCAAAAGGGTGTGACAGTAACTATTCTATGCTGAAGGAACTCAGCAATGGTAGCCTACTTGTGTCTCCCAACACACCTTCTGATTCATAAGATATTAGGTGGACAGTGATGAAGCATAGTGAGGAAGGGTTAAAATCCATAACTCCAGATGTTTTCCCTACAGCACGGCTTGCACAAATTTTGTTTTTGCACCGTGCTTTCTCTTTCTCCACGTTTGTGCAGATTTGCCTTTGTGTGATTTGGAGAAAATGTCATGAATTATTTTCTGGCGGTCTTGTCCCTCTGATGTCTTTATCTGTGATTGTTCTAGCATGGAACCTTTCCTCTTAAGCTACTGTACGTGTGAGATAAACCTGACTTTTTATGAAAAGAAACATTTCCGCATTTCACAGTCATTACCAGCTCAAATTTGGCAGAACTAATGTTCAGATTAGAGCACTGAGCGAGTCAAATGGTAAAAGATCAGTAATTCAATATGCTTTCAGGGACCAGCATCTCGATGTAATGCATCCAGCTACAGGCTATTGCCATTCTATGCTATTTTATTTGTCGCACAAAGGCTAGATTACAAGTATGGAAAGACACATTGCTGGCAGAGCCAACAGAATGGGTGTCATGGCCTCTTGAGAATGTTCCATTGTTCATGTGTTGTAAGGACAAGACAAATCCATTAACGGGCATCCGAACCCCAAAACAAAAATGTTATATATTGCAACTATACAGTCATTAGATGTGGTGGCTGCATTACTGATTGTTGTTTTATTTTCCCATCTCGATCCTGTCAGTAAGACACTTCCAGTCCCAGGATTAAAAAACGCTCATTCACCCTACTCTATCAGGAAAACCGAAACGGGAAGGGACAACAGGACTCCACCCCTTCACCTCCGCCCCTTTTTCGCTATAAGATAGACGGATGTGGTTCTGTAGTTCTCAGAGATGAGAACAAAGTAACTGATAACATTCAGCACAGACAGAGAGCACAGGACGTTATCAATTTACAAGATTTCTGGCATTCTTAAGAGGTGTTTTGTTTTGCAATTATTAAGCAGATATAGCAAAACTCTTTCAATGCTATAGTTAAAAGACTGAAACTCTTTTCTGAGCGAGATGATGATGATGATGATGCCTGGACAAAGATGGTGACATGCTTCTGGAGAGAAAAGCAGATGAAGGCATTGTCAGGGGGAGCACTGGGATCTCTATGAGAAGTCATAAATAAAAAGTTCTAGAGACTGCTGGGTTAAATGAACATATAAATGTAACCTTAGATACTAGGGTGACAGCAGTGGTAACATTTATATGCTCATTGTGTGCTTTTTTGAATTGTATACTCTTTTTGTGAATCACATAATCTCCAGTGCTTTCTTTGAATTGTAACATTGTTACGGTTAGCTCCGTAACAAAGACCAGAGGGCACAACCCAAAATTGGTGGAAAAAAAATTTCAACACACAGGGCGCAAGGGGTTCTTCACCGCAGGAAGTGATTTCAGCT
Organism: Nanorana parkeri; assembly: GCF_000935625.1. Taxonomy (NCBI): domain Eukaryota; kingdom Metazoa; phylum Chordata; class Amphibia; order Anura; family Dicroglossidae; genus Nanorana; species Nanorana parkeri. The sequence goes on from NW_017306592.1 coordinate 56,092, forward strand.
AAAAGTGTGGAATCATTAAAAAAACTCCTGGACGAGTTCCTCGGTGACCATAACACACATAAAATCACACATGGACTAATACACACGCACACACCTGCTCAAACATAAATGCACACACGCTATAGGTTGGACTTGATGGACTTGTGTCTTTATTCAACCTCAAATACTATGTAACTATGTAACTATGTAACATTGAATCTCGTATGTTTCATATATTTATTTCCTATGATCCTCAGCTCCATCTGGTGACCCTAATGCTGCATTTTCTTCATGAATTAACCTTTTTAAGAACATTCATCCAAAAGAAATGATATACTTCAATCTTGACAACATGCGCAATGCACACACAATGAATGTACCTGCAGTTTTGCTGGACAAATGATATATATATATAT
>NW_017306592.1:56650-60940 GCF_000935625.1 Nanorana parkeri
ACACATACATACAGTATATAGATCCCCATAGAGTGCTTTCCCGCCATTTAGATTCCCTAACTATTTTAGTCAGTAGATTCTTCTGTGCAAAAGTGAAACCTGCTAGCGATAATTGCCTAATGACAGTTTATTCTCTCTGTTGGCACTTAGCGTGTTTGCTACTATTTCCTCTTTGGTGATAACTTGCACAATATCTATTGCATCCTGATGTTCACAGACCTGAGTAGGGAAAGATTTTGTTTAATCCCAAGAAAAGTATGTTATGTGGTCACAAATATTTGTAAGCGATGAAAATTAAAATGGGTATCGAATTATATATGTCTGTAAGGAAGGTTCAGCACATACCAAAAGACCAGTGTAGGCTCAAGCATGTGCATGTACTATGGCTCGTGACACTTTGTACAGGATCGCAGGCATATGTGCATTAGCACTCATGCGCACACATATTAGTATGCATGCTTGGCACCAAATCGTTGCCAAGCATAGGTGCCATGGGAAGATTGCTGAGTTCTTCAGCTTGTTTCTGACTACCTGTGAACTGATTTGTGATCCTGCTTACCTGTGTACAACCCATCCTGCCTTCTGACTTCTCTCTGGATCTCTGACTGCCCATTGTAACCTTGGCCTGCTTACTAGATTCTGAATTCTGCCTTCTGCCCTGTACCTCTCTAATGTCTGTTACCGACTGTGGCTTGGGACCCGCGGCTCTGCTCCTGGTTCCGGATTTGGTACTCTGCTGCTCAGCTGTTAACGACCTTGACTTGGGACACCGAATCTGCTCCTGATTTGGTACTCAGCTGTTTGGCTGTTACCAACCTTGGATTGTGACCCCAACTACACTGGTGTTACACACTCTGTAGTATTCTGTCCCCAGAATTCTGTCGTTTGGTCTTGGTCTGGCTGCCTACAGTCATCTGGTCCAGGCACCCGAGCCTCTACACAGATCCAGTCCAGCCTGCAACACTGGCACTCATGCCACTCTGTTTCTCCACACTCCCTATCACTCTTTCCATGGGTGGTAGATGAGGGGTGCAATAGAAGCCTCCTGTTCAGCTTGGTTTCCACCCAGGTACATGACTCTGTCCCTTTTAGTGGAACTATCTGTAGCAGCCTACATAGGGCAAAGGGGCAAGAAAAAGTCTGGTATAGCGTTTTCTTGCCATTTACTGTGATCCATCATCTCCACCATGGTGCCCGGCAGTAAATCTATACCAGTATACAGTATATAATAGTCTCACAGCTTCAATCATCAATAAAATATGTATGGACAGGCAGCAAAAGCAATACCCATATCCACATTCTTTCTTGTCATTGTTGCTCACATACCACAGAAGTAAGCTTTGCTCATTTGCACTATGGGACCCACAGACAGCTTCCACCATTATCAGGGTGAATAAAGTTCATATGGAAGATTTAAAAGAAAGCATCAATTTATTTGTACTCTGTAAAATGTAGGACTCACCAGACATCAAGGCCCTTGGGCCCTTGAGTGGACCAAGAAAGTTATCAGAAGTGTAGCATCTACTTGGAGGAAAGTGGCCATAACTGAGTGAGACCTAAGGACAGCAGAAAAGTGCAGAAGAGATAGGTGGTGACATTGGGGGTCCATCACTTTCAAGCCATTCAGAGATACTCCAGTGTGGTTGACAATAAAAGGAAGGAAGACATGCTTGTTGGCTGTCAAGCTCTGTTATTCCTGCCTCAAATGTGGAAAATGATAATCCACCTTAAGCCACCTTAACCTTGTCTCAAAGTATCACCCTAACCGTACCCTCCGCTCTTCCAAAGACCTCCTGCTTTCCAACTCCCTCGCCAACTCCTCCCATGCTCACCTCCAGGACTTCTCTAGAGTCTCTCGCATCCTCTGGAACTCTTTACCCCAACCTGTGCGTCTATCTCCCACTCTGACTGCCTTTTGGCAATCCCTAAAGACTCATCTCTTCAGGGAAACCTATCCCACCTCTAATTAACCACTGAACCAGCACGTTCTCAAAAAGTCCATCCCCACACAGCTACCTCCTCATGTATCACTTGCTCGTCCCTTTTAGATTGTAAGCCCTCACGGGCAGGGCCCTCCTTAATATCTTGTCTTGAATTGTATTGTAATTATAATGTCTTCCTTATATTGTAAAGCGCTGCGCAAACTGTTGGCGCTATATAAATCCTGTATAATAATAATAATAATAATGGTGCCTGACCACCCCACACTCACACAAGGTTCAGTTGGGTAAAGGGCTGTCAGGACCGGGTTGGATGTTGAAGTGGGCTAAGGCTGCACTGCTGGTGAGCTGTTCTTCTGATACTGGCTTGTGCAGTGCTATGTACTGGATGAGCAAAACCTGCATTGTCTCCATCCAGTGCAAATGTGTCATCTTTTATTATATATGAGATGCAATGGTTTGGATTGGGTGAGCAGAGGGCATGTGTCTTAGCCTAGACTGCTGGGGAACCTAAAATCCCATTGTTTAAGATGTTGGAAACTGTAAATGGTCCTTTGCCCGATGTAGGTTCAGGTGGTGTGGACTCAAAAAGAGAAGACTGTAGGAACTGGGGCAAAATGTATCAATACAGTTGCTTTACTTGGGAGGAATACACAATTCTAGCATGTTCTATTTAATGTTCCCAGTCTTTGTCAGTAATAACTGATATAACTGTCATTTTAGTACATCCTTTGGTGGGATATATAGATTAATTCAGCTTTACCTTCAGTTATTATTTACTCTGAGTTTACCGCCCATGTGAGCCTGTCACATTGTTGCATTAGAAGCAAGTCAATTTATTGATTATTCACTGATCATAAAATATTAAAGAATTCCAATAGTTTAAAAAAAAGTCTGTCTGCAGCCAACCTTATTGCTCCAATTTAAAATAAATGAGCATGGGATTGGGTAGAATAATGGAGTATGCTAGTAGGAGCTTATGGGGTGTCCAGTTAATAATGTATGTTGTATGCACCCTGGGGCACCGTGGCCTCTAAAAAGAGACCGGCCTCTGATCCTAAACAAGCAAAGCCGGCCTGGTAAGGTTTTCAATTAAAATAGCTATTACATGAGCACTTAGAAACACACTTCCCTCTTCTGCATGTGCTTATCTTGTGTCTGTGAACATGCACTATTGTTTGTGCAGTAATTTAACCTCCACCCCTAAAGTCAGATAAAAGGCCAGTAAAAGATGGAATTCATCAGCTGATAAAACCAACAAAAATCTTTATGCTCCACATTATTTGCTCTGGACTTAGGTCCTATTCAGTTTATTTGACTCTTTTTGGGGTATAGAGTTCACTGTTTGTGTAAAACTAGAAGTCAGGAAAGGCACATATTATACGGCCTTTCTTTTTACGTTAAAAACGTAGTCAATTAAACCAATTATATGTATTATATGAAAAAACTATGCAATGATAATTCATACATGTGCATGCAGTACCCACACCTGTAGAGACATTTGAAACTCAAGACAAACCTTTTTTTCTGGGGATGGAGAAGGGGAAATTTCCTTCACTCCCTGTTTCGGTGACTACTGCCACATCTGGATTCCCACTGTTCTATGTGCATGCAGCACATGAATTAACACACATGCATAAGTGTTAACAAGCTCATATAGCATAGCTTTCCCTTTCACACTAAACTGTAGCATGAATGTGAACCAGCCACATAGAAAATAATGGAACCAAATGCAACCAATAAGTTATGAATGGTCTGCCAATGCACCAAAGCACACACAAAAACAGATATAAACTTTTTATTTAAACTGCACCCAACGTACATATGGCTGCCATCACATGTCACCCAAATAGCACCCAAATAGGAAGTGAGGGTGAATTAAAGTGAGCGTTAGAAAGTAGTAGTACGTAAAAGTTGAGTAGGGTCTACACTGGTAGATTTTCGAATGAACGTTCGTACAGAAAATCTCATCGGAACATTCGATAATGCCGTGAAAGACTTGACGAATGTTGTTCGAAATTTCATATGATTTTCATTTTGACTGAACATTCAATTTTGGAATACATGGAGTTTCCCGAACGAAAACCACACTCACTGTTATAATTTCGTTCGATCAAGAAAAAGTTTCCATCCTGCTCCTTTAAATAAAAATGTTGGCACTGCAGTGGAAATTGATCATTGATTTGACCCCATCAACTGCAGTAATACCTTGGTTGATGAGCATAATTTGTTCCGGAAGCATGCTGAAAGCCATTGGCCGGCCGACAGCCTGCTTCTGACAGCTGGGCGGAGCCAGCCGTGATCTTACGGCTGGCTCTGGCCACTTTCAGAGAGATCAGCGTCCCTGGTT
>NW_017306592.1:61040-78513 GCF_000935625.1 Nanorana parkeri
GAGCATGTTCGGCCGACCCGAAGCCACGCGAAGCAAGCCGATGTACGGCTGATTTCAGCCGATGTACGGCTGAAATCAGCCGTACCAGCGTGAAGTGAATAGCCAAACATTGTTCGGCTCACTTCACTTCAGATCAGTCATTCACTCGGCTGCCCTCGGCAGCTTAGTGAATAGACCCCACAGTATCCCCAGTTGCAAATATTATTATTATTATTATTATTATACAGGATTTATATAGCGCCAACAGTTTGCACAGCACTTTACAATATAAGGAAGACATTACAATCACAATACAATTCAAGACAAGATGGTAAGGAGAGCCCAAATACACAGTAATGCCACAAAACCAACCAAAATGAATATAGTACATAAATAGGAAAGGTTTCTACATCTACCATGTAATGATCTGTAAGGGACACGGTCTAGAACGTTTCATTGTTTAAGTAGCGCCGTCTCAATCCGAAAGAATAATGGTACCAATTGGAAAAACACTGGAAGACAAATAACTTTTACGCAGGTAATGGAAACACAAGATCTGCATTACTCCCAGAATTCTCCTGAAAGCCCCGATCAGGGCTGGCTGTATTTTAATTTCCAAGGATGAATACAGGAAGGGTGGGATGTTAACATTCTGATAGTTACTTAAACACTATTGTACAGAAGATAATGCTAATGCACAGATTACTTCAACAAACGTAAAAAGGCATTTTATGACCTATAACCTCAAAGAGGATGTAAGGATTGGATTAGATCCAGACCCACAGGATGTGTGGCAAACACCGGCTCAAAACAGCCCTGTGTGTGAGCGTGTCAGTGATGTCATTGGTACTTCGTTCCGTACAATCACAATTATCATACAAATACTGTTTATTATTGTTACAGTGAGTGACATTGCTTTTTAAAGCATTGTACATTGGATGGATGCCCATTGACGGGGTCGTTATCAACCAAGAAAAGATGATTTTACATGTATATAAGCCATGAATTTCTCATATTTGTTCCCTTTTGGTGACTCATATGACTTTTTCAGGGTGACTTATGATCAAAGCTATATCTATAATAAAAAGAGCATATAGAACTTCCTTTCCAGTGGCCGTAATTGTAAACTCTACCGGTTTGCTGCTATCTGGCCTTTGCAGGTATTTGACACTTTCAGGTGTGTCGAATACCTGAGCCTCCCTGCCACCTGCTGTGCTTCCTCCTGCCAGCTCGTATGTTTTGTACTGTCAACACAAGGTCACTTTATTATATACTCCTGAAAGCATTTTGTTAAATCTGTTCAATAAGTGCAAAAAGATCTGTTGATCCTGCCGTAGAGTTTGTGAGCTGATATTTTCCTTTGCCTTTGCTGCACCTCCCTTCTATGGTATGGAGAGGGAGAGATGTTCTGTAGTCCTAGCACAGTTCATGGCCTAGGGTGTCAACTTTGGTTCTCCATAAATACAGTACAATCAGTGAGCATTGTCACCCTAGGTCCTAGGACAATAATAATAATATTGTCCACTTACAAAGTGCAGCTGTCAAGACTCTGTAGTGTACACACCACAACTTACAGAGTGCTCCAGTCAGGAGTATGTAATGTACATTACAACTTACAGAGTGCTCCAATCAGGAGTATGTAATGTACATTACAACTTACAGAGTGCTCCAATCAGGAGTATGTAATGTACATTACAACTTACAGAGTGCTCCAATCAGGAGTATGTAATGTACATTACAACTTACAGAGTGCTCCAGTCAGGAATATGTAATGTACAGCACAGCTAACCAAGTACAGCAACAGGACTCTGTTATGGACAGGCCAGAGAATTCACTATTTAAAGGAACCGCACTTGGTGTAATAGCTGAATTTTGCCCCTATCATAGCCATCTCTGCTGCATGGAGATGAGGAGTTGTACTTTCAGACCTTTCTTAATCTGGAGGTGGGGGAAGACGTATCTAAAAAAGAAGTAAACGGAGTCTGCCTTCAGCGTCCATTTTTCAAACCTTCATGACAGGTACACTTTGCAGACAATGCTTTCTACACATGTCCACGATAGGGAAATCTATTGCAGACCCGCCATGGCCAAACAGCACAATGTGCAAGTTGTAACTGGGAGATAACATTGAAGACGTGTAAGATTCCAGAACTCCGCTTTGTCAGCTTTCATCTAGCAGCAAACATTTCAAAGGGGAACGTTTTTTTGGGTCTGCGTATCGTAGGCATATTGTCTCCAGAGGATAGGAAGGAAGAGAATATTCCTTCAATAGGAAAAAGACACATGTTGAATCATAACTCAGTGTCTGCACAAATAAACAGCCGGCACGCTCAGAGGCCACTTCCACTCCAACCGGACTGTGTTTTGTGGTGCTCAGAGCCATTAGCATCCCGGTAAAGAAAAATGTACATCGAGCAGCCCCGTCATGTATTATTGGCAATGACAAGATGTAATAATCCATCTCGAGTGCTGTGTACTCCAAGACGCACTTTACAGATTCCCTAAGAGCTTTTTGGGTTTCTAAAGAGCCTGTTGTCGTGGAAACGGGAAGCAGGAGCCTCACGCTATGAATAGAGATGTTAAAGTAAACAAAGATTTATATTCCGTTTCTGAAAATAATTAAAGGAATGAGATCATCTGGGGATACAAGCAGAGATGAGGAAATCCCGATCAGAGATAAATGAATGTATTTGTAATGGATCGCGCTCATTTACTTGTAAATGTCTGGGCTGAGGATCAGTACAATTAAATGGGTGTGTTTCCTTGTTTTCCGGAGACACGTCGGGAGGCATGATATGCCCTTTGATTATGAAGAGGTTTCTTAAAGGAGAACTATGAGATGAGTGATTTCCACTCACCTCATAGTTCTAGCCGACCTGTGACAATGAGACTGTCACAGGTCGGCTCAGTAGATCGGGAGGTGAGCGAACACATACCGGGTTCGCTCACCTCTCGATCCTGTCACGGCTCTCTGAATGTTACTGAATGTCCATACTGAGGTGCATAGATGAAATCAGTGGTGTCCCTAGCCTTTTTGCCGCCTAAGGCGGGAGCGGGAGGGCTGGGGTCGTGTTTGGTGCATGCCGCCCTCTGCAGGCTCTGCAGATACACATCTGCAGAGCCCAGCATTTAGCAACCTGGGACACTCTGGTTATCAGTAGTGAATCTAGACATTCTGTCACCCCAGGGCAAAGGCCACAGTCGCCCTCTCTCCCCTCCATCCATACACCTAGCAACAAGGGGCTCCTGGGCAGGGCCGGATTTACTCTCCCTGCTGCCCTAAGGCCAGGTTCCGCAATGTGCCCCCATCAATGGAGAATGGCACCCGGATGGCAGGGGCGGCAGGGTTAGTTTCAATTTTTTTTAAACTTTTTATTATCACTTTTTTGTTATCACTTTTTTTTTAATTTGTATTTATCTTATCGTTTACTTTTTTATTTTTTTTATAATTTTTATCTTATTATTGTTTATTTTTTATAATTATTTTCTTCTTATTTTTTAATAATTTTTTTTCTTATTATTTTTTAATAATTTTTTTATTTACCCCCTACTAGCGTTGGCCCAACTGGTTATGGCTATGATTAGTGGGTTCCTCTAAATATGAGCTGGAAGACCTGTCGGGCAATATTGTTGGGATCTCTCCTGGCTGCGGCGCAGCTCTGCAATGCCAGCAACTAGCAGGCAGTAGCCCGCTAGATGCTGCCTTTGGGTAGCAGGAGGACATTAGTAAATATACTCCGTTGACCCAAAAGGGGAGTAAAGCCAAAAAATGGCTTTAGTACTCTTTTAATTGTAAAGTATAGAAAACCGCCTTATAACCAGCAACACACCCGCTGATTCCACCCAAAAAGGTGTCAAGGCTTAATGGATGGCTGAATACTTGAAAACATCACAGCTAAATATTCCCTCACTCATGTCACCCATCTATTTCCATGACGCCATTTCAAGGAATGTTTTCCTCAGGAAGTCTTAGCGTGTTCACTGTGGAAAACATGCCCTTCACTACTAGCCTTGCCAAGTACCACTTACCACCATCCACCTACCCTTTGCTGATTGAACGTGTGACTCGGCACAAGGCAGAAAAGCAGATTTACAATAATTATGGGAACTGGATTGTGTGACTCAGCTGCATAGGATGGTGAAAGACACATGGAACATGTACCCAACCATGAAGCCTGCCTTGGACGGTGCAATTTTAGCTGGGTGGGACTGTAGGTGGAAAAAGAAAGAGTAAGGTCATTTTGCAACAAATTTGATTTAGAGCTTGTGTCCACGACTTTTGAGCTTGTGTTAATGGCATCAGCTATTATTATTATTATTATTATTATTATTATTATTTTTATTATTATACAGGCTTTGTAAGTGATTGTTAATATTTTGAATTTTATTCTTTGAGCGGCTGGAAGCCAGTGCAGGGATTGACAGAGGGGGGGTTGCAGACACTGAGCGGTTGGTTAGGTGGATGAGTCTAGCAGCAGCATTCATGATAGACTGAAGGGCGGATAGCCTGTGTAGAACTGTAAGCCAATAAAGAGGGAGTTGCAATAGTCAAGATGAGAGATAACAAGTGAGTGGATAAGTAGCTTTGTGGTTTCCTTGGTGTGGAAGGGGCATATTTTGGAGATGTTACAAAGGTGAAGGCGGCAGGAGTTGGACATCAGTTTGAAATGCTTCTGAGATGATTCAGATTTAATTGACCAGATGCGTTTGATTTCAGTTGAGCTCCTTCTGACTTGCACTTGACCTGTTTCAAGCAGACTTTGCATTCCAATAGACTTGTATGCCCCTCGACACAGGCCCTTAAGTTATGTGATAGCACTCCTGCTGCCAAGAGATGTATTTTCTAAATGTATTTGGTTCTCAAAAATGCCTCAAAAAGTCATTATCAAAATCTGTTGCTTCTAATGTTTGTGATTTTTTTTCAATTAGATAAGCCACCATGTTTCCTTAAACAAGCCCTATTATGTCATAGTAGGCAAAGTTCATTAGAAAGATTTTTGTGAAAATCCACCTGCATGGAATTCCCAAAGGAATGCAAGTCCTACAATAGATTGTACAACTCTTGGGCTGGGCATGTATTAAGGTGGCCATACACCTGACGATTATCGTACGATATTTGCGGGAAATCCCGCGATCGTACGATAATCGGCAGGTGTATGGAAGGCGTGCAACCGTTTCTACTGCATGGTCGCACGTCTTTTGTCTTACGAGCATGTTGGAAAACCAGCCGAAAATCGTACGATTTTCGGCGGGTTTGTGGCATGCTCGTAAGACAAATGCCGCACGGGCCGGTGTGCGCAATCGCACACTGCCCGCTCAGCATTGCAGTCATCGGAAAGCCCTCCCCTCAGCGGGGCGCAAGTACGCAAGTACGATCTGCCTGTCCAAGATGGGCAGATTGTACAGTTTTTTAATTACCTTACAACCATCGCAAGATGAAAGTCGTGCGATGGTTGTAAAGTGTATGGCCAGCTTTACAGAGCTGATGACACCACTACTCACTTGAAACTGCTCATGGCCTCTGCAACAGATATATATCAGTGGATCTCAGGGGTCAACAATCAATCAAAAAAATTTAAAAAATGCAATTGTTAGTGACTGAACACAGATTACTGTGGCTTGCATAACGAGCTATACTGGCTTACACTTAAAAAATCACAGGCAATTAGTCTCAGCTTTTGGCACTTAGAAGACAAAAGAATATGGCCTGTAACCTTTTTCCAAATGGAAGGGGATTGCGGTATTTAGCTGAGGAGACTCATTGAAGAGAGCAGTGCCATCTCTCCACCTCATGTTCAATGTTTACCAAAGGCAGGGATAGACTTCAAGGAACTGGAGTACTACTTGATGCGTAGGTCATCAGTGTTTCAAGAGAGCTGAAGGGATCTTCAATCTACCACCCGTCTGCCCCCCACTGTTTTATTATCCTTCGTTTGCCATGGTGTTATTTAGTTATCCAGTCTTTGTTTGGATTAACATGTAAATCAGTTTAATTCTCTAGGACTGGGTATTAATTTGCATGGACCTTTAAAGCTGGGCTATTTCAAGTAAAGCTCATATTTTGAGGTTTACTGATTACTGTATATTAACTTTGGGTCATCCCCAAAGAGTAAGTACAGTAAACACTGCATTAAAAAAAAACGAAGGCCATAAGCTTATGTTCTCTTTTGTGAATTTATTGTCATGGTAGTAGTGAGCCCTCTGCACCACCAAGCGAATGTAGACCCTTAAGATGACAAGGTGCAAATCTAAGGAGCCGTGTTTACATGTGCACACGGCAAGGAGTGATGGGCTTTGCTGCGGACGGCTCCCAGGTTGCAAACCTCTGATACACCCAAAACTTGCAACAGCCAACAGCTATCAGAAATTAGATAAGAAGATGTCAGAACTGATGGCAAATAGGGGTCATAGAAAAATAGGCAGAGGTTGTAAATGGGGTCTTTGCTTAGGTAATTCCCAGTTGCAGTGAGCAAGTTGAAAAGACACTGTCACCGCAGTAATATACATACCTTTCTTACAGCCCATGTATTGGAAAGTGTGGTTGCTCTGCTCCCTGACGCTGCAAGTATTTAACCATTGGATAAGTTGAATACTTGCTTCCCCCTCCGGCCATTGTGTTTCCTCCTGCCAACTTGTATGTCCAATAGTGGAAGTAGTCAGAAAGTTAAGTATATACAGTAAATGCTTCTTTCACAGGTGATCTCTTTGGTAAAAGGGACTCTGTGGTGACAGGCTTAGGAGCAGTTTCCCCTGTTTTCCCCTCGCCTAAAATAGGGGGAGGGAGAGGGCCCACATTTTCTGTAGCTAGGAGGTAGGTGAAGCCAACTATTTTATGACAAAGTGGCATTTTGGACATGCTGGGGCAAATAAAGATGTACAGAAGGTTTATCAATAATATCATAATGATTTGGAATTGAGATGAGGAGTCATTATTAAAATGTATGTCAAAATTAAACAATAATAATAAGAACATCAGGCTGGCATTGGAATACCATAAAAGCACTATCAATTTGCTTGATATAAAAACGTATAGTGAATGAAATGCATTATATACTAAATCTTCTTTAAGGAAACAGATAAAAACAGTCTCGAGTTGCCATTATCCTTCATGGTTGTGTAATATACCTAAGGGACAGTTCATGAGACTACAGAGGGATTGTACAAAATATAAATATTGTTTAGAACATTCAGAAATGTTAGAGGAGATATTTTTGCAAAATTGTTATAAAAAAGAATTTATTGAAAAAGAAAAAATAAATGTGCAAAGTTTGAATAGGGAAGACTTAGGTGGTTATTCACGAAGAAGCCGAAGAATCCAGCCATAGCTTCGGCTGATTCTTCGGCCGCCAAACCCCTCGGTTCAGTCGAACCAAAGGGCTGCTGTACGGGCTATTCACTATAGTCCGTACAACAGCAGAAGGCGGCCGAGCGGCTCAATCGAGCCGAAGGCATATGCTTCGGCTCGAGCCGAAGTGACAGCTGAAGCGGGGCGAACGGCCTGCCATTCACCCCGCAAATTACAACTGAACCAGGAGGTAGAAATATGTTCCGGATGAGGGTTAAGAGGAAGTGACAGGTCCCATTTAATTCACTGGCGTTTGTGACCTTATCCTTAAAAGATAGGTCCACTAAAAAGGTGAGGAGCATTCTTTGGGAAGGGTGGAGCACGACTGAGGAGCACAAAGATGGATATTGGAACAAAAAGAGGGAGATAAAAGAGACTGTTTCACATACACTGCCTGGCCAAAAAAAGTCACACACTCAAAAAATGTAATTGGACAACCTTTAGCTTTAATTACGGCACACATTCGCCATGGCATCGTTTCAATAAGTTTATGCAATGTCACAACATTTATTTCCATCCAGAGTTGAATACATTTTTTCACCAAGATCTTGTAGTGATGATGGGAGAGTTGGACCACTGTGTAAAGTCTTCTACAAACATCCCAAAGGTTTTCAATTGGGTTAAGATCTGGACTCTCCGGTAGCCAATCCATGTGTGAAAATGATGTTCAATGCTCCCTGAACCATTCTAGGTTCCTACATGGGTACTGTGTATTGTTTCCCTGTTACCATCCTATGTCCTGTGTCTGAAAAACTTCCATCTTGTTGCTAATAACGGGGAGCTTATTGGCTGATAGATGCTCTCACCACTTTGTTCTTGTAAGGAGAATAGTCAGAAACATAAATATATTGTACAGTCATCCATAGAATGAAACCATAACACAGTTGTCTAGAATCAAAGCTGCTTTTACGAAAAAAACATAAACAGTATTGACATTTTGATTCATTTCCAGTTGTCCTGAAATTTTAGAGGAAACAGCTCAGTTCATTTCCATTCCAGCTCTATCTCAGAGTTTTAACAACTACAAGACATTTTCGCCGTGTTTAAAATATACATTGCAACATATGGTTGCAAGTTATCCTGAACGGGTTCAATCTCGGGTTTATGATACAAGTGAATCCAATCCATACAGCCAACGCTAATTATATTAGTAACAGATAGAGTGCAGGCCACCAAACCAAATGGTTGTAGTACCTAAATAATGGACTCCAGAGGCCAATGCTTCCATTGCTTAGCGACAACATTGCATGAGCTAAAGCTTTGATGAACCCTGGTGTAGCAACGATGACATCATTTTGTGCATGGTGTGTCTGTGCACAGGGATGCTTCTTTTGGAATGGTTGTGTAGGGCCTTAAACATGCTGGTCCTGGTTTTTAAGAGTTTTTGATTTTGCAGATAAAAAAATTGACAGTAGTCCTGCCGTGATGGTTCAATTGGCAATGGCTATTCACATGACATTACATCTGATAACTCTTAGAATGAAGAGGATCTGTCATTTTGCCATTCAGGGCAAATAGACATGTCCTCTCGAGATGCCACCCCACCACCACAACCACCACTCATTAAAAGCTTCCCCACACTCCTCAATCACTCTGATTATCTGTTGGAGTTCTAAATCTAATTCTTGTGCAAGCTCCAAATTGTAGTTTACGCAGGGTTATGGACGTTCTCCCCTCCCCTTGGAACTGTGTGTTCAGACTTAGCAATTTGGGCTCCAACAAACAAATGGAGTGAAGTGGAGTGCATAAAGGTCAGTACGAGTGTGTGGTGGTGGGGGGTGGGCTGTATGTAATGTAATACATTTTTCCAATAATTGTATAAAATATTTGTTTACAAAGTAATACAGGGTATTTTCCTGACACTGTTACTATCCACAATGTGCCCTTTTGATCTCCTTTTTAAAATGCAGTTTCTGAATGGATCACATGTCTTCTAACAGAGAGGGAAGAGGTATGCCCCTGTACTCTTTCATTCAGCTGTATGTGTAGAGGTAATGTGATATCCTGCTATCCAGGTCTATTTACAACACAGGCCTTTCAGCCTATTCACAGCATAGTAGCACATGAGCTGTGTTCTCTAGGTGTGCTGGAAAATCCAGGTCTTGATGAGAATACAAGACCAATTTATAGATGATCCGTATGCATGTTGCACAGGTTGGTAGCTGTTGTTGTATTGGACCCCATTTGGATAGGCAGTAATCATCTAAGTATGTCTATAGCTGTCTCTAAAGAGAGAACCCTGTGGAGGGGTTCCTGGCTAACAGTGTCAGTATATTATAGCTCATTCCAGAAATAGCCAGCACACCAAGAGTGATCCTGAAAAGTCCAAATATGTATTGGGATTTAAATGCACTGCACTGATTACACAATCATATAATTCCTGGTGCCCGCACAGGTCTTGGTTGGGCCTACAAATATCTGCCACCGATCAACCCCCTGCTGCAGCTTCTCACCTTGTGACTTGCCATGAAGATACGAGGTTGCAGTCTGATCACAAGGGGAGAGGAGACAGAGGAAATGCTTCCTCCTGCCTGCAGCAGACTATTGACATCATCTCAACCTAGATTGCCACTTGATTGGAGCTCTAGAAGGCTTTTTGATGATAATAGGCAATACTTGTGTGGAATTATCCAGCTGCTGTATGCTTTGACAGGTCAGGAATGTATTCTTGTGAATTTGTAGAGTTACTGAAAAGTGCACTTTAAGATGGGTATTACTGGGAAATCCACTTTCCTGCAGATATCAATCAGCCCAGATCCTCTTGATCCAAAACGTTCTAGTTGCTCTCAGAAGAATGTGGTGAAGCCCAACCAGTAACTTGAGAAAAAAGTGATGTAATTACCGAGACTATAATGTTTTAATTATGGAAACGATTGAACAGAAGGTTTGAATTTAGAGCTGATTTCTCTTCATGCGGCATGAATGCTTGTTCTCCAATGAGAGGAAACTGTCAAATGTAACTATTTCAGAATGTTAATCCAAAACATGGGACTACTGAGAGCCCCAGAATGACCCTTTAACAATGCTCAGTTTATTCTGGGTGGCTGAGGAATTGCCTTGACTTTTGCTCATTTCCCAATAATTAGTGATAATTGTTCCATTCAAACCAAGAGAAGAAACAACGGGCTCTTTGAAAGGGCCAGGAGAAAACTTCGTGCAGCCACAGTCCTTTCCGCTGTGAGGTGAGAGGAAGTGTGCTGGGAATTACTGTATTTGGACATTGTGGCTTCATCATTCTAATTGGCTTTGATATTGAAGGGAAGGAGGAGGCATGGTGTGTCTCTACCTAACAAACAGTGATACGTACAACTGAAGGCGTAACTCCAAAGGCCTACCGGCATTAGTCAATGGTTTGGGGATTGGGTGTCTGTAGGTGCCTCTGTGGCAATAATCGATGCCAATTGGTCAGGAAAGACCCTTTAAGGCAATTACTATTGAGATTGAATGTCATCTGCAGTGCTTCCCTGTCCGTCCTCCATACCTACAAACATGGAAACTCACCCAGTGCAATTGTAAGTATTATGATGGCCATGTGTTGAGTTAAGTTGGCCATTCACCAGTAGAATTTAGCTTGAAAATGTACATTCTCAGAACATTCGTTTGATTTTCTAATGTTTAGTTTATAGTCCAATAAACGTTCATCGATGGGAAAAATCAAATGAGCAGGATGGAAAGTTTTTCTCTCATTAACTTCAAGTGGTTAAGTCCTAAATTTGTTCTGGACTCGCACGAGAATGCTGCCGGGAATGGCTCCACATCATTACCTGGTGCCGTTCCCTGCAACTTTCAGGTCACTCCCTCCCATGTGAGGAAGATGAAAAGGACCCATGATGTCACGTGACCAGACCGAAGATTTCTTATCGAATAATATGTACGTGGGGGCAGGGGGGGGGGTAAAAGAAAACTGGGGCTGGAGGAGGGATTTTAAGTGGAATTGGGGTTTAATGAAGACATGGCATCAGATTGATTTTGTTCATGTGCAGCTTGCTATATAATGTATAAATGTAACACTTACTGGTATTTATTACCTGTCACAGAGGCGACTGTTCTTCCCCGACAATACTCATTTGATTTTGCTTCCATAAGGCCAACACCATTCAGGATCAGGGGCTGCATCCTGTTATTGACCCATCCCTGGTACTTGAAACACTTCTGTATATTCTGTATGATCTATTGTCATCAGCATCTGAACTGAATATACTGTATTTACAGAGGAGCTATTTCACAGTCCACCACCGTGTGTATAATGATTGCGTTTCATTTATTTTAAAATGTTGTTATATACTTTTATCATTTTCAACATATAGGTGCATGTGAATGTAAAGTTACAAAGTTGAAGTCTGATCACAGGGAGGAAGGGACTGAGGAAATGCTTCCACCTGCTTGCAGCAGATGAGTGACATCATCTCAGCCTAGGCAAAGTCATGTTATTGGAGCTCAAGGACTGATTTGTAATGATAGAGGGTACAATCTTTTAGAAAACTTATTCCATTGTTATATATTGTGATATGTGAATAATCTAGTGATACACACTTTTAAAGCCACTAAAGGTCTATTTCAAAAAGGATTTTATAAGTTAGAAAAAAAAAAGGCTAAAGTAGTATTAAAGCAGAACTCCAGCCAAAACGTTTCTTAAAGCGGACCTCTACTCCTATCTTTAAAGGAGATGGGATGAGGGGGTGACTGTCTGTGTGTGTTAGTGATGACACACACAGCTTACTAGCACACACAATGGTGGCTCCATAGGACCCTACAAGGGAAGGGAGCCATCCTAAGCCCTGGTTCACACCTAGGCGTATTGCATATGCGCGTCTGTCGCGCGGTTGTCGCGCGTTTCCGAGGGCTACTTGGCTGAATCCCAATGGAAACGCGCAACAAAAACGGCCCAAAGTAGTACATGTACCTTTTCAGGCGTGGGCCGTTTTGTAGCGCGCTAGGCACGGGCTGAAATACGCCAAGGTGTGAACCAAACCCATTGAATACAATGGGATTTAGATGTTTGAGCGTTTTGTAGAGTGTTCGTCGAGCGTAGAACGCGCTACAAAGCGTTCAGGTGTGAACGAGGGCTAAAACAGAAAGGCAGGACCAGTGCTCAGGAGACCAGCTGATTCTGCAGGAAATTAAACTTCTTAAACATCAAGGAGCGGCATTTAAAATAAGTGATCTAATCAGCATCTGAATAACTTAAAACCCTTTTGACTTTAATATAACTTTAAGAAATTAAATATTCCCTACATGGACAGAAAGCGCTTTCACCTCCAAACTGAGAGCTTTGTCAGTCTATGGGCAGCCTACCCGCAATGTAAAAATGGCAAGTATAAACAAAAGGCGTGCTGCACAAAGTTTTGATTAGATGTTTACAGAAGACCCTCCTTCTATCAGCAAATAAAGGGTATCGCTTAAAGGCGGAATGCCAAACATTTGTACAATGCTGTACAGGGCGAGGGAGGTGCAAGGGAAAAGCTGTTATGTTAGTGTTAATGCAAACAGCGTTTTAGTCCGGGTTTACATCATTACTGCATTATCTGGACCATTATGTATCTCTATTTTCCAAGAAAACATTCTACAGCTCAGCTAAGTTCAGCTAGTAATAAAAGATCCTACAGAAATAAGAATAAGGTATCAGAGCACCTCGGAACCTAGTTTTTTGGAAAAATTGGAATGAATTTATATCTTTTTTTTTTGTGGGTGAAATGATACATTTCAACGCTTTTACAGTGGATACAGCGAGGTAGGGAAAGGTGACTGCTAATTTTGCAACTTGCATCTTTTAAATACAAATAATCTGGTGAAATCTCTTTTGTAGATTTAGGGGGTTATTCACGAAGGAGCCGAAGGATCCAGCCGTAGCTTCGGCTGATCCTTTGGCTCTCTTCAGTCGAACCAAAGGGTTGCTGTACGGGCTATTCACAATAGCCCGTACAGCAGCCGAAGGTGGCTGAGCGGCTCAGCCGGGCCAAAGACATATGCTTCAGCTCGAGTGAGCCGAAGTGGCAGCTGTAGCAGGGAGAACGGCCTGCTAAAGGCCGGCCGTAAGCCCTGCAAATGACAGCTGGACGGAGCCAGCCGTGACCTCACTGCCATACACGATGTACGGCTGAGCCGGAGTGAGTAGCCGAACATGGTTCGTCTTAATTCACTGCGGCTGGGTTATTCACTCGGCTGCCGTCGGCAGCTTTGTGAATGACCCCCTTAGATTTTGCAGATAATTTCCAAAAATTGATGTTCACAATTTTTTTTTTTGGCACCGGATTTTTATGAAAACTGAAAACTCTGATTAACCCTTCTGTGACCAGTTAATCAATGCCTAGCTGCCAAAGTAAATATAGTAGTATCCATAGTGTTGGAATAATTTGGCTATGAAAGTAATTTGGCTACCAAAAATGTTTACATTGTTTTTAAAGAAGAAAACATATAAAGAGGGAATTTATAAAAACAATGTAAAAAAAATAATAATAACAAGGTATATGTCCTTAAAGTAGAACTCCAGGATTTTGAAAAATGAACGCTTGCAGTTGGGCTACCCCCGCACTGCGAGGGTTAACTGCTTGGGTGAAAATAAAGAAGAAACACTCACCTGATCCTCAAATCTGTGACAGTGACCACCCACCTCTGTCCCCCTTGCCCCAGCTGTGATATGCCCATAGGCAGCAACATGACGTCATGCATCATTAGACCGCCGGTGAGTATTTCCTTAGACCTCAGTTGAGTATTTTTACCCCTAGAAAAAACGAGTACTTATGCCTTGCAGTGCAGAAAATCCCACATTTTGGGTTGTCATCAGCACAGGAATTTGATGGGAAATCTTCCAATAGAGACACTAGGTCTGATGACAACCAGGAATTTCCTTTCACTATGGAGGGATTTCCTTTCACTTCCTATTGTGGCTATTGGACAGGAAGTGAAGGCAAATGTCTCTAATGGGACACAGATACCCTCCCTTTCTCTATTTAAGACAAAACATTGGGCTTTAGTTCTGCGTTAACGTTTTTTTTATTGCTTGCATGAGATTTTAGTAACTGGGTTTACTATTTGCCGGTTCTTCCTAACGTAGCACATTCACTTTATTGCATATTATTATTAGTAGTAGTAGTAGTAGTAGTATACAGGGTTTATATAGCACCAGCAGCTTGCACATCACTTTACAATATAAGGAGAACATTACAGTTATTGCAATTCAAGACAAGATGGTAAGGAGGGCACTGCCCCTGAGGGCTTACAGTCTAAAAGGGAGGGGCAAGTGATACAAAAGTTGGTAGCTGTGTGAGAATGAGTTGTTTGAGAAAGTGATAGTTCAGTGGTTAGGTTGAGGTGGGATAGGCTTCCCTGAAGAGATGAGTTTTCAGGGATCACCTAAAGGCTGACAGAGTAGGAGATAGCTGGGCAGAGATAGAGAGTGATATGATGGAGTGATGTGATAGAGAGTTCCAGAGGATAGGCGAGGCGCTGGAGAAGTCCTGGAGGCGAGCATGGGAGGAGTTGTTGGAGGGAGCTAGAAAAGAGGAGATCTTGGGCGGAGGAGGGTGATACTTTGAGATGACGTTGGAAATGTAGCCTCAAAGTATCACCCTGAATTGTGGATTGCTTTGTAAGAGGATGTTAATATTTTGAAGTATAAACTTTGGGTGGCTGGATGCCAGTGGAGGGATTGACAGATTGGGGTTGCAGATACTTAGCGGCTGGCGAGGTGGAATAGGCCTTTTCACATCCTCTTCACACAAACTACATGCTTCACTCTGTCCACACAGATTCCCACGGATGCATTGAAGCCTTCCCAGACACAGATGTTGCACGTCCATAAATAAAGGTGACCTGTCATTCCCTTTCCTTTCCATAGGATATTTTGCTTCACATGGAGCGCTGATAATATATGAACACGGACATTCACACATAGGAACACACATATTCTGTAACAGTATATCAATGCACTGAGCTTATTTCTAAGCCCTTTGTATTCAGGGAAAGTCTGTTTCATAACGCGGCCATCTGTTCTGCATTCCAATAGAATGCAGAGGAATCATTGTTCCACAGAGCAGGCATGCGAATCATTTGTTGATGATTATGTATTGATTATCACAGAGTACAGTCCAGTACTGGGACCTAACGTAACCTCTCTGTCTCCTTCCTCGGGATTTCTGAGTCAAAGTCGTGGCCTTTGTGCGGGAAGTCATCACAGAGCTCAAACATTTAAGAAGTTTGAAATCGGAGCCTCTCATGAATTAATCCCCAAAGCTTTACCAGCGATGGGAAACTTAAATCGAGTATCTTTGTGTATTGATTGTACAATCAAGTGTGTAAATTCCGGGAAAGGTCGGTGTATTATATCCAATAGTTAAGTAATCTGATTACTTGAAAACACTTTTTCTGTTATTAGTATTTAATTGTAGTTTTGGTTTGTTTTCATTAATCTTTGTTATTTATGTTTTTTTATGGATTTATTTCTCTATCTTACATAAATACAAAATATTAACTGGGAGTTTATGGTCCTCCATTGAACTCTTTGTACCATTCTGTGGCTCTTTGGGAACTTTTATACTGATGTCACTACAATAGCCATATGTACATTCTAGGGTTAGTTGGGCTAGGAGATTATCTATATCGGCGTTTATTAACCCATTTTTAGTCATGGCACCCTTTAAATGTATGCAAAATCTCAACGCACCCCAGTTTAAAAAGGAAAAAAACATAAATCAGACCCCATGTAAAACCTTGTTCACACCTAGGCATTTCACCACCACCACGCTCAGCAAAAAAAATTCCATTCATTTCAATGATCCCTGTTCACAGTGTTGCGTCACGCGAAAAAAAAGTCCTAGTTCATGAGTTCTTTGGGGCATATACACTGTACAGTGCGTTTTTGGCCCGTGGACTTTCATTGCAATTTGCTGCGTGCTTTTACAGCGTGGAAAGACCTCCCTTTTTTTTGCAAAGCACACTGCGATTCAAAATAGGGTCGCCACCTTTTCTTCAAGCGTAACCCGAACACTCTAGCGATGCGCGGACATTTTTTGGGGAGAATGAGTTGTAGCTTATTCATATGTAAATATGGTAGGAGGCCAGTAGCCCCTATCTTCATTTTGGTTGCCCGTGTCTGCCTGACATCTTGTGTCCGGGTTCCTGGTTCCATGAAACCCGGACACAGCATTCAAAACCCGAACTGTCCGGGTGAATCCTGGACAGGTGGCAACCCTAATTCAAAATGGAACCCTCACCACTTAATGTAATAGAGACAGACTTATAATAAATGGCCCAGAACTGGCCATTTTGCTGTCTGCTTACAATGACAGGATGGATCCAGGACCTTCGCCTTCACTTTCTCCTGTTGTCTAAGATCATCATTGCGGTCAAGACAGCTGGCAGACTGAAAGTAATAATCAGAACAATGCAGCAGGGAACACAGCAGTAAACACTCTCTTTATCTGCAGGAAACTGGAACAGGAAGTTATGCCATGGAATTGACTACTTTTCATTGGTCACCGCACCAGAAAAAACACGTGTCAGCATTTGCTCTTCAAAAAAAGACCCCCCATTGATTTCAGCATCACCTCCTTTCACATCAGAGTCCCCCTTTATATCAGGAGCCCACTTTACATTCATAGCCCCCTTCACATCAGGAGCCCCCCTTCACATCAGAGACCCCTACTTTTACATCAGATTCCCCATTTCACAGTCCCCACTTTACCAGGAGCTCTCTTCGCATCAGCATCAGAAGCCCCCCCCCCTTCATCAGAAGCTCTCCTTTCATATCCCTTCTTTCATATTAGCGTTTCCCCCATTAGTGTCCTCAGTCCACCCTTCGCATTAGTTTCCTCAGCCACCTTTTGACATCAGATTCCTCAGTTCCCTCCTCACATCAGAGTCCTCAGTTCCCTCCTCACACCAGAGTCCTCAGTTCCCTCTTCACATCAGATTCATCAGTCCCCCTGCACATCAGATTCCTCAGTCTCCCCTTCACATTAGATTCCTCAGTTCCCTCCTCACATCAGAGTCCTTAGTTCCCTCCTCACATCAGAGTCCTCAGTTCCCTCTTCACATCAGATTCCTCAGTTCCCTCCTCACATCAGGGTCATCAGTTCCCTCCTCACATCAGAGTACTTGGTTCCCTCCTCACATAAGACTCCTCAGTTCCCTCCTCACATCAGACCTCAG
>NW_017306592.1:78851-88901 GCF_000935625.1 Nanorana parkeri
CAGAGTCCTCAGTTCCCTCCTCACATCAGAGTCATCAGTTCCCTCCTCACATCAGAGTACTTGGTTCCCTCCTCACATCAGAGTCCTCAGTTCCCTCCTCACATCAGTCCTCAGTTCCCTCCTCACATCAGAGTCCTCAGTTCCCTCCTCACATCAGATTCCTCAGTTCCCTCCTCACACCAGAGTCCTCAGTTCCCTCCTCACATCAGAGTCCTCAGTTCCCTCTTCACATCAGATTCCTCAGTCCCCCTGCACATCAGATTCCTCAGTTCCCCCTTTGCATTAGTTTGCTTAGTTGCCTCTTCACATCAGATCCCTCAGTCTCCCCTTCACATCAGATTCCTCAGTCTCCCCTTCACATCAGATTCCTCAGTTCCCCCTTCACATCAGATTCCTCAGTCTCCCCTTCACATCAGATTCCTCAGTTCCCCCTTCACATCAGATTCTTCAGTCTCCCCTTCACATCAGATTCCTCAGTCTCCCCTTCACATTAGATTCCTCAGTTCCCTCTTCACATCAGAGTCCTCAGTCTCTCCTTCACATCAGATTCCTCAGTCTCCCCTTCACATCAGATTCCTCAGTCCCACCTTCACATCAGATTCCTCAGTCCCCCTTCACATCAGAGTCCTCAGTCCCCCTTTCACATCAGAATCCTAACATCACATCAGGAGCTGTAGCTATAGCAGCTTGGCAGAGGGTGGGAGTGAAGCAGGCCTAGACAGGGTTGGACTTCCATCCTTTTCTGAATGGATTCCACCCTTCCTGGAAAAGCAGGTCACTGTGTGAAAACTTCATGGCACCCCCTAGGAAGGCACCCTGGTTGAGAAAGGCTCATTTATTTTAGTTTTGGGCACAGTGGAGAGGGTTATAAACCCTGTGTATTTTTGTGTACCCTGTGTTTCTGCTATGGAGATTCTCCTTTTCTATTCTTCTTAGCTGGGTCATCGGGACTCAAAGTGATGAGGAAATCACACATCAGATTCCTCAGTCCCCCCTTCACATCAGATTCCTCAGTTCCCCCTTCACATCAGATTCTTCAGTCTCCCCTTCACATCAGATTCCTCAGTCTCCCCTTCACATTAGATTCCTCAGTTCCCTCTTCACATCAGAGTCCTCAGTCTCTCCTTCACATCAGATTCCTCAGTCTCCCCTTCACATCAGATTCCTCAGTCCCACCTTCACATCAGATTCCTCAGTCCCCCTTCACATCAGAGTCCTCAGTCCCCCTTTCACATCAGAATCCTAACATCACATCAGGAGCTGTAGCTATAGCAGCTTGGCAGAGGGTGGGAGTGAAGCAGGCCTAGACAGGGTTGGACTTCCATCCTTTTCTGAATGGATTCCACCCTTCCTGGAAAAGCAGGTCACTGTGTGAAAACTTCATGGCACCCCCTAGGAAGGCACCCTGGTTGAGAAAGGCTCATTTATTTTAGTTTTGGGCACAGTGGAGAGGGTTATAAACCCTGTGTATTTTTGTGTACCCTGTGTTTCTGCTATGGAGATTCTCCTTTTCTATTCTTCTTAGCTGGGTCATCGGGACTCAAAGTGATGAGGAAATCCAAAATTTCGAGTTGTCACTAGAACAGAAATACAAGGCAAAACCTTCCAATGAAGACACTTGTTTCAGTGACTGTCTAGGAGGGCATTTCCCTTCAGTTTCAAGGCATGTATTCTCTCTTCCTGTTGTGTCTATGAGATTGCAAAATATACCTGATAGAGGTTTTAACTATTCCCTACTCTATCCAAAACTTTGCCTAAACCTACTTGCACACAGGGAGGTTGTACAACCTTCTTCAATAGAATGCCCTTACTGGGAATTGAAGAAAGTAGACTCCAGCACTGCCAGGCCACAGGAATATTGTTGTCAAGATTAGCAGATGTTTCCTGGCTCATCAGAATTGCCTACAAACGCACAAATATAGTCCACGAATGTAAACACCTTACAGCAGCCAGAAAGCCTTGGCCTGTGGCGTGTTTGCCCTGCAAATATCTGTGAACGTTCCCCATAATGAACGTTTAGTTGTTTTCTTTACAAGTGTAATGAATTTTTCAATGTTTCCATGTAATATCGCATTATGGCCACTAGTTGGAGCTAAAGGTGCATAGGAAATAAGTATTTCCAGCACCATCTAGTGGCCATAATGCCGTCTTCTCCTTCTAGTAACTAGCTTTCCATTGGCTAAAACAAAAATGCCCATGTCTGAAAATGTGCATGAAAAAAGCATTAAAAACAACCAAATAGGCCACTGTTCAAGTGTGAATGTAGACTGAAAATTAAACACAGTGGCACCCTAAAAATATATTTTCTTGTATATTTACAGGTATCATTTGCCTTCCAGGCTCCATCAATGTCCGAAGTTGTCCCGCAGCATTAGAGCTATCATCGGCAGGTCAAAGGAAGGAGAAAAAGAGCCCCTTCCTCATCACTGCTTGAACTCTTTTTTGAGGATGTTTCCACCAATGGCCCATTTCTAAGTGCACAGGGGACTCTGGGAAAGGATTTCCATGTGACATCAATGCCCATATTTGGTGTTAGCTCAAAACCTCACAAGTGGCATCCCTTCCTATAGCATTACTAGGAACAATGGACTCAATGCCATGTCAGTAAGTAAATGATTGATATTTGATGATTGTTCCTCTAAAGAGAGGTCTAGATGGTCAGCAATGGAAAGAAAGTTTCTACTCCTTCTTGACCACCATCTTGTAACTTTATATAGACAACTTAAGGTAGAACTTATCCTAATTATAAAACTAACCTTCATCTGCCTCTTCCCACCTCCATCTGACAGAATTGCAGGAACTTTTATTTTTTTTAACTGTAAGTACAGTTTTTGTTTTTATTTCCATTATCCCCACCTAGGTCAGGTTGCTGTCATCCCCTCTCCTGGGATGGCTGGAGGTAGTGAGACTGCAGTGGGTCTCTGCCAGTCTCACTCAGCCGATCCAACATCTGGATCAGATAAGCCGAACCTCCGGCAGGCTACTCGCTGCTGTTCGGTCTATTCTTATAGATGCCGAACAGCAGTGAGTGAATAGCCGAATTCCGCTGAGCGGCATTCGGCTCGGCTGTTCTGCTCGCTCCCTCAGATGGACCGAGCAGAACAGAAAAATAGTTTTTAAAAAAATAGAAAACGATTGTGCGGAGCTAGCAATGACAGCTAGCTCTGCCCAATAGTTTTCTATTGGCCGGCGGTTCTGCTGCCGTCAAAAAAAACGGGATGACACGACTCTGTGTCAGAATAAAGAAAAAAAAAAAGTAAAAGCAGTATTTCTCTCTTGGGCGGCCGGGAGCGGGAGACTCCCAGAGCGCCCGGGAGAGTTTGCTGTCTGGAGATCAGTGTCCCTGGTAGCTGGTAACCAGGAAAGCTGATCTCTCTGCAAGTGACCGGAGCCAGCCGTAACATCACGGCTGGCTCCGTCCAGCTTTCACAAGCAGGCTGGGCCAGCTTCGGCTTTCAGCGCAGCTCAGCCGAGCCGAGGCATATGCCTTCGGCTCGACTGAGCCGCCCGGCTAAGTTCGGGAGCTGTACAGGCTATTGTGAATAGCCCGTACAGCAGCCCTTCAGCTCTACTGAACCGAAGGAGTCCTGGGGCCAAAGCTAGCCGAAGGATCGGCCGAAGCTACAGCTAGATGCTTCGGCTGCTTCGTGAATAGACCCCATGTCTTTTTAGCCCACTATAGCCAAAAAGACAATATGTATATAGGATGCGTAGGTAGAAGGTCCCCCTTGGACACCAATAAATATGCAGATGCCATTCTTATTTAAAAATATGCAGAAAAACATTATGTATTACTGTATGAATTTTAACAGCAAATCTTACATTTTCTTTGCTATCTTTATAAAGTTGCTGTCAGGTTCAGTGAAGGTTCTTCCTTGATGTCTATAGATGTCACTTCCCAAACTGTCACCAAAATTCTCCTTCAATACAAACAGCTTTATTATCACCGTGACACATTACAGACAGGCAAGCTGGATATCAATCGCATCATTGAATTACCAGAATTCATTTTGTTATTAATGTAATATTCTTTCCATTTTTTTTATTAAAATGTAAGTAGTTCAGAAGTGTCGCATTGTGCTGACGTTTGCTGGATTTACCACCTCCGGGGAATTAGTCTTAACACAATATTAAAAAAGGTCATGACAGCGGATGGAGGGAATCTGTCACTTTGCCCATTCAAGGCCAAACTCTGTCACATGAAGAATGGGAAGAAGCTTTACGTAAACTCCAGCAAAGGCTTAAGTTGGCCATACACCTATAGATTATCTGCAGATTTTCTATGGTCAGATGGAAAAAGTGCAACAGATTCCTCCATCTACGCTAAACTGTGTGTATGGAGGAATCTCCCACTGGGCCAAGCTTCAGTATCTTGCTATTCGGCCCTGCTGGTTCTCAAAACATGTCACTGTGTATATCCTCAGGATTATAAAATATGTCAGCAGCACTCAAGCATTCAAGGTACAAATGTAGTCTAATTTATTGTAAATACATCACATAGCTCAAACAGCCAATGTTTCAGGGTCACGCAAAGTCCCTACCTTAAGGCCAAGCTTGTGGCCCCCAAAATGTGGACTGTGTGACCAATGTGACACTATTATTATAAATAAGATTACATTTGCACCTTGAGGGCTTGTTCACACCATGTCCAGACCAGATCTGGACGTGTTTCTGCAAACACGGTGCAGAGCGTTTTTACGCATTTTTGATGCATTCTGGTGCTTTCCAGAGCATCTTTCTTTAGCTTAAAATGGCTTTCAGGTGTGGTCCAGTGCGTTTCAATGTGTTTGCGTGCATTTTTTATGTGTTTACATGCGTTTTAGTCCATTCCAGACCAGAAACAATTCTGCATGCAGAGTTTGTTCTCACCATATCTGGATCATGTCCAGAACAGTTTGTTCCCAGACCAAAAAAGCATTCTAAAGTATCCCTATGGTATGTCTGGCCTCTGTTCACACCATCACAGCCTGTTCTGGACCAGACAAGAAAAACTGCTTGTCTAATTTTTCCTGGTCCGGAATGCATTGGAACGCATGGAAACGCATCAAAAAACGCATATAAACGTGTGAGCGCCTTCCACTGTGCTAGGTGATAGGAAAGGTTTCAGGGAATACAGTGCCTTCTATCCACTTCCTCATACAGCATTTATGGGAAGCTTGCTATATCTGGTGGAAGAGCAACATTTTATATTTTGGAAAAAGGAGGAGTGGGCAAACCCCTTTTGTGGCAGTAAGACTCTAGTGCAGGATGGAACTATTGTACTGAGAGATCCTGACACTGAAGTCTCCAAAAATATAAGAATCTTTAGACTAAGATATCAAGATTTCCCATTTAATCTGAAATATTACTTCTTCAAATAGCTAAGCAGATGTTTTAAAACGAATGGGCTATTCACAAAGCAGCTGAAGGCAGCTGAGTGAATAACTGAGCCGAAGTGAAGTGAGCAAACGCTGTCCTTCGGCTATTCACTTCAGTCTCATAGAGCTGCTAAAATCAGCTTTACATCGACTGCCTTCGGCTGCCTTCGGTCAGCCAAACATGCTCTGCAGAAGGAGTTCAACTCAGCCCATCCAACATCTCGATCGGATGAGCCAAAGCTCTGGCAGCTCACTGCCGTTCACCCCTATTCTCAGGTCGCTCCGAGGCAACTGTTTCCTATTGGCCGACACCTGCCAGAGTCTTCTAGCAATAAATAACAACTGGGTGGAGTCAGCCGTGATGTCACGGCCGGCTCCGCCCAGCTGTTGTTTAATGACTGATCAGCGTCCCCAGGTCATTTGGGGATGCTGATCTGACATTGGAACTGGGCGGAGTGAGCCGTGAGATCATGGCTGAGTCGCTCCGCCCAGCTGTCACTTGTGTGGAGATGGGTCGGCTTCAACCAACCTTTCTCCACGCTTCGGGTGTCACTTCAGCTCAGCCGAGCCGAAGCATATGCGTTCGGCTTGGCAGAGCCACTCGGCTGCCTTCGCCCTTGTACGGGCTATTGTGAATATCCCGTACAGCAGCCCTTTGGTTCGACGGCTGGATCCTTCGGCTCTGTAGTGAATAACCCTCTATATGTTTTTTTTCTTGAAAGCTCCATGCCTGAGATCTGTACGGTAAGTCTTTTCTATGGTTGGGCGAATCTACCTGAGTTCAAGATATACCATAATTAGTCATCAGCACACCACTTTATCGTTCCGTCTTAATTCAACGTCAGACAAACTTATAATCACGAGCAAATGCAATGGTCCCTGTGTATGTTGTAAAGTAGCCTCCGCTCCAAGCTCACTCCTATGATCAACTACAATCTTAATACAAAATACAAACTGAACATGAGATTGTAGTTCATCACAGGAGTGAGCTTGGAGCGGTGGCTACTTTACAACACACACAGGGACCATGGGGAATAAAAGTAGCCCCCCTCCAGAAGGAAGGACAGTGTCAGCACCAATTCAGAGATGATTTGAGGATCTACAGCCGAGTGACACACAAATAAGATACATTTTTGTTAATAGTTAAGGTACCTGAATACATTTTTAAAATGTAAATCCTGCGTTTAGCGTCACTTTAAGTGGAAGAATGCTTGAACCTTAGCTTATTATTTTTGTTTGTTTCCCTGTTGTAGATTTTCACTCACCCCCTGGATGGGAAATGCTGTCCCCAGAAGAGAAAGTGAGGGGAAAATCTCTCTTGCTGCTCCATCTACCATCTGCTCCCAATCTTCTTCTAGACCAGGGGTAGGCAACCTTGGCTGTGCTGAAACTACAAATCCCATAAGGCATTGCAAGCCACAGGCATGACTCCCAGAGGCAGAAGGATGATGGGATTTGTGGTTTTAGCACAGCTGGAGAGCCGAGGTTGCCTAGCCCTGTTCTTGGGCCAATGTCTCCCTACTTTGGGTGTTGGTGGTCACTAATGATTTTGGAATGTTACATCATCCCGGGAACCTGGCTCCAAGGAATTTTTCACATCGCAGAGAAAGTTTTTCCCCTAGCTTGGTGAATGTGGTAAAATTTCACTTAGCAAAGAATACCCAATCATGAGTAAGGAACATTTTTGCTTGAATGTGTATTGGATGATGAAAGTCAGAAGAACTTCACCTCTTTTACTAAACTAAAGAAAAAATGCTCCTGCATTAAAATATTAATTCCCCTGCAAAGTTAAGAGCCTACTTGCTTTTAGTAAATGAACCCCATAAGGTCAATCCAACAAAAAAAAACTATACCTGCCATCAATGTTTTACATTTTAGCCTTAGTTCCACTTTAACTCCTGTCAAACATCACAGCACTTTGGTGAGTAACAACTGCAACTTTCAACATTTTCCACCTGAAAGGGGGCCATAAAATATTTCCTGAAGCAATTAACTGTAAACATATTTAGAAGGACAGCCTTTATCAATTGGAGAACAGTTGGAGGGCCTCATTCCATTTAAATCCTAAAGGTGCCCATGCACTGCACGATTCTCGTACGAGAATCGCGGGAAATCCCGCGATCGTACGATAATCCTGCAGTGTATGGAAAGCGTGCGACTGTTTCTACCAGAGGCGTAACTACAACCTTCAGGGCCCCGGTGCAAGAAACCACGAAGGGCCCCCCCCCCCCAACCGCCATGGCACCGCATGGTTAACAGGAAGACTGCCGAGGTCCCCAGCAGGCACGGGACCTCAGGCAACCGCTTGTTTAAAATGTTAGTACCGGTGTTTTGTCGAGAACGCTGACCCAGTATCTGCGCTTACGTACAGACGGGATTACAGGGGAAACCATTTACAAAGTATTTACAAAGTATTCGTTTTTAATGGTTAATTGTGACCGTTAATAATATGCCATCTATGAATGAAGGATGGAATATTATTAACAGTCACAATTAAAGATTTAAACTAAATACTTTGTGAATAAATTCCTGTTTCCTCGATAATATTGGTCTGTGCGCAAGCGCATATGCTGAGGTCGGCAAATTCGACTATGGCGGCATTCTCGACAGACCACCGCTATCTGCTCTTAGTATCGGGGCATTTTCATGAGTATGAGTACTTGGGAAAATGGGCACAGTTCCTTGCAGCCGTGGCCGCAAGCAACTGTGCCTGTCTGAGTGCGTGCGGACAGCAATGCATTCCGGCGGAGTCTCGGCAGGGAAAGAGCGGCACTCTCTGGGGGGGCCCGCTTCTTCCTCTCTGTGCCACCCCAAGTGGCGGAACGCCAGGGCCCGGTACGGTCGCACGACTTTTGTATTTCGAGCACGTTGGAAAACCAGCCAAGAATCGTACGATTTTCGGCTGGTTTTTAGCATGATCGAGAGATAACTGCTGAACGGGCCGGTGTGCGCACGCGCACACTGCCCGTTCAGCATTGCAGTCATCGGAAGCCTGCCCCTCAGATCGCAAGTACGATCTGCCTGTCCTAGATGGGCAGATCGTACGTTTTTTAAATTTCTTTACAACCCTCGCAAGACAAAAGTCTTGCAAGGGTTGTAAAGTGTATGGGCACCATTAGACAGGCTGAAGACCACAAAGAAGGAGTGAAGGGGCTACATTCGGCCTAGAAAACACCACTTTGGCCTCAGTGCCTAGTATGTGTATGCTCATATGAGTAAGGTTAGGACATTAGAATATGCTCCTTCAGAGACACAGACTGATGGGAATGATTTTATGTACTCGGAAAAGCGCTGTGTATCATTTCCCCCCAAAAATCACTGCTTTACCGTCTGTCCAACAGGCTTGTGCGAGATGAACCCAGGTCATAGTCAACTCAATAGAGTTCCGTTTCCTCTTTCATGAACCCTCATAAGTGGAATGTCCCTCATAAACAATCATTTGAGCACTATATTTAAAGGGTCACTGTTTTTTTTTCCCCATTACAAGTTCAAGTCAGACACATATAAAGTTATAATAGACTCAGATGGAATGGTAAATTCATTAAGGAGCAGAAACAATGCGGGAAGAACAGGATATCCTGCAATATCACTGGGCCTGCTGGTGTGACTTTCCCTTCTGAAGTTATATCGCTTTGTTTCTTTTCTCCACTTTGAACTTTGAATGAAATAATGAATCGCTATTCCTGATGTAGCAATAATTCTCCAGGACATATTTTCTCGCTTACAGGATATATTTAGATCCCTGCAGCCATCTGTTCTGCATCTCAGTAAATTTTAACTTCTTGTTTATCTCCCGGAGTTCTTCAAATGCAGTAAATTCGATGTTAGAGAAGAAATCCTGCATCCTGATGGGAGATGGTCAATCACAGACTCTTTGTTTGGGATGGAGGTGGGGGTGGGGGGAGTAAATTGCTTAAATACTTTCAGCTTTGGAGCTAGTAGTTATTTGTGAAAGTGGAGAAGCTTTTTTAGAGTGATTGCCTGCATTTGGGAAATGTCATTGACTGGTAGGAATTCTATCGTTTGGTTTGTAATGATTGACAGTGGCTTGAGAGGTCTTAATTATGGCTAAAGAGATTTCTTTCCCATGCTCGAGTTACCTATATCAGCACAGATGTATAAGGTTATTCATGAGAGTGTGATAGGGCCCAGCATAGCGCTATTGAACAGAAAGTCCTATTGATTGTGTGTTTGTGTTGGCTGTTTCATCGGTATCGTGACCTACAATGAATGTAATGTTTCTTAAACACAGCAAGGATTGTAGGCTTAAAACTATATAGACTTGCAATATTCCCCCAATACTATCCTAGCTCACACACACACACACACAGAACGCGACTCTCAATGTTGTATTTATTTCTTAAGTGATATATTATAAAGAGGTTAGTGGAAGGTAGGTTAGTGGAAATGTAATTTGTCCTGATGTTACTTGTATATCTAAAACTTGAAAAAGTATCTGTAGCCAAAACTTTTACTTTTTACATTTTTGGTTTGAGGAAAAAAGGTGTACTATTATTATTATTATATATTATTATATTATTATACATTTATATAGCACCAACAGTTTGCACAGCGCTTTATAATATTGGGAAGACATTACAATCACAATACAATTCAAGACAAGATGGTAAACAGGGCCCTGCCCCTGAGGGCTTGCAATCTAATAGGGAGGGGCAAGTGATACATGAGGAGG
>NW_017306592.1:89437-89834 GCF_000935625.1 Nanorana parkeri
AATATTATTATTACTATTATTATTAATATTATATTACAGGTTTTATATAGTGCCAACAGTTTACGCAGCACTTTACAATATAAAGGGAGACAGTACAGTTACAATAAAAACTCAAGAGAAGATAGTTAGAAGGATCTGGTTTGTGAGAGCTTATAATCTAAAATTCTGTGGGGATAAGTTGTTCGAGAAAGCAATAATTCAGTTGTTAGGTAGAGGTGGGATAGGCTTCCATGAAGAGATGTGTTTTCAGGAATCACCTAAAGACAGACAGAGTAGGAGATAGCTGGACAGGTTGTGGAAGGGAGTTCCAGAGGATGGCGGAGGCTCTGGAGACATCCTGGAGGTGAGCAGAAGAGGAGTTGACAAAGGAGCTAGAGAGCGGGAGGCCTTGGGAAGA
>NW_017306592.1:90206-98250 GCF_000935625.1 Nanorana parkeri
GGGGCAGAGTTGTGGATTGCTTTTTAAGTGGATGTTAATCATTTTAATAGTATTGATTGGGCAATCAGAAGCCAAGGGAGGTGTTGGCAGAGAAGGGCAAGGGATGGAGGCCAATGGATGGATTGCAGAGAAGGGTTGCAGACAATGAGCAGTTGGTAGGATGGATGAGTCTGGCAGCAGCATTCATGACAGACTGAAGGGGGGATAGCCTACATAGAGGTAGGCCAATGAGGAGGAAGTTGCAATAGTCAGGACAACCTTTTTCAAGTTAATGTGTTCTTGCTGGGGAAATAAATCCTTAATATTTTTAGGATTATCACTGACACAGATGGTAAGGGTTAAACTGTCTAAGAGGGGAATCCCTTTACTTTGAATAGGTTTCCACTCACTTCCTATTTTATATGCAGGACAGGAAGTAAAGGGCAATCTGCCCAATGAGACACATACAGAAAAAAAATGACAGAGGTTCTAAATATTGTCTACTCTAACCAATAGAGTATAGATAATCTTTCCTTCATCCAATATGTACCTCTAATACTGGGTACCTGTTGGGCTATCTCCCCATTGTAGCCCAGGTGAAATCAGGAGCATGAGTTGTCTCTAAGTATTTTTAAATTATTAGCACACATGAAGACATCACTCTACAGAATTACACCTTGCTGGATCCCATTCCAAAGGCCGTTTTCTTCATTTATTATTATGTCAATATAATCCATATTTAAGGAGATAGCCTCATTTTGATAAAGACAAAATTCTCAGCCCCTACATGGTTAGCAAAAATGAAACCTAGATCCAAAACTTTTTTTAAATCCATTATGGATGGATTGGGGAATGGTAAAACCCCATCAGGTTTTTTTTTCATCTGACAGGGATGGCCCTGGCCAGCACAATGTAGGTTTTTTTTTTGTGTGTGTTTTATGTTTATTAAAAAGACCGCAGAGGACCTTGCAAAAAAATAATGTCTTTTCTACCAGCACTTCAGTAGTAGGGTGCTGGCAGTTCTACAGTACCTAAAGTCTGAACATTTCTCACAGTACACAATGGGCCCTGTTCAGTAAGATGTCTTAAATATCAATTGTTTGCATTGTTCTTACTAACCAAACAGACATTTTATTTGATTTTCACACTTTACTTGAAAATGCATTTTTTTTTCTACCAGCAGCCGACCCAACATCTCTTTATTTCAGTCAACTTTTTTGTCAGTAACAAATAACATAATACTGATAATCTATAGGACATCCCTTTTTGTGTTTTTTTTTACATATGAGATGGTAGATAAGGACAAGTAACATCTGTGCATGCAGCTTGTGAAGGCCAATTAGACATTGGCTGAAAGTTGCTCTCATCTCCTGGTCAGTTAAAGAGATATCACATTCAAGGTTGGCTTGCAGGCTTCCTAGTCAATGCATTTGAATACATAGAGACCTATAGCCCTTGAGGAATTAAAAATGATTGTGTGACATTATACACTATATAATTATATACATATATGCATATATACATTATATACATTATATAAAAATATGAGAACTGAATTCGGTTTTCATCTTCTAACCTTTTTTCAGATACTATGTGATCAAAGTTCTCCCAATGTATTATAAAGCAGCAATCTACAGACTAGCAATTTAAAAAAAAACTACAGGAGTGGCTTGATTGCTGAGATTAAGATTAATTTTGAATTTAATTGATTCAGCTTTAGAAAAGAGTAAGAAAGGCAATGGTCACCTAGAACAAAGGTGACAAACTTACAGAAGAGGGGTCTGTATACCAGTAATTAGTTATCTCACTTTCAAAGCATACTAGTCCTGCAATTTATTTTGCAAAATTACACTTTCTCCTTTTAGGTAAACTGTCAAATTTCGAAAAGGCTACTTGAAAAAACATGAAGTACAAAAAGCAAGGAATGGAAATTTCACAAAATATTGAAATCCCTGCATTACAAAGAAGAAAAGTTAAAAGTATAGAACCCTTATTTAAAGGAGAACTATGAGGTGAGTGATTTACACTCATCCCAATAGTTAGAGCCGACGTGTGACAATTAAACTGTCACATGTCAACTCTATAGATCGGGAAGTGAGCAAATACATACAGTCACTCTCCGATCCTCCAGCGCTGACTGGTGGAACAGGCTGGGTAGGGGGCGGGTACAGCTGGCTCTGTCTCTAGATAGGCAGAGCCAAGTGTCAATCAGCCAGCTGGGTGGATCTCTACAGTATGGTCAGGGTCCGTCCCTGCTGCGGCGCTCTTAGTATATAGCGAGCAATATCCCGCTATATATTGAGCTTTGGTTCATGGGAGGAGGTTAGTATATGTCCTCCCGTGGCCCTAAAGAGAACTATGGGATAAAAAGGTTATCCCACAGTTCTATTTCAATGAAGACTTCTTATTGTCAATGGCTACTTCTTTTGTGCTGCCACCCGCAGCAACCAATCAGAATCCCCCTTACACTGGTCTGACTGCAGTTAAGTGAATTCTGATTGGTTGTTGTGGATTAATGCCCTTGAGAGTTTGTTTTTAAAATGTATCCAAAACCATTTTCTTAATTTTTTTGGTTGAAGAAAAAATAGTTTGAACCCCTTTGGGGAACCTTCCCTTTACTTTTTGTTCCATAGACACAACA
This sequence comes from Nanorana parkeri, assembly GCF_000935625.1. Lineage (NCBI taxonomy): Eukaryota > Metazoa > Chordata > Amphibia > Anura > Dicroglossidae > Nanorana > Nanorana parkeri. The sequence goes on from NW_017306592.1 coordinate 92,827, forward strand.
AGAGATGACAGGACATTTCTCCAAAGTGACTCTCAGTAGTCACCAGAGCAAGTGTCCCCATGGGTAGATTCCCCCTCTATTCCTGTTCTGGTGAAAACATTTTGGATTTTTCCTCACTTTAAAAATATTGAATAAGAGAAGTAAGAGTAGTATCTCTCAGGAGTTAACTGTGACTTCACAGGCTATATTTGGCCCGTACCCACGTAATCATATTTAGATATACATTGCCTGGCCAAACAAAGAAGTAACCACCTGGGTTTAGCTAAGCAAAAAGGTAAGAACCTCCCATTGAATAAGTGCTATGATCTGGGGTTGCTTCGGTTAATCGGGTCTAGGTTCAGCAACGTTATGTCCCAAAAAAATAAGGTGAGCTTCCTACCCGAATATACTGAATGACCAGGTTTTTCCATCAATGATTTTTTTCTTCCCTGATGGCACGTTGGTCATATTCCAAGATGACAATGCCAGGATTCATCGGGCTCAGATTGTGAAAGAGTGGTTCAGGGAGCATAAGACATCATTGTCACACATGGATTGGCCACCACAGAGTCCATACCTTAACCCCATGTGGAATGTTTGGGATGTGCTGGAGAAGACTTTACATAGTGAGTATACTGTAACGGTGTTCATCTGATTGGCTGCAATCTCCTTTCAGCCAAAGATTTTCAAACCAGCCCCTTTGATCTTCTGATTGAGGGATGCCGGGTGGAAGGGTGCCAACTGGGGCACCCACAGTGAGAATTTCACATAGTGTATAGCCTAATTTTGTGTCTGCTGTGACGAAGAAAAAAGAAGCAAGGGGCACTGAAAAGGTTAGTATGAGTGGGTCGCAGAAAGTTATTTTTCAAAGACAATGAGTAGGCAAGATGACAACGGGGCTGATGGCCAAATAGGCTGTTCACTTTGCAATGGAATTTTCACCTTGCATGGTAAAGCTCTGTTGACTTCCATCATCCAATCATGAGTAAGCAAAAATACAGTTTTTCTATTATCCTTACACCTGATCAGGTATAATGTGCAAAGTGAGATTTCACCACATTCACTTAGCTCAGGTTAACAGCCTGTTACCTTTAGTAAATGAACCATAGTTTCTCTATAAATGATTTATAGCTGCCCTGAGTTCAGCTTTAACTACTATGCCAAACATCACCTTATCTGTGCGGGTTTTATTTGCAGTAAACAGATATTTGATGTGTTTATTGTGCAGCTTTTCATCAATAAGCTCTGTCAGGGCAGCATTTATAATGAAGAAATCTCAGTAGCTACAACTGCAGTATGAAACATGACAAATTATTTCCTTTGAAGTGCTTACAACTTTTGGCTTTCTGAGTTATTGTTTTAATAGGAAATTCACATCTCAAAAAGCTGCATACAAAAATCAGTCCTTAAGCTGCCAGCAGTTTTTACATAATTCAAAATGGTAAAAAAAAATATTATCACCTTCTTGTAACAAAGTTATTTATATATATAATATGTATGTATGTTAATGTGTGTGTGTGTGTGTATGTATGTATGTATGTATGTATATATATATATACATACATACAGTATATACATAAAGGTAATGGCAACATTTGAACTAAACTTAGATAAATCAGAAAAAAATAGCAGGATATTGAAAGATTAAACCTTTGAAAAATAAATAATCCTGCTACTATTCCAGGGTTCTATAGGCTCCGTTCACACCTAGGCGTTCTGTCCCCATCCAGATAAACTCTAGGTTCTAGGAAACGTTATTGAAGATTGCTACCTGCTTCTGTTCTGTTGATATTGAGAAGGAAAGTAAGAAGATGTAGGAAGAAAGTAAGTACTAAGTGGAACAGTGTACCTATTATGATCATGTGATGAATCCCAGTGTAGCTAAATGAAGCATTGTGCCTCCATCAGCCCTATTAGGCTTCATTCACAGCGGCAGTGTCAAACATGCATTTAGAGGACATTTTTATATCCATATAAATGCATCTAGTGTTTTATTTTTAATGATATCATTCAAACTAAGCATTGACCTGCATTTATGTACAGTCAGTTTAGCTGCCTTTAGAGAAAATAGAATTCTGTGCACAAGGGTCTGATTAGAAACTCTAACCACGACTAAGCTCGCTATGAAGCAGGAACATCTAAACGCAGGAGGAAGTCATCGTGGGAGAATAAAAGTTGTTTTCTAGTTCCCAGATTCCAGATCACTCGGATCTCCTCAAATCATCTCTGAATTGGTGCTGACATTAAGGGTTGTTACCTTTTCTTCAAGTGAAACAGAGAACACTCTAGTGCTGGAAGCGGCAATTTTTAAGTTTTTTTGGGGGGAGAATTTAGCGAAGAGAGCGAGGAGAGGCAGCCAGGGGAGGGAGTAAAGAGACTGTCTATAGAGGACTATAAATCCCAGCAATACATTATGCAGAGTGGCATGTGGCTACATACTCTGTGTTGTTTGGGGGTGTGCTGTGTGCGTTCTCGGGTGGGCAATGCGGGCTCTCAGGTGGCTGTGTTGGGTCTCAGGTGGGCTATACAGGCTTTGAGTGCTGTTCGGTGTCTCATAAGGGGTCCGGAGGCAGACAGCGTGACAGAGGTGGTAATGTGCAGGCTGTTTACAGGCACCCGTGGCTCACAGGAAAATGCTAATTCCACTAGACGTTCTGGCCAGTGATATTTCTTTGCAATCCTTTTTTAAATCTGGGATATCTTGGATAATCAGAAAATAATGCTGCACTGGCCACAATATAAAGAACTATAAAAACATAATAAACAATATAAGCAACTATAAAATAAAATACAATAAATAATATACAATATAACGGATCTTAAAAAAAACATAAAAGCATTGCTATTTGTTAATAAATTAAACATGAAAATTATTGATGCGATTAAGAAAAAAGTATAAACTTAAGGATCTGTCATGAACGCTTTCCGGTCTATTGCAAAAATAACTTTTTAAAGACCTTACTATTTCCCTTTCAAAGTGTCCGAGAGGAGTATTTATTTGAATCTATTAAAAAACTTTCAAACAATGACCCCTTGCAACCGAAATGATTAATGTCTATGAAATCACGGCCTGGCCTATCGGAATGTGATCTCCACGTTGGCTATGGGCTTGTTGTTGACTGGAGAGGATTTTCTCTGACTTCCAAGAAGAATGCTTTGTTTAACATGGCGGCTGTTTATTTTGCTTCTTCGCAGCCGTTTATTTTCCAGGTAGGCCACACTGGTTTGGCAGGGCAGGACTGAACAGCTGTTTGGAGTGAAGTGTCACTTCTTATCCAGGGTTCCGGCTTTGAACATTGAACACGTTGACATAGTGAAGAACGTAGTTACGGCTGGGAAAAAACAGACTTTTATCAAATTCCCAACAGACCAGAAACCAACAAAAGGACAAAAAGACCAAAATAAACGCTAAGCTTTTCAAACATTCTACTGCCGCCCTTTTGTCAAGTACAGATTTGTTTGTCGCTATCTACTTTATGTCGGCGTTTGTATGCTGTCCACATTTTTGCTTACCGTGGATTCATTTTTTTAGTGTGCTAAATATATATATATTCTAAAGAAATTTGTATGGCTTCTCTAAAAATAGCAAAATGTTGAAACTGCCAAGAGATTTCCCTGTTCATACCTGTATATCCATGAAAAAAAACCAATGTGAGTAACAGTATTTTATGGCTTTGTTTTTAATGCTTTTTCCTAGGGATGCATGGATACCGTTTTTTCGGTACTAAGTACGAGTACAAATATTTTTTTCGTACTCGCCGATGCAGGATACCGATACCGGAAGCTGGGTGGCGTGTAATGACTTGCCACACGGCTTCCCGATTAGCAGGGAAGTCATATCCATGCTTCCTCCTTACAAGGTGACGAGGGAGCAGGGAGCTGGCTTTCTGGCCAATCAGGAGGCAGGGGTGGGGTAGTCACCAGCCGCCTGGCTTCCTGATTGGCCAGCTTCTTGACCAATCAGGATGCTGGGCAGCAAGTCATTACAAGGCGCCCAGCTTCCTGATTGGCCGGGTAGCCGGCTCCATGCTCCCTCATCACCAGGTGACGATGGAGCATGAATCCAGCTTTCTGGCCAATCAGGGAGCCGGAGGGGGTGGGAAATGACTCGCCGTCCGGCTTCCTGATTGGCCAGTTTCCCATCCAATCAGGAAGCTAGGCGGCGAGTCATTACACGCCAATTATCATGATCCTGGCCAATCAGGAAGCCGGGACGGGTGTAATGACTCAATGCCTGGCTTCTTGATACCAGAAGTTCGGGTATCGGGCTAGGCATCGGCATTTGGGTGAGTATGAGTGCCCAAATATTAGTATCGGTGCATCTCTACTTTTTACCTACAACTTGTATTGTTATATATTATGTTAAAGTTATACTATGGGGTTGATTTTTCTAAAGGCAAATAGGTTGTTCACTATGCCATGGAATTTTTTACCATGCAGGGGAATAATCCCTTAGCTTAGTGAATGTGGTGAAAATTCCCTTTGCAAAGTAGACGCAATCAAAACCATGATATTACCAATATGCCATGTGGCCAAATAAGGTCAATGATCCCAACAAAAGCATCCCGCCTCTTTGTTCATGTGTAGCTGTGGAGCGGGGAATGCCCCAGCCTGCATCTGACTGTGCAGGCAGCCCCGTGTCGCTTACAGGTTCGGATAAACGTTATAGTTGTAGTAGCAGTAATAACAATACAAACCATAATTATATTTTAGATTATGACAAAATAATGTATTGCTCTTGCACACAGTTACTCTATGACCCTGAAACAAACCTCTGTAAACTTTTATGTAGGACTACAAACTTCAACTGTCCCAAAGGGTTTTAGCTGAGGATTGCATTAAAAGAGAAGTATTGGGAGAATAAAATGTACCCTTCCCAATACTTTGAGCCAGCGTGGTCAGCACATGGTCTTCTCCCTGCAGTGATTGTCAGTCACCACTCCTTGCAGGGATTCCCCCCAGGCTTACAATCTAAAAGATGGGGAGGGGGCGGGCACAGCTGGCTCTGGCTCTAGAGAGGCAGAGCCAGCTGTCAATCAGGCAGCCGGGTGGATCCCGGCAATATCGTTGGGATCCTCCGGCTGCAATGTGGCTCTGCGCTGTCAGCATTTAGCAGGCATTAGCCCGTTATATGCTGAATTTGGGTCATAGGAATACATTAGTAAATATACCCCTGTGACCCAAAACAGAACTAAAGCAAAGCAAGCAAATGCTTCTGACTGCACAGAGGGGGATCTGTGACTAGACCATCCTGAGGTCTGACTTCCTCAGGAGGTCTGACTTCAGCACTTCTATACTGAAAGCATCGCACATCAGTTTTCCTTACAGTCTCTCCAATGGGGCCCCCTCCTACCCCAGGCCCATTGTAGCTTCTATGGCCAGAGACGTCCCTATAATGAGGCAGCCTGAGGCAATTGCCTCAGGCAGCCTCTCATTGAGTTCGCC
>NW_017306592.1:98307-104850 GCF_000935625.1 Nanorana parkeri
ATGTGCACCTACCCAGCATGAGGCAACGAGACGTTTAGGGACACCCCTAGCTATGGCTATAGTTCCGCCACTGTCTATATCAATAATAAATGTCCAAATAGCAGTTTGTAAAGAACAAAATCCACACAAAGACAGCAACAGTTAATAATAATATAACTAATAATGTAATAATAAGGATGTATCCAGTTGCGTAATTTTTCTACCACAATTATTAGAATTATTAGTGTACTAATTTTACAACTACTCCTAGAATACCATTTCAGAACATAGTGCTCCGTATTCCTTCATCTGCTATTTATAATGAGCACTATACGCTCTGAAGTGGTGTTCTGAGAAAAGTTTGCAATGTGCTATCCCTTCAGCCAGAGTACAAATAGTGCAAACACAATGGTGGTGGAACAACTACGCGGTAGATAACTGGACAAATCCTTCACATTGAATTATTGGATGCATTTTTTATAACTGTTGTTGTCTTGGTGAGAATTTCGATCCTTACCAACTGCTAGTTGGCGTTGGAACGTGACACTCATTACTGGTGTAGGGAGGCACGTAATGCATATTTCCCAGGAGATTGTAGTTTATATATAATGAGCAGTTAGATTTTAATTGTCCGGGAGTCCAAAACCTTTTTAAACGAGCGTGCTATTGTTTGTATATGTTTCAGCTTATTTGAGCTAATAAAGATTATTGTTTCATATTTTATTAGTAACTGGAATAATAACTCTGTTCGGGTTTTCCTCTTTAGAGCAGAAGGCCAATAGGCCATAATAGTAATTGGACTATTACACTGTAACGTGGGTGCAGAAGGACTTTGCTGAAACGTGCTACTTTAATGAGGATTGTCACCCGTATCTTTAAAACGACAACTAAAGGCAGCTTTAGAAATATTCAGTAATGGCGATCACCAGCAAACCGTGGTCAAATCTTAATTTTGGTTGCCCCTGTCTGCCTGACATCTTGTGTCCAGGTTTCTGCTGCCATGAAACCCTTAAGCTGGCCATACACTTTACAACCATCGCACGACTTGAGTCCTCTTGAGTCGTGCGATGGTTGTAAAGTAATTAAAAGCTCGTACGATCTGCCCATCTTGCAGATAGCAGGCAGATAGTACTTGCGATCATCGAAAGCCCGCCCCGCTGAGGGGCGGGCTTCCGATTACTCCAATGCCGCATGGGCAGTGTGCGCTTGTGCATACCGGCCCGTGCGGCATTTGTCTCCCGAGAACGCCACTAACCCGCCGACAATCGTACGATTCTCTGCGGGTTTTCGAGCCTGCTCGGGAGACAAAAGACATGTGACCGTACAGTAGAAACGGTCGCACGCCTTCCATACACCTGCCGATTATCATACGATCGTTGGATTTCCCGCGATTATCGTGCGATAATCGGCAAGTGTATGGGCACCTTTACACAGCATTCAAAACCCGAACTGTCCGGGTGAATCCTGGGCAGGTGGCAACCCTAGGCATGCTTCCTGGGACATGTGACAGTGCACATCATCTGAGCGGGAAAATAATGCCATCATTTTGATTAAAATTTTGAAGAAAAATCATACTTTTGATGACGTTTGGAAGGGTTAGAACCCCTGTTGTATATTTATTGCTGTTAACATAAAAGGAAAGGCTACTATAAACCAGCTTTTATATGTTGCCTCTGTAGTGCTACCTCTACCCCAGCATACAGTTCCTAATAAATTGCATACATTGCTTTATTAAATCTTTTTCTATGCAGTCACATGACTGCACAGCTCCAGGTCCTCTCTGCAATGTGTGGGGCTGACAGCGGATCTGGATTCAATAGCGCAGTGACATCACCCACCGGTGTCCAGTGTTATAAGCAGTTGTCGATAGGGGGAACCAGACACAGCTGCCACTCAAAGAGGAGTGAAATGTGGTCATGTGACCGCATAGAAAAACATTATGGAAAAAAAAGGCATTTATAATGCAAAAAAAAAAAAGGTTTGGTTATAACATACATATTAATGAACTATCATGAAGTAACACATTTCAGCAAAGTCTTTCTGCACCCGGGTTACTGTGTAATAGTCAAATGATTGTGTAAGAGCTCCCAACCCATACAGCTTTTTTTGCTTCAGTTCCACTCATAGAGAAGATAACCAGAAACAAACTCCTCAATCTCTTGATTCCCATCTAACAACAGCTGTCAATCATTGAAGTCTCATTAACATGTATTTTCTAAACAAATTATTAGGGATGCTTCCATACCGTTTTTTCCATATTGAGTATGTTTTACCATTATTTTTTTCCGGTACTCGCCAATACCGAATACCGATACTAGAAGTCCCATTAAGGAAGCCGGGTGGCGTGTAATGACTCACTGCCTGACTTCTTGATTATCCGGGAAGCCAGGCGGCCGTGTAATGACTCGCCGCCCGGCTTCCTGATTAGCCAGGAAACCGGCTCCATGTTCCTTCATCACCAGGTGATGAGGAAGTATGGTGCTGGCTTTCTGGGCAATCAGGAAGCCGGGGGGCAAGCCATGCTACCTGGCTTCCTGATTGGCCGGCTTCATGCTCCCGGAAGTTCCGGTATTGGGATAAGCATTGGGAGCATTTGTAGCAATGACTTGTACTCACCCAAATACTCGGTATCCACACAGAGCCGGCTTCCTGGCCAATCAGGAAGCCGGGGGGCAAGTCATTACCCCCCCCCCCCCCCAACTTCCTGATTAGCCAGAAAGCCAGCTCCATGCTCCCTGGTGATGAGGAGCCAATCAGGCCGCCTGGCTTCCTGATACTGGAAGTTCCGGTAGCGGGGTAAGTATCGGGAGCATTGGGCGAGTACTATTCATTTTCATTATTTTAAAATCTGCAGCTTTTATTAAAATAACCACTGGTGAGTCTGCCATGAACGTCCTCGTTCAGGCATTTCCGGTTATTGGATGACAACACTCCCTCCCTGTCTCCTAATTGTGCTCTCATGTTGTCATCTGGGCTTCCAATGGAGGCTACAAGTGGCTGTTTTAACACACATTATGCAGGCATGGTCCACTGTTGTAATCATCAGGAAGCCCTCCCTGAGATATACAATGCAGCCATTGCTGGAATACATACAACAGGAAGAGGATGCAAAGAGGATGCAAAGAGGCCGCAGGAGATCAGATTCACTGAGAAGTGGAAAACAAGTATTTTAATAAAAAATGCAGTTGTTTACCATACACAGCAAACTAAAGCTGGGTATAAACTAGTATATTTTTTCTGTCCAGCTTTCGGTTAGAGCGAAAAATATGTAACAGATTCCCCCATCTATGCCAAACCTTGATGGAGGAATCTCCTGCTGCGACTATAGTATCTTGACAATCAGCGCTGTGGGCTCATCAGATAGAGGCGCTGTTCAGCCAACAATTTTTCCTGTGGCCTGTGTGCCTTCGATTTTTCATTTGAGAGATGTTGGGTTGGAGGTGGCACACAGGGCCACCCACTGAATAAATTCATCAAGAACTGCCAAAAATGGCCAAAAGTGGCTCAGTGTTTAGCCAGCTTAAATGTGATTCCATTAGGCTTTATATCAACCATACCAAGAAATAACAGTAATCTAAAGCCACTTATAGGATATTTTCCCGTCCAAAGGAAGTTCAAAAGTAAACACTTGGACCATATGCCATCAGCATCTTCAGACTCTACACACAAAGTTCTAAAGTTTTTTTGGGGGCCGTCAATAAATTTAGCTGCCATCTTCACTGTGCTTCCTGTGTTTGTACATTTTAAGAGACTTGGGTTAATCCTCAGAGTATTTCAGTTGTTGGACAGGCAATGCTCTCTAGACATTCCTCCCTTCTCCGAGTCACCTGAAAGGGGCAATAACTCAAATGTGCAGACAGAGGCCTGCCAGCTTCTGGAAGTAGTCTCCCTTCATGTCAGCACAGGGCAGCATTATGACCTCTGATTGTGTATAAACACAACTTTCAGCAACAGCTGGTTCCTTGTTCCAGTAGTTTAGCTTTATCCGGGGTCATACATTAAACACAAAGGGTGGGCTTGTTATCTCTTGGGATTTTTAAAGCGCCGTGGCCGATCCCTGCCCTCAGCTTCACTCTCACACATCTCCTTCATACATATCGAGATTGTTCCTAGCTGAGAGATAGGTCATGGCTGCTGTAATGAAAGAGAAAGGGTTATGGGGGGCACGTAGGGTGGCAGAGCACTTCTCTTGAATGGTCAAAGCACGATTAAATTAGATGTAAACCCAATCACTAAAAAATTAATTGGCAATGTTTTTAAATCTCCAGCATCAATTTAAATAAGACCTGGTGATCCTACCATGAAGGCCCTTCTCTAGGATCTTCCTGGTATAAGATGACAGCACTATGTCCCTGTGTTCCAATTGTGTTCCTGCATTGTCACCCGGGCTTCAGATGGAGTCGACAAGTGGCCCTTTCATCACATATTGTATTGGTAAGGTCCACTGTTGTCACCATTAGAAAAAGCACAGTGAGCTATAAGTAAGCCCCAGGTTTTACACTTTGCCTCAGTGGCAATTTAGTGCAGGTGAGGCAAACAGACAGAGCTCTGGAGCCTGGGGAGCAGATAGTCTCTATCTGCTGGAGCACAAGGTTGGTTGGGTGAAGCCTGACAAACAATGGGTTTGTACAGGTTGGTAGTCAGGACTATCCTATGTTTAGTTAATGCCGGGACACGGCTAGGATTTAGTTTTTGAAGTGTTTACTTTATTTGAGCACTGTACAGCACTGTATATAGCCTGTGTGTTGCACCAATAAATGTACCACTGTTTGAAGACAGGTCACTGGTCTGGTCTCTAAACCTTTCAAGAGTGCTCACCACAGGGAGCAATTGCACCCCTACCTATTCCCTATATATTAGGGCTGCGGAAATTAACGATTAATCCCTCGATTAATCGTTAATTTTTTTGATCGATCAAAATTATTTTGATCGGTACTCACCTCTCCGCCGGCTTCCGGGTCTTCGTCGGAGATCCGGTGACGTCACGGACATCGACGTCACCGGACTCCTCCCCCCTTCCCCCCCTGCTCTGTCGGCTAACGAAGGGAAGGGGGGAGGAGTCCGGTGATGTAGTTGTCTGTGATGGGTAACGAAGGGAAGGAGGGAGGAGTCCGGTGACGTCGATGTCCGTGACATCACCGGACTCCTCCCCCTTCCCTTCGTTACCTGACGGAATCACTTGGGCCGGTGAGTCTCTAACATATACTAATGGCAGTTCCCTGCAATAGAAGAGGTAATATACTCACCTCTCTGTTCAAGTGCTGCATCCTCTGTCAGTTTCTTCAGCTTTCAACACTTCCAGGAATGTTGGATACCTGTATCCCTCACTACACACTGTGGTTTAATCCTCCAACCCCTACAGGACACAGTATGGATGTACGGGTCAGTGGATGGAACCACAGTGTACAGTGGGGTACAAATCCCAGAAGTGTCAAATGCTAATGAGCCTGATGGAGGCTGCAGTGCTTGGATAGAGACAAGGGCCACCGGATAGGTGAGTATATTACCTCTTCTATAGCAGGAAACTGCTAAGATTTTTTTTGTTTTGTTAGGGTGACTGACGGGGTCAATTGTAAACTAAAACAGTGCAAATTACAATGCAATAATGATTGATAGGACAATATTTTTGGTGTTTTTTTTTTTTCTACAAGTGTATCTACTTCCCAGTCAGCATCTCATGCATTTGTGGATACTGGACCAGCACTTTTATTCCAGCTTAGAGATCCATTTTGTGTGGTTTTACAAGAAATCAGAATGCGCCCTATTACCTAAAAGTAGTTGGATCTGTATGTGCGTTATAATTAATCGAAATTAGTCGATTAATCGATTAAAATTTTTTTCTATTAATCGAACAGGAAAATGTTAATCATTACCAGCCCTACTATATATATGTGTAACTTTAGATCATGGGGCTCCGTAGCAAAATTTTTATGGGGCCCCTCAGCGACTTCCATACTGTCAATGAAAGTCATGAAGCAGGAGAGCTGTCTGCATTGTCAGCTCTTCTTGATGGGAAATGTCACAGGGGTCAGTGTCAACAGCAACTTCTGCAATCCTTAATGGGGCCCCCATCCACTCCCAGGCCCCCATTGCAGCTGTATGGGCTGCTATGGCTATTATTACGCCACTGTTTATATATGTGTGTGTTTTAGGCTAACTTTATTAGCCGTATTTGTGAGAGGAGCCCTACACTTTAACACTGCAAATCAGCATGAAGAAGGCAGTGTGCCTCTGTTAAATATTATGATTGCCAGATATAATTGCAATATTATAAACATTTTAAAAAATATGTAAAAATGATATATTCATTTCACATGTTTCTGTATTTGTTAACAGTTTGCAAAACAAAAACTGGGGATGCACCGATCTATAAGTCAGTGAAACATTTCGGCCGAAAATGGCACTTTTGGCTAAATGCCGAAAGTGCCATTTTTCTGCCAATACAGCGGTGCATCCATGCTTTCTTCCCTGCTGGTCTGTGTCCCAGCGGGGAGGAGAGAAAGTGTCACAGGCGGCCGAACGCTGTGGGAGGAGAGCGCTGTGAGTGGCTGGCCGCACCTCCGG
>NW_017306592.1:104959-130902 GCF_000935625.1 Nanorana parkeri
CAATGTTTGAAGAAGCCTTTAACTTTCAGTCTTTTTCGTAGCTACAAATCTTTTTCTTACACTGTGTTTATATGCAGAACATCCACCTTTTATAAAACAGGATCCAACAGGTAGATATTTTTCTGTAGGCTGGTCTTTTCCTTATTATAAGGCTTATTGAGCCTTATTTGCTATAAATTATCTGATTATGGGAAATCATATTTAATAAATGATATGGGATTTATTTATTAAATGTGCTTAAGCCAAGTGAACCCATCTACTTCTTTAACAGCTAGGTTTGACTCAAATAAATGATACTGGGAATGCTGGTAAATCTGTATTCTATAAATAGTTCTAAAGCCGTATTAAGGAAGAGTCGGTGTATGCTCTCATCATGCCTTCATCTACATACTTTTATTTAACCTTTTTTTCAAGTGGCAAGCTTCTGGTTGGTCTACATGATACCATGGCTGCTTTACAGATAAATCCAAGCAGCTAACATTACATCATATGGTCTAATCTTCAACTGGAGGCAAACCAGTACACCAATACGTAGCGGAATATGCCACCTAGTGGAAAAGTGGATGCCTTACTGGTTGAAAAATCTGCAGTTAGCTCAAATTTACAGGTCTGTTCACTAAAGGGTGAAGAGTCTGGAGAAGGAAGGGGAAGTGAACAATATAGGACAACATAGCTGAACTGGAAAGTGAGCTGAATTGGAGAATTTTTCCAAACCAGCTGTGTTGTCCTAGATTGTTCACTTCTCCGGCCTTCTCCAAACTCTTCACCTTTTTGTGAATAGCCCTGTTAATTTTCAAACAACTGGTATATACATTATGATCAACTACATTACTGTATAGAGTGTTTGGTCTGCAGTTCCAGCTAATACTAAAATATAATATACAACACAGTGTAAAGAGTGCAGGAGTATGTAACATACAACTAAGGTCATAGAGTGCAGGAGGAAAGGACTATGTAATGTACACCATTTGTATTGCGTGGAGGAGTTTAGGACTATGTAATGTACAACAGAGTGTATAGTGTGCAAGAGTATGTAACCTACAACTTAGCTCATATAGTGCAGGGGTCAGGAGTATCTAAAGTACAATATAGGGTAAAGAGTGCAGGGGCCAGGAATATGTAAGGTACAGCACAATAAATAGAAGGCAGTGATCAGGAGTATATATCATAGTGCCCTTTATTTTGATGGCCAGTGGGGTGAAGAATGCTCAGCATTGCTGTTCAGTGGGAAGGATCCCCCCATCATTGGTGAGGGAATTAGCAAATCTGCCTGGGTTCTGCCCTAAATATGGGTGTAACATGAAACATGGTCACAAAGGTGGAGTACACGTTTAAGTCTGATTTTATTGTTGTCATGAGAAATGGAATTCACCGTTTCTTGATCTCAGCTTTAGATGTACAGTGATGCTAATATGAATGAAGTATTATAGAACAGTTTATTTATCTTTCTGTACTTGCTGTAGTCCAAAGTACTCCAAAACTTGGCTGAAAGACTGTCATACACTTGATATTCCTCGACTTAATTCCTAGGAATGATCCTCTACAACATAATCTTTTTCCTATAAAGCATGGGCCACAACATACACAATGAAACCCTGTTCAAGACAAGGTGAGGTTGAGGGCCCAAGACACCAATAAGTATGTCTTCCCCTCCTTGGTCCTCAACCACTACCCTCTCCAACCCTTATCCCTCCATCCCTCCTCATGCACAATTTCTCTCTCTCCAATATACCTCATCCACTCATTCAGGATTTTCAATTTTACAATAAATAATATCCCTGACATGGAAGCTCTACTTCACTGACAGGTACTAATTGTACCTCTGAGTTTGGTGTAAGCAGGTAAACAGGTTGAATTATAACCTTCATTGTCTGTTTATTTAAATTTGTACATGACCCTCATCTATAGCAATATATCAGCTAGGACCAAAAAAAACCCCTGAATATTGTTCCAAAGCTGGGCGTGAGGAAATCCTTTCTTTAAAAGCATCCTTTCCAAAAGCGGCATACATTAATTGTTTACAAAGATGTCCCATTTCCTGATAAAATGTATCCCTGTTGATTATTGTAATGTTCATTTTCACTTCATGAATGGAGGCAAGTACAAGTTCATGGCACAGGAAAATTATTGAAAGCCACAAAGACACCCAGACAGGACCGCTTCCTGGTGGGGGAGGAAGTCGACTCTGTAACGTTACATCTGAGTGATAAAGTGCCGGGGACAATCCATCTCCTGTACATTGCATCAATCTTCACAGCCCTTTTCAAAATTTGTGCAAAAAAACACAGAAAAAAAAGCCAGGATGTCTACTCTCACACGAGGGATATTACAGCAGGAAAAAGGAAAATGTAATTGTATATTGTCTGTGACAAAAGTGAAGTCTAGACAGATTTGGGACTGCAGATATACTGACATTTCCTGCTGCAAAAAAAAAGGTTAATGCAGAACGCCACATTCTGATGTGTCAATAATCATGGACTTTAGACACAATGGCTCAGTTTTGGGGGATATAATACAAAAAAAAAACAAGAAAAAAAATAGAAAAAGGGAATAAATACGGGTTCCCTAATTTTACAAATATTAATCCCACTTCATACTTTGTGCAGCAAGCAAGAATGAGCTCCTTCTTCTTGAACCCCATTGTAAATCAAGATTCCTTTCTTGTGTATATTTGTTTTGAAGTCTAAAGCAGCCTTTCTCATCCAGAGTGCCACGGCACCATGGGGTATCTTCTGGCTGTGTCATGGGTGCTTTCAAATTTTTACATAATGTCATGCATTTCCATGCTGCAGGTGAGTTGACCACCAGCACCATGATAATGCATGACACTAATCCTGGGTGGGCAGCATCCAGGACCAACCCCAGCATTCAGAAGAGGACAGAATTCCACCTCCATTGAGACCTGCTCCACCTCCCACCTTCTGCCATGCTTCTGTAGCCACACTGGGTGGTGAAGAATATTGGGTAGGACTCTAATATAAGGGGAAACACTGAGGACTCTGATGTGAATGGGCTCCTAATGTGAAGGTGAGCTCCTAATGTGAAAATGGGGGACTCTGATGTGAAAGGAGCTCCTGATGAGAAGGTGGGCTTCTGATATGAAAGGGGGACTCTTTGTTGTTTTTGTTTTTTGTGTTTTGTTGTATGGGGTCCACACTTAAGATCCATACCAGACCCCTATCTAGTATTAGGGTCTAGTATAGATTTGGTCGTTAAATACGCCATTTGTTACATTTTTGCATTTACATTTTTTATATTTCAGACTGGGTGCCTCAAAATTTCGCATAATTTTAAGGGGTGCCATAATTGAAAAAGGTTTGAGAGATGCTGGTCTAAAGACACCAACATATGGATGGATCAGACCTTTAACTATTTTCTATCTAAGCTGCCTACATTGCTCCCAACTGTCCCTCATTTGGAAGACCTGTCCCACTTTTGCAACCAAATCAATGTGGGACTGCAGATATACTGACATTTCCTGCTGCAAAAAAAAAGGTTAATGCAGAACGCCACATTCTGATGTGTCAATAATCATGGACTTTAGACACAATGGGGTTGATTTACTAACCTTATAAACACACCATGAACGTGTATACACCTCTGTAGTGTGTTCCCTCCCAGCATGATCTATGGGAGGAATCGAAACACCTTTGTAGTGTGTACACACCCAGCAGGTGTGTTGTGCAAAGCCCTGCAATGAATTGCAAGGTAATGTGGTGTAAATTAGCTCTATGTTATGTTGCTTGCATTGATGAATGCAGGAATGTAAATGCATTAGCTAACCATTTTTGTCTAAACTGTGAAGCAGCATTATATATGCATCATGTGCATGATTTTTCCATATATGGCATTAGTGGAAATATGCTTTTAGAGACTTTTTGGTTGATAAATACGTTTTGCTGTGTGAAAATCACACACACCTGGTGCGTGCATGTGTTTAGGTTAGTAAATCACCCCCAATGGCTCAGTTTTGGGGGATATAATACAAAAAAAAACAAGAAAAAAAATAGAAAAAGGGAATAAATACGGGTTCCCTAATTTTACAAATATTAATCCCACTTCATACTTTGTGCAGCAAGCAAGAATGAGCTCCTTCTTCTTGAACCCCATTGTAAATCAAGATTCCTTTCTTGTGTATATTTGTTTTGAAGTCTAAAGCAGCCTTTCTCATCCAGAGTGCCACGGCACCATGGGGTATCTTCTGGCTGTGTCATGGGTGCTTTCAAATTTTTACATAATGTCATGCATTTCCATGCTGCAGGTGAGTTGACCACCAGCACCATGATAATGCATGACACTAATCCTGGGTGGGCAGCATCCAGGACCAACCCCAGCATTCAGAAGAGGACAGAATTCCACCTCCATTGAGACCTGCTCCACCTCCCACCTTCTGCCATGCTTCTGTAGCCACACTGGGTGGTGAAGAATATTGGGTAGGACTCTAATATAAGGGGAAACACTGAGGACTCTGATGTGAATGGGCTCCTAATGTGAAGGTGAGCTCCTAATGTGAAAATGGGGGACTCTGATGTGAAAGGAGCTCCTGATGAGAAGGTGGGCTTCTGATATGAAAGGGGGACTCTTTGTTGTTTTTGTTTTTTGTGTTTTGTTGTATGGGGTCCACACTTAAGATCCATACCAGACCCCTATCTAGTATTAGGGTCTAGTATAGATTTGGTCGTTAAATACGCCATTTGTTACATTTTTGCATTTACATTTTTTATATTTCAGACTGGGTGCCTCAAAATTTCGCATAATTTTAAGGGGTGCCATAATTGAAAAAGGTTTGAGAGATGCTGGTCTAAAGACACCAACATATGGATGGATCAGACCTTTAACTATTTTCTATCTAAGCTGCCTACATTGCTCCCAACTGTCCCTCATTTGGAAGACCTGTCCCACTTTTGCAACCAAATCCTCATGTCCTTCATTCCTCCTCAGCTGTCAATCTTTTTGGGT
The DNA here is from genome assembly GCF_000935625.1 of Nanorana parkeri. Classification (NCBI taxonomy): domain Eukaryota; kingdom Metazoa; phylum Chordata; class Amphibia; order Anura; family Dicroglossidae; genus Nanorana; species Nanorana parkeri. Next base: position 109,919 of record NW_017306592.1, read on the forward strand.
CTCCTGTATAGATCTCTGTACAAAATGGACTACTTGACTACCAAATGTGGTTTTCTACACTCTTTTAACAACCTGTTATTTTGAAAAGTCAGAATAAAGGCAAAGTGGTGGTGAAAATTAATTTTCTGTGTATCAACTCTTCATGGCCCATATTATGGGTATCTGGCAAGGGTGCTATAAAGTGTATCTTTCCCATCTAAGAAAGTTGGGCAATATAGCTAAACAGGTGACCTGATCTCCTTTAGAGATAATCAAACAGGATGACCATATGTGATAGATATGGATTGTTCAAAGAACAGAATAAATGGTCACCAACACTCCAGGTTTTCTTCAATATGAAATCCTTTTATTTCATATGCATGGTGATATGACCTAGTTACCTATACCATATACACCAATCAGCCATAACATTGCAATATGACCACCCGCCTAATATTGAGTAGGTTCCCCTTTTCTTTACCCGTCGAGGCATGGACTCCACTGGACCTCTGAAGGTGTGCTGTAGTATCTGGCACCAAGCAGGCAGCAGCAGATCCTTCAAGTCCTGTAAGCTGTGAGGTCTTCACAATGTGGCCCTTGTCAAAGTCGTTCATATCCTTATGATTGCCCATTTTTTCTGCTTCCAACACATCACCTTCAGGGCCAAAATGTTCACTTTCAGGTATGTTATTCACTTCACCTCTCAGTAGTCACAAATATTATGGCTGATCGGTGTAGGTATTCTTATCAGACTCTGCCCCCAAAGCAGCCTACTTTCTAATATATCTATTGCAGTCATGCATACACACGTGAATGTTGGAAGCTACCAATATGTTTTTGCATTGTGAAAGGAAACTTTAGAACCTGCGGATAACCTATAAAAATGGAGAAAACATACAAACTCCTTGCAGATTTTATCCCCAGTTAAAATTCAACGCAAGGCAAGCACATTAACCCTTTATCACAGTGACAATGTTTACTGTACAGCGTGAGCTGAAAGCTAATAGAATGTTACCAAGAGTTAAATCTAATGCAGCCTAAAAACCATCAGAATAAAAAATATTACTTTGCACTATTCCAAAAAGTGTGATAAGTAGCTCTGCATCCAAAAATAGCCATTCTGCCCTAAAAGCCTATTCACAAAGCTGCTTTCACGTCAAGGAAGAAAGAAGAAAAAAAGCAAGATGGAATAACAATTCTTTTGGATGTGATTTGACTGTTTTCTTTGAATTGTGTTGTTTGATTTGCCAGCTTTCCTATTTTTCCTTATTGGTGTAGAGGAAGAGCGACAGAAATATTGGTTTATATTAAAAGGAGTGCATTGAAAGGGAGTGTTTTCATAAGTAGTATTAATGCAATAAACAGGACCTTCAAAAAATGGCCCCACTCTCCAGATACATCACTTTCCTCTATTTCCCTGGCACTGGAAGTTACATGATCCCTCGCTATTTACTTAGCATATAGTCCAACCTTTTCTTTTTAATGTAGAGCTGTTTCTCCAGGGACATCGCGTCTATACATACTGACTTTGGAATGAAGGAGCTGGCTGCTGTTTGATTCCACATCAATCTCTCTCTCCGCTAATAGCAATCTTTTATGGTACATTATGTAAATATGAACCAGTTATAGATGTAAATAGCTCTTTGTCATTGTGGAACATAGTCAGCAGCTTCCAATATTTCATCGCTTGATGAGGGAAAAAAAAGTAATTCTTACTTAAAGTTTGGAGCTTCCCATTCTTATGTCAATAGTGTACCTCCAGCATGACCTTTACTATGCCCAGGGCCAGATTAAGAGCATCATGGGCCTGGTGCTGTTGGTCGGTAGGATGGGAAGCAGCAGGGGCAGCTGTCTAATTAGGCAGCTGCTCGCACCTCAATGGGGCCCTGCGAGTCTCCAGCGGGTGGCTGCCTATTATGCCTGCTTAGAGAGCCGCCAGCACCTCTGCCTAATTGTGTTCAGCCCGGCTGGCCTGAATTGCCATCGGGCATACCTAGGTGAGGCGATTTGGGCCGGCCAGGCCTATTTTCAGTGGTGGGCCTGGAGCTGGTGCTCCAGTAGCCCCTGTGTTAATCTGACCCTGACTATGCCCAAGCATCATATGTTGCTGATGGTTTTGCACAGTCTTAAAGTATGCTTTGTTCATGCAGGCCAAAACAACAGTTTTGCTTTCATGACCCTCTTGCCAGGAGCACTTTTGCTCCCGATATGCTCCATTCAGATGCCAGAAGCAAAGAAAATACACAGTACATCTGTGTATGAAGGGACATGATCCTTTGTCTCATGTGACAGGGGACGCTGATCTGTCATTACAAAGAGAACTCGGCAGAGCCACCGTGATATCACGGCGGCTTCGCCGAGTTCTCAGTGTGCAATGACAGTTCAGCGTCCCCTGGTTACTTGGTAACCAGGGGGCGCTGAACTGTCATTAGAACGAGAGCTCAGCGGAGCCGGTATTGATATCACCGCCGGCTCCGCCGAGCTCTCATTGTAATGGCAGCTGGTCCCAGCCAATAGAAAACAGTTGGGCAGAGCTAGCTGTCACTGCTAGCTGCGTCCAATCATTTTCTACTTTTTTCTACTGTTTTTCTATTCTGCTCGGTACCACGGAGGTCCCAAGCAGAATAGCCGAGCCGAATGCCGCTCGGCGGCATTCGGCTATTCACTCACTGCTTCTCGGCCCCTATGAGAATAGGCCGAACAGCAGCGAGTAGACTGCCAGAGGTTCTGCACTTCGGGCCGACCAAACATGTTGAGCATGTTCGGCCAACCCGAAGCTAGCCAAATCAAGCGAATGTATGGCTGATTTCAGCCGATGTATGGCTGAAATCAGCTGTACAAGCCTGAAGTGAATAGCCGAACAGCCTTCGGCAGCTTTGTGAATAACCCCCTTAGTGTTGCTAGAGCTGTAATCAGTCTAGCTGATATATAGTTGGCTATTATCTGGTTAATTCCAGGTGTTCTGTTATTGATTGTACCAACTTTCTTGATCACACATCCCTTCACTGGCTAAGGATCTGCCCCTGAGAGTGAAATGTCAGCTCTCTCAGGGAGTATGAGTGATGCCGAATGGAGCACTCGGCAGAGGGGTGTGTTGGACCACTGGAGACCCGGGCTGCTTCTCTCTGTGTTAGGACACATTCATTCCTATGCATGTACTCCCACATGTGTTACAGCATCGGCATCTACAAACATATACTTTTTATTCTTTGCATACCTTATTTCTCTTTTTCTCCCCAGTCTTCTCACAATGGCCATTTACTAAGGGCAGATTAATATATCTCCCATTACTTCCTGGAACTCTGGCACATGTGACTAGGACATGTGACTATGCACATCATCTCAGGGGAGGAAAATGCCTCTCCCTGAGATTTTATGAGATTACAGATGGGATTTCCCATCAATGCTCTGCTGATGTAACCTTCCCAGGATGCAACACTTGGGCAAAGGATGCCCAAGAGGACCAGGAAGTGGAAGAACAATAATCGTACATCGGCTTGCTGCGGCTGGCTTCGGGTCGGCCAAACATGCTCTGCACTTCGACCCGAAGTGCAGAAGGAGTTTGAAGGCTGAGCCGAACCTCCAGCAGGCTACTCCCTGCTGTTCGTTCTCACAAATGCCGAACAGCAGTGAGTGAATAGCCGAATGCTGCTGAGTGGCATTCGGCTCGGCTGTTCTGCTCGGTACCTCTGTGGTACTGAGCCTATCTGTCATTACACACTGAGAACCCGGGGAGGCTGTTGTGATATCATAGCGGCCCCGCCGTGTTCTCAGTGTGTAATGACAGATGACGTCCCTGGTTAACTGGTAACCAGAGAAGCTGATCTCTCTGCAAGTGGCCGGAGCCAGCCGTGAGAGCTGGAGACTGTGCTGTCCCTTGATCTTGTACTGGACAGGGAGTTCAGGAAAGCCAAGCTGAGAGAGTTGGAGCTGTTTGGAAACATGATGACTGTAAGTATTTTGGACAAAAATGTAAAGAAATGCTTTGCTGGGCAATGTATATTTGTTTGATCTGGATTCAATATTGAAAAAGTGTAAGAGTTTAATACTAATTATAATGAACAATAATAATTAATATTGATTATTATTATTATTATTGGCCTGGTTGGCTAGGAAGCTGGCTTCACTTGTTGCTAGGCTTGGCTTCCTAACCAATCAGGAGACTGGGTGGCACGTCATAACACGCCTCCTGGCATCCTGATTGGTCTGGAAGCCAGTCTTCTTAGCCAATCAGGAAGCCGGCAGGCAGGTCATGAGGTGCTGCCCGGCTTCCTGGTTGGCTAGGAAGCCGGCTTTACTTGTTGCTAGAGCGGCGGGTCATGAGGTGCCAACTGCCTTGATCAGAAAGCCAGGCAGCTTGGGGAAGGGAAGTCAGTTTTTTTCAATAGAACAACGGCTTCCCAGACAATCAGGAAGCGGGGCGTCAGGTCATGTTCCGTCGTCCGGCTTCCTAATAATCGGGGCACAATGCACCGGTATCGGTTATCGGTATTGGTGAGTACCAAAAAGAAATCTGTACTTGTACTAGATACCGAAAAAACAGTATCGGTGCATCTGTAATATTAATGATAATTCCTTATAATTAAATATGTTTTTTTGTATTTTGCGCCCTGTTAGGAAGTCATTAAAGCAGATTAGCAAAGTTACTGATAGGCTCACTTTAAAGCCTTTCCTCGTCTCCTTTAATATTCATTACCAGTAGGCAGAGCCAAGTTTCTGATTTGCATTTGTGTTTCTGTTTCTAACATACATCACTTTTTATATCACAGCCGGTAGCCGAGCCATGAAATTCCCGACATCTCTGAGGCCTCACAACATATGATTTTATTGGATATATTTATATACATTCCTGCAGTTTCTTTGGAGACATTGTTATAAATCAAAGGCCCGGCAAGCATTGCTCCTTGCACTTTGCAGAATTTATGCTTCATGAAATGTTACTTTGTCTTTTCACCAGTGGCTATTGATTTATTGGCTGCTTCTCAGTCATCAGCTAATAAATTGGAAGAGAGATATATTTCTTGTTGTGAGTAAGTTAGTGATAAAAATATTTATTTACGCTATTTGGCTGCGTCTGTAATTATTAATCATCGACATAACAAGACAGCAAATATGTCCGCTATAAGGAAATAGAAGCGTTTAACACAGATGATATGGTTGCCAGGCAGAGAACTCTAGGAAAATCAAAAACTTACCCCTGCAGTGGGGCCAGGGCCGGATTTCCCACAAGGCCAACCAAGGCCCAGCCTTGGGGCAGCAGGGAGTAGGTGGCCAGCAGGGGCGTGGAATTCCTATCTCCCATATGCAGTTCCGGGCGACGGGTGGGTAGTTGTTTTCTACATTTAGCCCTGCTTTGGGCAAGCAGAGCTAAACTTTTGCAATATGGGTGCATTTATTAATTTTTGGCAAAAGTGGAATATGCCCATAATGCAGCATTTTACTGGTAGATCTAATAATATTCTGTATCTTTTGTTTCTTCAATCACCTTATAGTGGAGGGATGTTTTCTACATCATGTGCAGTGTGTGAGCATGGTGGGGTTACTGTGTTACTGTGATCTCTATACTGACAAGGACGTGAACAACACAGCAAAATATTTAAATTAGACCTCCAGCTTAACCCCTCATTTGCACCTGGATGGGAAACGGAGCCCTGGATAGCAGTAAAACTCATTAGGGCTTCTGACCCTTCCTCGCTCTATCCAAAACTAAAAAAAAGAAACTGGCTTTACATACATTACAGAACTTTTTCCATAATTGCCAGAAGATAGGAGAGATTTTTAGCAGAAGAGACTTTGCTTTTCTCTGTGCCAAAAAAAAACCCCAAAACTTTCCTCTTTACCCTAGCAATTTTTTAAAAAGTGTACACTGCCTGCAACACATGCGCAGTGTAGACTGTACCCCGGCTCAAAAGCGCTGACTGGCGGAACAGACGGGGGAGGGGGCGGGTACAGCTGGCTCTGCCTCTAGATAGGCAGAGCCAGCTGTCAGTCACGCAGCTGGGCGGCTCCCAGCATAATTGTCGGGATCCGCTTCAGCTGCGGCGTCTCAGTATGCTGCGAGCTACAGCTTGCGGTATACAGAGCCTAGGGTGACGGGAGGACGCTAGTTTGTGGGAAACAGGAGGCTGCGCTTGTCGGTGGATACCGGGATCAGGTGAGTGTTAAAGAAAAAAAAAAGGTTTATTTTATGTTCCCGGAGACATAGCTTGTCTGGGGCTGATCTCCTCAATCCGGGGACTGTCTCCAGAAATCAGGGATGAATGTAGGGCTGCAACAACTAATCGACTAAGTCGATTATAATCGATGATTGAAAACGTTGATGACTTTTTCAATCATCGATTAATCAGCTTTTGATTAGTTGGCCCTGTTCACAACTTCACACACGCCACACCTCCTCCCCGCCTCATGCTTGCCGCTGCCAGCCCCGCCAGCCCGTATCCATGCTCCACACCCCGCACCTCCTCCCCGCCTCATGCTTGCCGCTGCCAGCCCCGCCAGCCCGTATCCATGCTCCACACCCCGCACCTCCTCCCCGCCTCATGCTTGCCGCTGCCAGCCCCGCCAGCCCGTATCCATGCTCCACACCCCGCACCTCCTCCCCGCCTCATGCTTGCCGCTGCCAGCCCCGCCAGCCCGTATCCATGCTCCACACCCCGCACCTCCTCCCCGCCTCATGCTTGCCGCTGCCAGCCCCGCCAGCCCGTATCCATGCTCCACACCCCGCACCTCCTCCCCGCCTCATGCTTGCCGCTGCCAGACCCGCCAGCCCGTATCCATGCTCCACACCCCGCACCTCCTCCCCGCCCACATCCGCGATCGGCACAGGGACGCGTGGCGAAGAAGAAGTAAGTAGGAGCAGGCCCGATCTCAGAAGCAAGTTGCTGGAAGACTGCTCAAGTAAGCCTGCACTTTCCCACACATGGTGCTCTATAATGTATTGCTGGGATAGTGGGATAGTGGGATTTGTAGTCCTCTATAGCTAATGGTACATTGCGCTGTACTGTATATTATACAGAGCAATATAACATCAGCTATAGAGGAATACAAATCCCAGCACTACATTATACACTGTATATTTGTTGTATTCCTCTATAGCTGGTGGTACACTGTATATTTGTTGTATGCCTCTATAGCTGGTGGTATTCTGCATTGCGCTGTATAGAGGAATACAAAACCCAGCAATAGTACATTATACAGCGCAATGCAGAATACTGCCAGCTATATTGTACTATTGCTGGGATTTGTTGTATTCCTCTATAGCTGGTGGTATTCTGCATTGTGCTGTATAATGTACTATTGCTGGGTTTTGTAGTCCTCCTATAGCCGGTGCCATTTTGCATTGATTGCTATATACGTTTACACTTTCCATTTCACTATATTGCACACCACACTTTTTTTTTTCCACCGCTCCAAGCTCGCTCCCGTGATGGACTACAATCTCAGTACAAACTATTACTACTACTGGGATTTATAGTCCTCTATAGCTGATGGTATTCTGCGTTGCTGTATAATGGTATTGCTGGGAATTGTAGTTCTCTACAGCCAATGCCATTCTGCAATGTTGTACAATGTATTTCTGAGATTTATAGTCCTCTATAGCTGGTGGTATTATTCTACATTGTTGTTGTGCTGAGATTTGTAGTCCCTCTACAGCTTAGAGTTAGTGGCAGAACTACCAGATTCGTAGCAGTCGTACACGCGCAGAGCACTGACGAGGCATCCCTCCACTACCAGTGTGCTTTAATTTTCCTCAACCGATACATTTCTGGACCGCGTCACTTCCAGGTGCGCATGTTATGAAGAAAGGGGGTCATGAAAACAGCTAATTCGGATGACGTGGCCCCACTGGAAGTGACACAGTCGAGAAAATGTATAGGATCGAGAAAAATGATAGAACACTGACTTTAAAACTATCCGGCCCCTCCCACTAACCTCCCACAGCTCACTGCCCAGAAGCATGGACAGCCAGCGACGGTCTACAGTGGGCGAGAGTGCCTAAGTCTCGGACATGGAGCGGAGTAAGGCCAGAACCATGTAGGGAGCCCACTGGGAGGAGAGCACCATCCCCCAGCCAGTCGTCCCTTTCATGGACTTACTAGGAGTCCTCACATCTCCCGACCATTCACACTACTGTTACATGGATGGCAAAAGTGGCAGACAGGCGGGGAGAAGGCGGGGGAAGAGGCTCAAAAGTGTTCAATGCCTGGATGCATACATAGTGCAGTGTGCACCCCAGCTCACGTGTGTACAACGACTGGATGCATACATAGTGCAGTGTGCACCCCAGCTCACATGTGTACAAAGCCTGGATGCATACGAAGTGCAGTGTGCACCCCAACTCAAGAGTGTACACCGCCTGAGATGCAGGCTCAGTGTAATGCACACCCCGGCTTTATAAGATATTGGAAATGCAGCCAGCTATGATGTGACGCCTGAACACATGAACAGAAGGTACATGTAAAGAGGCCACCCAATAAGGGAAAATGAGCACCGTGGGACTTAAAAGACTGTTGGCGCAGGTGACGGTGTCGGCAGATGGTGTGGCAAGGGACCACTTTGATTTGTCATTGCTGGTGGAGCTGGAGGGCACCATTCCTCTCTAAGTACAAATACAGAGCGCTTAGTGAAAGGGCAGTTATACTTCTTCTGGATTCTGAAGATATTCTATGCAAATGTGTCAACTGTGATTTACTATCAGTCACTGTAAGATAAAATATACAAACCAAGCCATCCATATTGCTAAACCTTGACTTATTGCGAGGACTGCGCCGGAAGATGAAAAGTCAGCGGTCGTCTGTGCGGTCACCTGATAACGCGGTCCTTCCAGGGAGCAGCTTTGTAGTGCGCTGCTCATTATAGCATTAGATTTACACAAGTCCATGTGCTCTGTGTAAAAGATTTAACTGGATTTTAATTGCTTTTCTTGCTCTTTTTCTCCTTGGTTCCCCTTTCAATTCCCAGGCTTAGGGAATAACTCAGTAAAACTTTTATCTGAACGGGGCTGCAATATTGTAAATGGGAACCAGGCGGCAGAAGGAACTTGGTTTTGATTAATTAATTTCCTTTGGTAACCTGTTGTATCCTGTATCCTGTGCTGACCCCCATGAAAAGGAACTGGGGGGGGGATGTATCAGCTCTCGCGGCACACAGAGCCTGGCCACCCGCTACTTTGTTGCTAATGAAGAACGGATACCGTGCTATTAAAGTGGTCACAGCTATCCACAGTCACCTATGGATGTCAAAAACACAAACAGAGATGGTAATTTTTTTTTATTACTAACATTACCTTTGCTTTTAAATGTTTAAAGGTTTTGCACAAAATGTATTCTAGGATAATGACTGTCATGCTGATCCTGTGACTTCAATGCTTCCTTAGTCATTGACTCAAGCAACAAGTGAATTTGGAAATTCCTGATGTGAATACTTGTGTTGCATCAGTGACTCAGAAACCATCGATGGCAACCTTTGCCGAAAAATAACCAATATGTAGCCTGTCATGTGTGATAGTTTGAAAAAACTGGTTGCATCGCCAGGGATCCCAACCTGAAATAAGTCATTTCAGGGAGGTGACCTTCTCATTTCAGGGAGGTGCCCTCTGTCAACAACGGGTGCAAGCAGTGCAACAACAAGGATAACAGCTTGCTATTGGCTATTGCAAATTGATATAGCCAATAGCAATAGCGAATTGATCACTCATGTACAATGAGGTTACGATGATTCCAAAAGCCATACAGGGGCTCTACATTTGCACAAATCACCCGTGCCAACCGGCAAGATGTGAAAAAGTTGATAAGGTCTCAAGAACACAGCACATTTGCTTAGTGCTACTGTGGACAATTTACTGGATATTCAGAAAACTTAAAGAGAAATTAAGATAAAAGTGTTGAATAGACTAAAAAGTGTTTTGTATTGCCGCTGTAATCATCCTGGAATGCAGAAATAAACAGCTGTAACTGGAACCATCTTTGTTTCTTGATAATTATACCCGAGGCTTGCCAAATGCATTGAGTAATTTATCGCATTTCCACAGGGATGTACAGTATGTGTGAACCAGCAACCTGAATATGAATCCTTCAAGTCAAACTGTCATCACACTTACCCAAATAATCTAAGCTGTGTGCAAGATAGCAGGTACCTCAAGATGTCATTGCATGCCTTCACTTGTGTGGCCCTGAAACTGGGTCCTTACTATGTGCTGATACTCATCTAGAGATGGGTTCCTTAAAGTGGACGTTTACCCCCTTTTACTAAAAATCACAGCAGCATGCAGCTTTTAGATTGTAAGCTCTCAAGGGCAGGGCCCACTTACCACCTTGTCTTGATTTGTATTGTAATTGTAATGTCTTCCTTGTATTGTAAAGCGCTGCGCAAACTGTTGGCGCAATATAAATCCTGTATTATAATAATTATTATTATTATTTAAAATCATCTTACATTCATTAGTTAAACAAACTTGTTTTTCATTCACTTACAAATAGAGTTCATCTACTTCCTGGTCCAGTTCTGGCAGAAATGATGTAATGTGCCGAAGCTTTACATCACCACGCATTGCTGGGAAATCTGATCTGTAATCTGATGAAAACTCACGGAAAGGCATTTTCCTCCCCTGAGATGATGTGCATGGTCACATGTCCTAGTCACATGTGCCAGAGTTCCAGGAAGTAAAGGGAGCTCTAGTAATCTGCCTTTAGTTAACATGGCCACTGTCAGAAGACTGGGGAGGAAAAGGGAAATAAGGAATGCAAAGAATACAAAGCCGGCAATTATCTAGAAGTATGTGTTTTGTAGATTGTTATTACTAAATATTTCTAAAGGTGTGTTTGTTGTTATTTTTAATATATAATATAAGCCTTGCTTTATGTCTTTCCTAGTTTTGTGTTCAGTTGAACACCAGCCCGGATTACCATCAGGCATAATAAGGCAATCTGGGCCAGCCGGGCCTATTTTCAGTGGTGAGCTGGAGCTGGTGCTCTAGTAGCTCCTATGTTAATCTGGCCCTAACTATAGGGGGTCTGACGTGTGGCTTCTGAGTAATAGATAGATAGATAGATAGATAGATAGATAGATAGATAGATAGATAGATAGACGATAGACCAATAGACCCTCTATCTATCTATCTATCTATCTATCTATCTATCTATCTATCTATCTATCACAACATTAGCACCTGCCCAAACTTAAGTCCAGTTTTTGGCCCCACTAGCAGGTTCTCAAATGTATACAGTATATCCAGCAATAGAACCACAGAACCCCAGACTTTCATTTTTTTTCTGCTATGTTTGTCACTTGGTGTCACACTGAGGAACCACCCTTTTGCTTGCTCTACAGCATTCAAAAACCCTTCTTGACGAACTTCAGATTTTGATTAATATCTCCATAAGAATGGAATTCTTACTACCCTTTCACATGTAAAAAAGTACAGTTTAACGTCTTCTCTTCAAAAATGTTTTCTGATTCTGTTGTGGATCTGACTTTTTGCCGACCCGTTCCTGTTCTTTTGGTATTTAAACACTTCCATTTAATTTAAAACTGGAAAAATAGTGTTGTTTCGGCTCAGTTATTCACTCGGCTGCTTTTGGCAGCTAAGTGAATAACCCACTTAGGGGGATATTCACTAAAGGGCCGAAGGATCCAGCCGTAGCTTCAGCTGATCCTTCAGCACACTTTGGCCGCCGGAGCCTTTGAGTTCAGTCGAACTGAAGGGCTACTGTACGGGCTATTCACTGAGGCATATGCTTCGGCTCGACTGAGCCGAAGTGACAGCCGAAACATGGAGAAAGGCCGGCCGATCTCCACCCAAATGACAGCTGGACGGAGTAATTTTACGGCTTGCTCCGCCCAGTTGTAATGACGGATCAGCGTCCCCAAATGACGTGGGGACGCTGATCTGTCATTAAACAATAACAACTTGGCGGAGCTGGCCATGACGTCACGGCCGGCTCCGCCCAGTTGTTGTTCTTAGGCTGGGACCTGCTAGAAGTCTCTGGCAGGTGCCGGAAAATAGGAAACAGTTGGGCGGAGCTAGCTGTCACCGCTAGCTCCGCCCAATTGTTTTTATTTTGCCGGCATCTGTCGGATTTTTTTTACATTTTGAAAATCATTTTTCAACTATAGCGGCATTCAGCTATTCACTTACTGCCATTTGGCCCCTACCAGAATGGGGGCGAATGGCAGCGAGTGACCTGCCGAAGCCAATTTAGTCGAACTCCTTCTGCACTTTGGCTCAGCCGAACATGCAGAGCATGTTCAGCTGACGGAAAGCAGCCGAAGTACGGCTGATTTTAGCCGATGTACGGCTGAAATCAGCCATACAAGGAGTCCTCTATAGCTAATGGTACATTGCGCTGTACTGTATATTATACAGAGCAATATAACATCAGCTATAGAGGAATACAAATCCCAGCACTACATTATCCACTGTATATTTGTTGTATTCCTCTATAGCTGGTGGTACACTGTATATTTGTTGTATTCCTCTATAGCTGGTGGTATTCTGCATTGCGCTGTATAGAGGAATACAAAACCCAGCAATAGTACATTATACAGCGCAATGCAGAATACTGCCAGCTATATTGTACTATTGCTGGGATTTGTTGTATTCCTCTATAGCTGGTGGTATTCTGCATTGTGCTGTATAATGTACTATTGCTGGGTTTTGTAGTCCTCCTATAGCCGGTGCCATTTTGCATTGATTGCTATATACGTTTACACTTTCCATTTCACTATATTGCACACCACACTTTTTTTTTTCCACCGCTCCAAGCTCGCTCCCGTGATGGACTACAATCTCAGTACAAACTATTACTACTACTGGGATTTATATTCCTCTATAGCTGATGGTATTCTGCGTTGCTGTATAATGGTATTGCTGGGAATTGTAGTTCTCTACAGCCAATGCCATTCTGCAATGTTGTACAATGTATTTCTGAGATTTATAGTCCTCTATAGCTGGTGGTATTATTCTACATTGTTGTTGTGCTGAGATTTGTAGTCCCTCTACAGCTTAGAGTTAGTGGCAGAACTACCAGATTCGTAGCAGTCGTACACGCGCAGAGCACTGACGAGGCATCCCTCCACTACCAGTGTGCTTTAATTTTCCTCAACCGATACATTTCTGGACCGCGTCACTTCCAGGTGCGCATGTTATGAAGAAAGGGGGTCATGAAAACAGCTAATTCGGATGACGTGGCCCCACTGGAAGTGACACAGTCGAGAAAATGTATAGGATCGAGAAAAATGATAGAACACTGACTTTAAAACTATCCGGCCCCTCCCACTAACCTCCCACAGCTCACTGCCCAGAAGCATGGACAGCCAGCGACGGTCTACAGTGGGCGAGAGTGCCTAAGTCTCGGACATGGAGCGGAGTAAGGCCAGAACCATGTAGGGAGCCCACTGGGAGGAGAGCACCATCCCCCAGCCAGTCGTCCCTTTCATGGACTTACTAGGAGTCCTCACATCTCCCGACCATTCACACTACTGTTACATGGATGGCAAAAGTGGCAGACAGGCGGGGAGAAGGCGGGGGAAGAGGCTCAAAAGTGTTCAATGCCTGGATGCATACATAGTGCAGTGTGCACCCCAGCTCACGTGTGTACAACGACTGGATGCATACATAGTGCAGTGTGCACCCCAGCTCACATGTGTACAAAGCCTGGATGCATACGAAGTGCAGTGTGCACCCCAACTCAAGAGTGTACACCGCCTGAGATGCAGGCTCAGTGTAATGCACACCCCGGCTTTATAAGATATTGGAAATGCAGCCAGCTATGATGTGACGCCTGAACACATGAACAGAAGGTACATGTAAAGAGGCCACCCAATAAGGGAAAATGAGCACCGTGGGACTTAAAAGACTGTTGGCGCAGGTGACGGTGTCGGCAGATGGTGTGGCAAGGGACCACTTTGATTTGTCATTGCTGGTGGAGCTGGAGGGCACCATTCCTCTCTAAGTACAAATACAGAGCGCTTAGTGAAAGGGCAGTTATACTTCTTCTGGATTCTGAAGATATTCTATGCAAATGTGTCAACTGTGATTTACTATCAGTCACTGTAAGATAAAATATACAAACCAAGCCATCCATATTGCTAAACCTTGACTTATTGCGAGGACTGCGCCGGAAGATGAAAAGTCAGCGGTCGTCTGTGCGGTCACCTGATAACGCGGTCCTTCCAGGGAGCAGCTTTGTAGTGCGCTGCTCATTATAGCATTAGATTTACACAAGTCCATGTGCTCTGTGTAAAAGATTTAACTGGATTTTAATTGCTTTTCTTGCTCTTTTTCTCCTTGGTTCCCCTTTCAATTCCCAGGCTTAGGGAATAACTCAGTAAAACTTTTATCTGAACGGGGCTGCAATATTGTAAATGGGAACCAGGCGGCAGAAGGAACTTGGTTTTGATTAATTAATTTCCTTTGGTAACCTGTTGTATCCTGTATCCTGTGCTGACCCCCATGAAAAGGAACTGGGGGGGGGATGTATCAGCTCTCGCGGCACACAGAGCCTGGCCACCCGCTACTTTGTTGCTAATGAAGAACGGATACCGTGCTATTAAAGTGGTCACAGCTATCCACAGTCACCTATGGATGTCAAAAACACAAACAGAGATGGTAATTTTTTTTTATTACTAACATTACCTTTGCTTTTAAATGTTTAAAGGTTTTGCACAAAATGTATTCTAGGATAATGACTGTCATGCTGATCCTGTGACTTCAATGCTTCCTTAGTCATTGACTCAAGCAACAAGTGAATTTGGAAATTCCTGATGTGAATACTTGTGTTGCATCAGTGACTCAGAAACCATCGATGGCAACCTTTGCCGAAAAATAACCAATATGTAGCCTGTCATGTGTGATAGTTTGAAAAAACTGGTTGCATCGCCAGGGATCCCAACCTGAAATAAGTCATTTCAGGGAGGTGACCTTCTCATTTCAGGGAGGTGCCCTCTGTCAACAACGGGTGCAAGCAGTGCAACAACAAGGATAACAGCTTGCTATTGGCTATTGCAAATTGATATAGCCAATAGCAATAGCGAATTGATCACTCATGTACAATGAGGTTACGATGATTCCAAAAGCCATACAGGGGCTCTACATTTGCACAAATCACCCGTGCCAACCGGCAAGATGTGAAAAAGTTGATAAGGTCTCAAGAACACAGCACATTTGCTTAGTGCTACTGTGGACAATTTACTGGATATTCAGAAAACTTAAAGAGAAATTAAGATAAAAGTGTTGAATAGACTAAAAAGTGTTTTGTATTGCCGCTGTAATCATCCTGGAATGCAGAAATAAACAGCTGTAACTGGAACCATCTTTGTTTCTTGATAATTATACCCGAGGCTTGCCAAATGCATTGAGTAATTTATCGCATTTCCACAGGGATGTACAGTATGTGTGAACCAGCAACCTGAATATGAATCCTTCAAGTCAAACTGTCATCACACTTACCCAAATAATCTAAGCTGTGTGCAAGATAGCAGGTACCTCAAGATGTCATTGCATGCCTTCACTTGTGTGGCCCTGAAACTGGGTCCTTACTATGTGCTGATACTCATCTAGAGATGGGTTCCTTAAAGTGGACGTTTACCCCCTTTTACTAAAAATCACAGCAGCATGCAGCTTTTAGATTGTAAGCTCTCAAGGGCAGGGCCCACTTACCACCTTGTCTTGATTTGTATTGTAATTGTAATGTCTTCCTTGTATTGTAAAGCGCTGCGCAAACTGTTGGCGCAATATAAATCCTGTATTATAATAATTATTATTATTATTTAAAATCATCTTACATTCATTAGTTAAACAAACTTGTTTTTCATTCACTTACAAATAGAGTTCATCTACTTCCTGGTCCAGTTCTGGCAGAAATGATGTAATGTGCCGAAGCTTTACATCACCACGCATTGCTGGGAAATCTGATCTGTAATCTGATGAAAACTCACGGAAAGGCATTTTCCTCCCCTGAGATGATGTGCATGGTCACATGTCCTAGTCACATGTGCCAGAGTTCCAGGAAGTAAAGGGAGCTCTAGTAATCTGCCTTTAGTTAACATGGCCACTGTCAGAAGACTGGGGAGGAAAAGGGAAATAAGGAATGCAAAGAATACAAAGCCGGCAATTATCTAGAAGTATGTGTTTTGTAGATTGTTATTACTAAATATTTCTAAAGGTGTGTTTGTTGTTATTTTTAATATATAATATAAGCCTTGCTTTATGTCTTTCCTAGTTTTGTGTTCAGTTGAACACCAGCCCGGATTACCATCAGGCATAATAAGGCAATCTGGGCCAGCCGGGCCTATTTTCAGTGGTGAGCTGGAGCTGGTGCTCTAGTAGCTCCTATGTTAATCTGGCCCTAACTATAGGGGGTCTGACGTGTGGCTTCTGAGTAATAGATAGATAGATAGATAGATAGATAGATAGATAGATAGATAGATAGATAGACGATAGACCAATAGACCCTCTATCTATCTATCTATCTATCTATCTATCTATCTATCTATCTATCTATCTATCTATCTATCTATCTATCTATCACAACATTAGCACCTGCCCAAACTTAAGTCCAGTTTTTGGCCCCACTAGCAGGTTCTCAAATGTATACAGTATATCCAGCAATAGAACCACAGAACCCCAGACTTTCATTTTTTTTCTGCTATGTTTGTCACTTGGTGTCACACTGAGGAACCACCCTTTTGCTTGCTCTACAGCATTCAAAAACCCTTCTTGACGAACTTCAGATTTTGATTAATATCTCCATAAGAATGGAATTCTTACTACCCCTTCACATGTAAAAAAGTACAGTTTAACGTCTTCTCTTCAAAAATGTTTTCTGATTCTGTTGTGGATCTGACTTTTTGCCGACCCGTTCCTGTTCTTTTGGTATTTAAACACTTTCATTTAATTTAAAACTGGAAAAATAGTGTTGTTTCGGCTCAGTTATTCACTCGGCTGCTTTTGGCAGCTAAGTGAATAACCCACTTAGGGGGATATTCACTAAAGGGCCGAAGGATCCAGCCGTAGCTTCAGCTGATCCTTCAGCACACTTTGGCCGCCGGAGCCTTTGAGTTCAGTCGAACTGAAGGGCTACTGTACGGGCTATTCACTGAGGCATATGCTTCGGCTCGACTGAGCCGAAGTGACAGCCGAAACATGGAGAAAGGCCGGCCGATCTCCACCCAAATGACAGCTGGACGGAGTAATTTTACGGCTTGCTCCGCCCAGTTGTAATGACGGATCAGCGTCCCCAAATGACGTGGGGACGCTGATCTGTCATTAAACAATAACAACTTGGCGGAGCTGGCCATGACGTCACGGCCGGCTCCGCCCAGTTGTTGTTCTTAGGCTGGGACCTGCTAGAAGTCTCTGGCAGGTGCCGGAAAATAGGAAACAGTTGGGCGGAGCTAGCTGTCACCGCTAGCTCCGCCCAATTGTTTTTATTTTGCCGGCATCTGTCGGATTTTTTTTACATTTTGAAAATCATTTTTCAACTATAGCGGCATTCAGCTATTCACTTACTGCCATTTGGCCCCTACCAGAATGGGGGCGAATGGCAGCGAGTGACCTGCCGAAGCCAATTTAGTCAAACTCCTTCTGCACTTTGGCTCAGCCGAACATGCAGAGCATGTTCAGCTGACGGAAAGCAGCCGAAGTACGGCTGATTTTAGCCGATGTACGGCTGAAATCAGCCATACAAGGATGAAGTGGATAGCCAAACAACGTTCGGCTCACTTCACTTCGGCTCGGCTATTCACTCGGCTGCCTTCGGCAGCTAAGTGAGTAACCCTTTAAGTCTCATTAATAGTATGATGAAGGCCTACATCGATGCTCTGGATGCCAGCCATGCATCATCTTTTAAGGTTGGTTGAATACACATATATGGGAACAAGTCTAAATTATCCCTAGATACTGATAACAGCAGATGAAAGGACATCTTCATCTATGGCCAATCAAATAATAGTCTAGTTGCAGTGAACATTAAAATGTAAATTGGCCAGGCTTGGGTCTTACGCACTGTCCTCTATGCCAGTAAATCAAGTACCACCTATATGCAAGAAGAGCAACATCTCAACAGTTTTCACATCACCACCTTAGATTCATCCCTGGCATCGCCTAGCAAGATTGCTGCTCCATTGGCTTGAAGATTTTCAGCACATACAGGATTGCCAGCTCCCCAAAAGATACTCTCTACTTACAACTTACCACCGGTGCCACCAGGGGCGTATTTACCGCGAGGCAAAGTAGGCGTTTGCCTAGGGCGGCACCAGCCACACATCAGAGGCTCTCACCTCTTGTTCAAGAATGTCTGTAAATAGGACATGAAAGCATGTGGCACCAGCTCTGTTAACTAATTATCACATAAAGCAAAAAAAGCAGCAACAGCAAGAGAAAAGCTGCAATAGAAAAGAAAAGACTGACACTTCAACATTGGACTCGATTGCATGATCGTACCACATGGCAGGAGTGCTAACCACTGAGCCACTCTGCTGCCCCACAAATATGTGTATATACAGGTGAAACTCGAATAATTAGAATATCGTGCAAAAGTTCATTTATTTCACTAATGCAACTTAAAAGGTGTTGCATTAGTGTTGCATTGTCCGCAGTGAAACTAATATATGAAATAGACTCATTACATGCAAAGCAAGCTAGTTCAAGCCGTGATTTGTCATAATTGTGATGATTATGGCTTACAGCACACACATTTATACATACATAATATATATTCATATTCACAAAGTCACAATCCTTTCTTGTTAACGGTCATTTTGAGGTGATCCATTATGACAACCTCATTGTTAATAATACATGGGGCTTTGTGCTTTTTTAGCTTTGTGCAAATCCATCTGCTGTGGTTAATCTTTCCTTGAAATATATCTGGAGGAGAAAAGGTAGCACCTTATCATTGTGACTTATGAACACATCTAACGTATGTGCAAGTGAGCTCCAACATTTTACATTCCTCCTCGATGTTTTAAAATACTCCCATTTGTCCATAAATCACGGCTAAGTACACATTGTGAGTTCATTTATAGTATGTAAAATAACACAAAACAGAAGCAAACACTCTAGAGATCCACATCAAACAGCTTTTTTCAGACAATTGGAATAAAACAGTTTCCCAAAGCCGTGTAACCATTTATTATAATCCACAGATAGCTTGCAAGGCATTCAGGCAATAATCACACATTTAAATTATTTCCACAAATCCTTTATTGTTTTCAATAGTATTAGGATTTACAGTTCGGTTTTAGAAATAAAATGATATATAAATATGAAAGATCTGGGATGTTTTTCAGAAATCCTAAAGGAGTATTAAGGGATGCCGTGTTGACCTTTTTCCCCGTTGAAAAAATCTGGCATTCGGGAGCTGCAGTTATAGATTCTACCTGCAGCACTACCTGCTGGTGAAACCTGGTATCACATTCCATCTGTACAGTGATAACAGTATGGAATAGTACATAGATAACAGTAATGGAGGTCATCTTAGTAATGTAAACTACAGCACAAAGAGACCCCCTCTGTTATTTGTAATAGGGCTGCAGGGGACATAAAAAAACCTCTGTGTTATTATTTGGAGGGGTTCAAAACATTTGGCCAGTCCAGCCAAAGCTGTATTTTGGATAGAGCAGGAAATAGTTAAAACCTCTGTAAAGTGTTTATTGATGTCTGTACCCCCATTGGGGACATTTGTGTAGTCACAGGAACAGAATGCAAGAAGAAGTGGACACACAAACCCCCACACCTTAAGTGTACGCATCATTTTACTATGCAGCTTGTCATTTGGCTACAGTGACTGAGTGGTGCCGACACACAGACTTGGAACAATAGATATCTGTGGAGCAGCTGTGCTCTTCCATTCCACTGTCCTGTGTACCATGATGTTCAAAGGAAGTTCTTTTGGAACTTAAGTCCCACCCAACTATAGGGGCAACCTAGAGTATCTGTAGACAGTTCTTTGCGATGACACACATGTTGCCTGACCTGTCCCCCCTCTGGCTTATTGTAGGTAACCCCACATTTTCACTGGGATTTGCAGACTCATTCTTTCGGTCCCTTCTCAGAAATAACTGTTACAGGGCTGTACATTTCTTAATAGATGGGTGGCAGCCGGATAGGGAACAATTAGCAGCTAACAGCAACTTGCCTGGACTAGGCTTTTGGTGGACGATTTGATTTTCTGACTTTCTGCACTCTTTGCAGCCTGCTGAAAACTTTTCTCGTCCTTTCAAAGTGTTTGAGTGAGAGTGCGTCCAGACAAGTGTTCTTAGACACACAATAACTTTAATGTACAATTTACTGATCCCCCCACCTAATGAGCCTAGCCCCTCTTACCTGAGGAAGTGGGAACAGGACCTGTAGGATCAAGTTGACAAGATACTTTAGCATACACTACGATCCTCAACCAACACGAAATTTCAGGAATTGGGATTTAAACTTCTCAATAGGTGGTATAGGACCCCCAAGGTGCTCCACTCCATGTTTTCTTCTATTCTCAATCAGTGCTGGCGTTGCTGGGAACCTCAAGGCACTTTACTTCACATTTTTTGGTCATATCGTACACTCAATCCCTTCTGGTCAGCTGTCAGAAACAATAAAGTTCACAGACTATGTGATCCCGTGGGATCCAGCTTTTTTCCTGATAGACCATAACTCTATCCCCAGGAAGTTGTATAAAAAATATTTACTACCACATTTGCTTAATGTGGTCAGGAGTTGTATACCCAAACTGTGAAAGCAGGACAAGGCCTACTTCAGTGCCCGTGTGGCTTAATAAGGTCAGTGAGGTGAAATGCATGGAAGACTTGATCTACTCTGACAGAGGTATGCATGACAAACACTGTAAAAAATTGGTTTTACTGACAGGAATTAACACTTTCTCCTGAAAACAATGCACTTATGCAGGGAGTACCCAAGTAAGTTTCTTGGTTGCCCTCCTTGGCCTGCTGTCCAGGTGGGTATGGGGTGCCCTCCCCCCCACTAACCCAAAATCCCCCCCCCCCCCCCTTCTCTT
>NW_017306592.1:131029-147293 GCF_000935625.1 Nanorana parkeri
CCCCCCCCCCACTAACCCAAAACCCCCCCCCCCCTGCTTTTTCTTATTATTTTGCCACCTGGACTTTATGGCTTCTATTCAGCTTTTCCTCTGTTGGTCTCTGCTCAGCTAAGTCTCTCCCTCTTTATCTTGCCTTTAGTTATTTCTTTTCTTTTTCCCAACAAACTCTTGAGTGTGTTGCAAGTAAAGAGAGTTTGATCTAGCACCTTTTTATATCAGGTCCTATCCTAATAGAAATTACCCATACACTCAATTTTTTTTTCTTCTAAACATAAGTCGATGTAATGTGAGCTTTGCTCTTTTTGCAGCCTTAAGAATTAGGTTTCATACCCACCTGCCTTATCATTAGGCATAATTCCTTTCCTAATTACTGTGATGCCCATGTTGGTCTCAATTGACAGA
This sequence comes from Nanorana parkeri, assembly GCF_000935625.1. Lineage (NCBI taxonomy): Eukaryota > Metazoa > Chordata > Amphibia > Anura > Dicroglossidae > Nanorana > Nanorana parkeri. Next base: position 131,432 of record NW_017306592.1, read on the forward strand.
CAACTGAATTGATAGACAATATGTTGGTCTCAATTGACAGACAACAGCTAACAAGTCCCTGGGACAGTCAGTAATAATAATTACATTATTATACAGGATTTATATAGTGCCAACAGTTTGCGCAGCGCTTTACAATATAGGGAAGACATTACAATCACAATACAAGGAGGGCGTTATAATTATATTATGAATGTGTCTAATAATAGAGTTCTTTATAATAATTTTAAGTGTAGCCACCATGCCCTAAGTGGGGTGACTCCTTAAATTTAGTTCTGCTAGACTGTATCCAGTCTAAGCTGATTTTATAGCCTGTGCTCACTGGGTTTCCACTAAGCTCAGAGGTAACATTTGTATCTGCCTGCTGCTGGGTATGACCTTGGTAATAAAGCAAGAACACCCAATAATGCTATTATGAATATTTGTGTCTCCCTCACTAATCACTATGAGGTTCATGGCCAATGGTGCATGCTGGGGGAGGACTTAAATATTTAGGGTTGACCTTGTGAGTGTCTCTTATTCCCAGGCTCCTGCCTGGGGTAGGTGTGTGCTGCTGATTCTGGCTTTCTAGGCCTGCTGCCTAGGGAGATCACATGTGTTATGCTGTAAGGCCTAGGTTTGGGCCTAAGCTTGCACTGCCTTGCTGGTGGTAGTTTCCCAGAAGGACTGGAGCTGTTCCTGGGAAGGAGCACTAGGAAGGAACTTCTGCTGTGGCTTTAGAGATACCAGAGAAACTGAAATTTACTTGGACCTCACAAGGAGGCTGGTGCCTCACTCAGGGAGTGTTGTGCTATGTCTGCTAACCAGCTAAAGTTCTGTTGTACACAACACAATTGGCTTAAGGGTCCTCTGCACTGTGAAGCTGGGTAGTGGTGAGAGACTCTGGAGTCTGCACTGTCCTAGGTGTCTGTAGCTCCTCTCCCTCCCTCCCATGTGAGCTGCTGGAGGAAAAACCATATTTGAAAACATCTTAAAGTGACTGGCACCCAACTTTACATTTGCATCCCATAACCAGGTGAAGGACTTAACCCTGAGGTGAAATGTCAGCCCACCCAGCTTCTGGAGGCCTGGAGGGGGGTGGTGCTACAAAAATATGTTTCAAGACGACCAACCGTTTCGATATAAAACTCATAAAATTGCTGTTTCCCCTAAACCGTACAGGCCCTCCTGGGTTTACTCCAAAGCCATCCCTAAGCTGTCCTAATTGTACCTCATATGATGACACAATACATGCCAATTGGCTGGTACATCTGGTCACAGGGCTGTTCAGTGACATAAGATGATTGTTATGCATTGCCTTTCCTTGCATTGTGTATGGACACCTCATTGTGACACCCTTTACTGCACAGCACCACAGGGTCATTTTCTATCTTTCTTTTTGAGCTTTTCCCTCAATTTCTTTACTGGTGGCAATGGCCACCGATACAAATACAGAGGGTGAACCTCAGACAGAGACAGTAGTATGAACACTTTACCACTATATCCAAAACTAAACTAAAAACAAGTTTTAGCTTTAGATATGTATAAAAGAAAATGAAATTAAAGCAGTAGTAATTGGTAAGATGGCCATGGTAGCCCTTAGCCTGCAGTAGTTATAGCCAGATGCCTGGTAATTATTACTTTAAGAATAGGGGAAATTGCTTTCACAGATTCCATAAATGGCAACAAGTCAGTAAGAGCTTTTCCTAGTAGTCCCGCTACCTTATTCCTGGTGCTACAGTATGTGGCCTAGCCAAGAATTCAGAATGGATGACAGGTGCACTTTTATAGGCCATGGAGCAGAAAATTCAGCCTGTGGAAAATGTTATTAACAGACACAAGAAAATTCACACATTTGATTTCATCTAGGCCAGGCATGATTACACATCCTAAGAAAGCCTCCACAGGGGAATGCTCTGTCAAACATGTGCATATATGTTATATATATAATTTTTTTAACATTGAAAGGAACAGCTTGAGTCAAAACATTTGACGATATTACCAGATCTGACTGCTGAAACAGGAAGGCAGAGAGTTTCGAAGTGTTTCCCTTACAATACTCAATACCGCACACAGCCAGACCATCCCTGGGAGTACATTTATCAAATCTATAACATATATGTAAAGAATACATTGCGGCTATCACATGGAGTAAATACAATCCATCTACACTGCCTGGCCAAAAAAGAGTCGCACACTCTAATATTACGTTGGGCCACCATTAGCTTTGGTTATGGCATGCATTTGCTGTGCCATTATTTTGATAAAATTATGCAATGTCACAACATTTATTTCCAGCCAGAGTTACATTCATTTCTCACCAAGATCTTGTAGTGATGATGGGAGAGTCAGACCACTGCGTAAAGTCTTCTCCAGCACATCCAAAAGATTATCAATGGGGTTAAGGTCTGGACTCTGTGGTGGACAATCCATGTGTGACAATGATGTCTCATGCTCCCTGAACCACTCTTTCACAATCTGAGCCTGATGAATCCTGGCATTGTCATCTTGGAATATGCCCAATGTGCCACCAGGGAAGAAAAAATCCATTGATGGAAAAACCTGGTCATTCAGTATATTCAGGTAGGCAGCTGACCTCATTTTTGGGGGATATAAAATTGCTGAACCTAGACCTGACCAACTGAAGCAACCCCAGATCATAGCAAAACCAAATCTAGATGGTGACTTTTTTGGGTGGGCCAGGCAGTGTATATCAGGGTCGGGGAATTGATTGCTACTATACAGATATGATTTCTTATATTATAGCGGGGAATTTATCATAGCAATTGAGCTCACAAATGGTCACACGGGATATATTTGCGCCAGATTTATGTTGCTAGTGTAATGTTGTTCATAAATGAGGTTTAATAGACTTCATGAAAGAAGACTCGTAACTCCAGGCAAAAAGCTTGACTGTGGCTTCTTGAAGAAGTGGGCATGGGGACTTCTTAAGTAACGATTTTTTTGTTAGGTGATGCTCCAGTTTCAGACAGCTGCAGGACAAGTGCAGATGTAAACAGTTGAAAACTTTCGCAAAACAGGCGCAAAGCACGTGTAAAAGGGGAAATAGTGCAAGCTCTGGTCAAAACGGGCGCACATGTTAGAAGGAGCAGCTAAACAGATTTGCACATTAAAAAAAATGATCTAAGAGGCTAAAACAGTAACAATTGCTTTGATAATATCCCCCCAATGTGTTCTTAGATCCGAATCCGTACATTATACTATTTACATTATTCTGATGTAATGTATAGAAAGAGGGCAAGGCAAAGATTGGGTCTCTAGGTCCCATTCAGTTCTTGCAGCCCAAAGTGGTAAGGTAAGAAATGTATTCAGGGAATTTGTACATGCCACCATTGCTGACAGCAGATGAGCAAGATACACAACCACCAAGGAAATGCAGCTCCCCAAAACCCATATACTGTATCATAGGCAAGTGCTGTCAGTTGAGCATGTGCAGCTAAGCCACAGGGGTATCTTCACAGGAAAACTTTGGTGGAGATCAGTGATGATGTCATAAGCATTATGACATCATCATTTTGGAGCTGTACATTCAATATTGATATTAAAATGACAAGGATGATTAAGACAATAGACATACTTTGGGACAATTTAGAATATAACTTAATATACAATATATGAGCTTATGTATGGCAGAACCTGCAATCTAACGGGCAGAAATAAATCATACAAAATATTTGTATTCTTTATTAAGGGGGTTATTCACTATTGAACCGAAGGATACAGCTGTAGTTTCGGCTGATCTTTTGGCTCTCTTCGGCCACCGGAGCCCTAACCGAAGTCTAACCGGAGGGCTGCTGTACGGGGTATCCACTATAGCCCATACAGCAGCCGAGCAGCTCAGCCAAGCCGAAGGCATATGCTTCAGCTCGACTGAGCCGAAGTGACAGCCGAAGCAGGACAATGGCCTGCCGTTCTCCCCGCAAATGACAGCTGGGCAGAGCCAGCCATGATCTCAGGCTGGCTCCGCCCAGTTGTAATGACAGATCAGCGTCCCCAAATGACCTTGGGACGCTGATCTGTCATTAAACAATAACAACTGGGCGGAGCCGGCTGCGACGTCATGGCCGGCTCCGCCCAGTTGTTATTCATTGGCCGGGACCTGCTAGAAGACTCTAGCAGGTGCCCGCCAATAGGAAACAGTTGGGCGGAGCTAGCTGTCACTGCTAGCTCCACACAATTGTTTTAATTGTTTTTTAATATCTTTATTTATTAATTTTACTATTTGTTTACATTTTTTTAATATTTTTGGAACCTTTTTTCCCCACTCTTTTTACTGATTTTCTATTCTGCTCGTTACCACGGAGGTGGCATTCGGCTATTCACTCACTGCCGTTTGGCCCCTATGAGAATAGGGGCGAACGGCAGCGAGTGAGCTGCTGGAGCTTCAGTTCAGCTGATCCAGATGTTGGATCGGCTGAGTCGAACTCCTTCTGCACTTCGGCTCAGGCAGCCAAAGGCTGATTTCAGCTGATATATGGCTTAAAATTAGACGTACTTAAGCTGGAGTGAATAGCCGAACGTAGTTCGGCTCTGTTCACTTCGGCTCGGTTATTAACTTGGCTGCCTTCGGCAGCTTAGTGAATAACCCTGTGAATCTTGTAGAGTTTTGTATTCACTCACCTACCTTACAGCCGAAATACCATGTACAGTATCTGAGTGCAGTACTAGTAAAAGTGGTAGAGGCATTTACTGTGGAAGCAGGAGAGAAGGTAATAAGAGTGGTTATGAACAATAAAAAGCAGAGTTGGAAAAGCAGAGGGATTGTTTAAAAAGTGTACTACAAAATGGATGGGTGAAGTTCAGGGTATCTAGGAAATATAACAAACTGCCTTGTGCCCTGGTCCTAAGCACCCCTGGCTTGAGCCCATCATTGCCCGCAGTGGAACTTGGGTAGAAGTAAGTTCCTTTGTGAAAGTTCTATTGAATGTAATGTAAAAACTAGTGGTGCCAAAACTGCAGCCATTTGCTTGCCTTCTGCTAGCCCTTGTGGCACTTGCTCCCAAGGCCACGACTGATGGGGCGCAATTCCTCTCACTGACACCACTGATAGTGTATTATTCCTCCCACTGCCACCAACGATAAAACACTATTCCTCTCTACTGACTCCATTGATGGTAAATTATTCCTCCCATTGACACCATTGATGGTGTATTATTCCTCCCATTGACACCAACAATGGGACACTATTCCTCCCCACTGACACTTATTCATCTCACTGCCACCAACAATGAAACACTATTCCTCTCCACTGACACCACAGATGGAGCACTATTGCTCCCACTGCCACTAACAAAGGGGTGCTATTCCTCCAACTGACACCAACAATGGGGTGCTATTCTTCCCACTGACATCAATGATGTGGCACTATTCCTTCCACTGACACCAATGATGGAAACTATTCATCTCACTTGCACCAACAATAGGACACATTTCCTCCAACTGACACCAATGCTGGTGTACTGTACTATTCCTCTAACTTCTTGGTTCTCAACTGGTGGATGGAGCTCTGTCACAGCACAGCAGCCCATACTGGACCCCAGGCTGAGGATCCACTCCAGTTCTCATAAGGTAGGGTGACTGGGTGGACCTTCAAAAAAGGAAAACATTTTTGGGAGTATGTATGTGTGTGTGAGAATGTCTGTGAGTGTGTGAGATTGTGTCTCTGTATGTATATCAGTGTTTTTGAGGGCCCGTTCACGCTAGTACAGTGCGTTAAACTGCACCAGGTAATCACACCCACCATTGGGGTATCATTCATTTGAATGATACCCCAAATGCACCTTCCACCCACAGTTCGTACGCCCTCACCAGAACGCGTGGTACCCTATGCCGTGCGTTCCATTGCATTGTGACTTGGGTCGCAACTTAATGGCCAATGACAAATGTGGGTCCTGAGGTTACACAGGTTGAGAACCACTGCTCTATCTGATAACATTGATGGAGCACTATTCCTACCACCTACACCATTGATGGATCTATATAGCTCTCACTGACATGAAAGATGAAGTCCTATTCCTCCACTAGACACCAACAATAGGGCATTATTTCTACAATAGGAAATTATGATTCCTACCAATGGCCACATGTGTTAGCTCATTTTTTTCTCCAAATGACCATTGACGCCAGGGCATTTTCTACTCTCTCAATGGCCATGATCTGACCCCTGTAAAGTCTGAAGGCCCTTTGTTTAAACAGTTTGCAGACCCTTGGTATAAACAGTCCAGGCTCCATAAAGACATATAGCCTACAACAAGTACAGCCACTAGATAGAGGAAGGAGGCAGGGGGTATTAAGAACAATAACTGTACTATGCTGTGACCATCCAGTAATATCGCATGCTCCAGGCAGTGAGATATGACTAACTTATTACTGGGGAATGACACTAATGAAAACGAATTCAAATATTTCACTCTGGAACACGAAATACTTTCTGCTTGACGTTTTGTTCCGCTTTTAGATCTCCGGGTTACAGCAACCAATGTGGGGAGTATTTTTATACCATGAAACAGGAGTGATGTATTGTGGATCTTGCGCTGCCCTTGTTAATCCCACAACAAATTAATTATGTACTTCTTTTGATATTCTAGACTATGGGCATGACTTCAAAGTTTAAGTGTGCTTGAAACGACTGATTATTAAAATCTACGTATACGGCTTCCTAATTACGACACTGAAAACTTGAATAAATGACTAAACAGCTAAGGAGCTTATTCTAACATTTATGAGTTCTGGTAAAAAGCATCAATAAAAGCCTGGAGAAGCATTTATGTGCTGATACAGAATTCTTTCACATTTAACAGATGGCTGCAAGCTTGGCCAAATAATGAACAGTTTCTAAACGACTGTAGACCTTTGCTTATGCGCGCTAATTATGATTTTATCGCAGCGCTCCTGCATATTAGAACAGTAATGAATAAATGAGAATCGACTGTAATCTGGCTCCTTCAAATCATCTACAATGAGCAAAAAAATGATACGGCCTCCTAGGATATGCACAAAAGAATATAACTGGGGGCACTGGCTGGTTAACCCTTTAGAAGACACCGATCATTGAAGCCTAGATGTCTAGACTAAATTTAGCAGCCTCAGTACTTGACAGTGATTGGCCTTCCTAAATATTTTTAGGAAAATAGAAGGCTTTTACTTTATGTTATTTTATTATAAGCTAAAAAATAAAAGTTTTCAATTGCATTTTGGTTATTTTACACTTAATTTCTAAAATAAAATATTTAAAACATTTTAAATCAATCATTTATTTATTATTATTATTATTATTATGTATTACACTGTAACAGCTGCTGCCTGGCAGATTCAGCTGTCACTGTGTCTCTCTCTCGGCACAAGGCACAGTGACAGCTGAAGCCAGCAGGTTTGTTTGTAAACAAACTAGGTATGCACTGATACTGTTTTTTCACTATCGATTACGAGTACCAATATTTTTTCCGTTACTCGCTGATACCGAATACCGATACCGGAAATCCCATTAAGGAAGCCGGGCGGTGTGTAATGATTTGCTGCCCGGCTTCCTGATTAGCCGGGAAGCCGGGCAACATGTAAGGACATGATTAGCCGGGAAGCCGGCTCCATGATCCCTCGTCAATCAGGAAGCTGGGGGTGGGTAATGATTCGCCCGCCTGGCTTCCTGATTGGCCAGCTTCCTGACCAATCAGGAAGCTGGGCGGCGAGTCATTTCACGGTGCCCAGCTTCCTGATTGGCCGGGAAGCCAGCTCCATGCTACCTCATCACCAGGTGATGAGGAAGCATGGAGCCAGCTTCTTGGCCAATCAGGAAGCTGGGCGGCGTGTAATGACTCACCGCCCGACTTCCTGATACCGGAAGTTCCGGTATTGGGATAAGCATCGGGAGCATTTGGGCGAGTACGGGTACTCGCCCAAATACTCGGTATCGGCACCGATACTGATACTAGTTAGTATTGGTGTCAGTGCATCCCTAAAACAAACCCATGTGATCACCATGATTGGCTGTCATGGTGATCACATGGTCAGGAGCTAATTAGTGTGGTTTCCAATTGCTAGAGTGAGACTAGCGCTGTCAGTGACAATGGAACAGTGTAATATAGATTGGCGTTCCCTCAGCATACAGCATCATGGTGATAAATGTTAATCTATAGGTTGCGGGCAGGAAGTGGTTATGGAAACATTATTAAAGTGGAACTCCAGCTGAAACCTTTTTTAGTGCATACATTGAACGTGATGTGCAATATATAGGAAGAAACAGCATGAGGGTCGTGCTTCCCAGAGCTTAAAATCTAACAGGGAACTGGGAATGATACAAAAAGCATACACGACCTGGAGAATGGAACATCTGCATGTATACCAAAATAAATCAAAACCTAATATGTGATTACATGATTGGGAACCCACGCTAATACCAGCTCGTCGGTGACATGATCCCAGCACAGGTGCACGCTCCTAGTTCTGAAGTAGAATGTAGATTCAAATTCTAGTCTTAGCAAAGGGCACTGTGTCTGAGAACGCTGATCTACAGATTGCAGCCAGGAATGGGATAAAGAATGGGAATGCGAGGACAGACTGCAGCCAGGAATGGGATAAGGGATGGGAATGCGAGGACAGATTGCAGCCAGGAATGGCATAAGAGATGGGAATGCGAGGACAGACTGCAGCCAGGAATGGGATAAGGGATGGGAATGCGAGGACAGATTGCTGCCAGGAATGGGATAAGGGATGGGAATGCGAGGACAGACTGCAGCCAGGAATGGGATAAGGGATGGGAATGCGAGGACAGATTGCAGCCAGGAATGGGATAAGAGATGGGAATGCGAGGACAGACTGCAGCCAGGAATGGGATAAGGGATGGGAATGCGAGGACAGACTGCAGAAAGGAATGGGATAAGAGATGGGAATGCGAGGACAGACTGCAGCCAGGAATGGGATAAGGGATGGGAATGCGAGGACAGACTGCAGAAAGGAATGGGATAAGAGATGGGAATGCGAGGACAGACTGCAGCCAGGAATGGGATAAGGGATGGGAATGCGAGGACAGACTGCAGAAAGGAATGGGATAAGAGATGGGAATGCGAGGACAGACTGCAGCCAGGAATGGGATAAGGGATGGGAATGCGAGGACAGACTGCAGAAAGGAATGGGATAAGAGATGGGAATGCGAGGACAGACTGCAGCCAGGAATGGGATAAGGGATGGGAATGCGAGGACAGACTGCAGAAAGGAATGGGATAAGAGATGGGAATGCGAGGACAGACTGCAGCCAGGAATGGGATAAGGGATGGGAATGCGAGGACAGACTGCAGAAAGGAATGGGATAAGAGATGGGAATGCGAGGACAGACTGCAGCCAGGAATGGGATAAGGGATGGGAATGCGAGGACAGACTGCAGAAAGGAATGGGATAAGAGATGGGAATGCGAGGACAGACTGCAGCCAGGAATGGGATAAGGGATGGGAATGCGAGGACAGACTGCAGAAAGGAATGGGATAAGAGATGGGAATGCGAGGACAGACTGCAGCCAGGAATGGGATAAGGGATGGGAATGCGAGGACAGACTGCAGAAAGGAATGGGATAAGAGATGGGAATGCGAGGACAGACTGCAGCCAGGAATGGGATAAGGGATGGGAATGCGAGGACAGACTGCAGAAAGGAATGGGATAAGAGATGGGAATGCGAGGACAGACTGCAGCCAGGAATGGGATAAGGGATGGGAATGCGAGGACAGACTGCAGAAAGGAATGGGATAAGAGATGGGAATGCGAGGACAGACTGCAGCCAGGAATGGGATAAGGGATGGGAATGCGAGGACAGACTGCAGAAAGGAATGGGATAAGAGATGGGAATGCGAGGACAGACTGCAGCCAGGAATGGGATAAGGGATGGGAATGCGAGGACAGACTGCAGAAAGGAATGGGATAAGAGATGGGAATGCGAGGACAGACTGCAGCCAGGAATGGGATAAGGGATGGGAATGCGAGGACAGACTGCAGAAAGGAATGGGATAAGAGATGGGAATGCGAGGACAGACTGCAGCCAGGAATGGGATAAGGGATGGGAATGCGAGGACAGACTGCAGAAAGGAATGGGATAAGAGATGGGAATGCGAGGACAGACTGCAGCCAGGAATGGGATAAGGGATGGGAATGCGAGGACAGACTGCAGAAAGGAATGGGATAAGAGATGGGAATGCGAGGACAGACTGCAGCCAGGAATGGGATAAGGGATGGGAATGCGAGGACAGACTGCAGAAAGGAATGGGATAAGAGATGGGAATGCGAGGACAGACTGCAGCCAGGAATGGGATAAGGGATGGGAATGCGAGGACAGACTGCAGAAAGGAATGGGATAAGAGATGGGAATGCGAGGACAGACTGCAGCCAGGAATGGGATAAGGGATGGGAATGCGAGGACAGACTGCAGAAAGGAATGGGATAAGAGATGGGAATGCGAGGACAGACTGCAGCCAGGAATGGGATAAGGGATGGGAATGCGAGGACAGACTGCAGAAAGGAATGGGATAAGAGATGGGAATGCGAGGACAGACTGCAGCCAGGAATGGGATAAGGGATGGGAATGCGAGGACAGATTGCAGCCAGGAATGGGATACTTACTTTTCTGCCTAGTGAGTCACTGACCGCGAAACGAGTATGCAGGAGAGGAGCTCAGGCTTTGCAAACTGTAAAGCTCTTAAACTGCTAATCTCACAGGTTGACTGTACGAAAATAAGTGTTTGCATTTGTAAGTGAGATCAACACATGTGGCTTTTTTGGCCCAGCTACCTAACCAGCATCTGTATATACCAATGAGTAAAATCACCTGTCAGCCTGTTTTGTTGTGGTGTTTCAGCTGGTGTGCAGGGAATGTTGATAACATACAGCATATACAAAACAGATACACATGCAAAAAAGTAATTTTTCAATTGCTTTTGAGCCCTTTCATTAGCAGTGGCAGGATCTTCATCGCCTTATTTTTTACATTGCATGTTGGACTGAAGCCCAACAATATAGTTACAATGGCCCTCATATAGCCCCATTACTTATTTCTCAATGGTCGCTCCTCAGTACCAGATCTCACCAGCAGGTGGCACTGCAGGTGGAAACAATACCAGAGCTCCTGGACCGAGTAAATCAAGGTTCCTGCTGGGTGTTAAAAAAAGCATTGAAAAGTTTAACCATTTTTTAAAGAATATATAACATGACTAAGTGTTTTTTTTAAAGCTAAAATCTAAGCAAACAGCTAAATATACCTTTAAAACACATGTGTGTAAACTGTCTTTCCTGACAAATGTTTGTTTTCTTTAAGTACTCAGGTAACACCAACAACCATGTAAAGAAAAAAAAAAAGATTTTGCAACTCTAAACGTATAAAACTCTAAATCAAGACTATAAAGTGCAACACATACTGGATGAGTAAAGCTCATTACCCGGTGGCAAGGTAAAGCCTGGCCTTTAATGTGGTACCAGCTTCTTGATATTTATTTTAATGGAAAGGAAAGTTAATAATGTGAAAGTTTTATTGTCTTTTATTTTATTTTTTGTTTTTAAACTCGAGTAGTCAGCTACTTCTGTCGAATGAGCAAAACGACCGTAAGAATATTTTCAGGGATTTCCTCCATCATGGGAATTGCTATAATTATAAGGGGAAGGGACTGCTGCACTGAGCTGGCTATAAACCTAGGTCTTAACCTTCCAGGCAGGAGGTGGAGGGAAGGTGTTAGAAGCCGTACAATAGTGCTTTAAATATAAGCATATGGTAGACCAATTAACGGAACTACAAAGACTGGATCTATTAAATATAGTTACCAGGGTGCAATTTGCAATACTAAATGGCTGCTTTTCTAAACCTCGTACTAATTTGTATCTGATGAGCTAGACAGCAAACCGGATTCCATTAAGAGTGCCAAGAAAAGGCTTGGATGCTAATACTTAAATATTGCGTTTATGTCTATGTATAGCAGCAATTTGTAGATTATACTGGTCATCCACACCATCATTCCTCAACGGTATGAAATCTCACCAAGCTGACATTTTATCAGGTAAAAAACATGGAATCTTCTTCTGCATTCAAAACGGACTAAATTCTTCTAAATATGCTCAGCTGGTCAACTGGTCAAGGGGCCAAGAAAACATTCCCCACTATCCTAGCACCAACATCAGCCTGAAGAATTGATAAAATAATTGTATGTACAACAAATTTTGACTTAAGATTTATCAGACCAGGTGATGTTTCTTTTACCTGTTTTAATTCCAAGCTCATTGCACCCTACTTTTTCTGTTCATAGCTGATAAGCCTGGGACCCTGCATGATCTTCTGCTGTAGCCCATCCCAGGGGTGTCCCGAGGCTGGGTGACACCCGGAGCGGTAACCGAGTGTCACACACCGCCGAGACGTCACTGCGCATGCGCGTGACGTCACCACGCGCGTGCGGCAGTATTCTGATACCTGCCGGCGGCCATCTTGGTGATGGACGCCGGCAGAGAGAGGAGGTACCAGTCACCCGGCGGGATAAGGTATACCGCCGGGTCCCCTCCTCTCTCCTGATACTGTCAGGCGTTCGGTCCATGACTGAGCGCCCGACTTTTCAGAGTGGGGGTGACACCAAAATGACTGTGAGTCATTTTGGTGTCACCCCTCCAATGGTGTCACCCGCACCCCCCTTGTGACGCCACTGGCCCATCCTCTTCAAAGTTAGACATGCTGCACATGCAGGGAAGCCCTTCTGCAGCCATTCTTGTAAACAGTGGACATTTAAAGTGGCATTAAAGGATAAATCCTCCCGCCCAATCCCCCGCCCAATGTTAGTGTAAGGACTTTCTTTAAATGATGCCTCTTGATCTGATCATCGTCTTCTTAACTGCAGTTTTTAGCTGTCCATCCAGCGCTGGTGCCGGTCTCTGATCCAGCGCTGACTCCTCTGTGCTAGCTGGCACTTCCTGCCCCACGGTGTCTGTGCGGGTGCAGGGTGCTCCATAGACTTACCTTGTGTCTCTCCTCATCTCTCGGCTGAAGATATGAACTGCGCATGCACCAGCCCCAAGATCCTTTGCGGCTGCCCGAGACTCTTCAGATGTTCGGACGGGAGCGCGCAGGGAAGACACAGGTAAGTTTAAACATGTTTGAAAAGTTGTTGTTTTTTTATGTTTTTGCATATATGCATATACTGCTTGCCAGCAGTAGATATATGCAAAGAAACGCTGAGGGTTTAATAACCCTTTAAACAATTGCGGACTTTCTATCAGCTTGGCCAAGCCTGTTGATTCCCATTTGACCTCTCTCATTGACAAGGTGTTTTCACTCAAAGAAATGCCCATTTGCACCTTTCTCAGCGTAGATTTCTTTCTAAACTGAAACTTGTGAAAAGCCAGTCTGCTCTGAACTCTGGAAAAGTCTTTGAACTGCAATTTGTGGTCAGGGAATGCCTATTTTACAGGAATTCTTAATACAGAAACTCAACAACTCGTACAGACATATGCTGGTGCCTTTCCACATTCTTTAAAAGTTGGAACCCCCTTTAAACAGGTTTTACACATGTTTACTGAACGTGGAAAACCCCTTCTCAAACTGTTGTGTGGACTACATAGTTACATCGTATTTGAGGTTGAATAAAAACACAGGTCCATCAAGTTCAACCTTTGTGTGTCTGTGTGTGATTGTTCATCTGTGTGTGTGCACAAGTCCCTAAGGGATCTAGTTTTTAAGAGTACCTGTAAACTACAGATTACAAGTGTGTACCCCGGATATGATTACATAAAGAAAACAGATATGTTTGTTTTTTTTTCAGAAGTAAATATTCAAACAGCGAGCCATGTTGCTACGCAATACAAAAAGAGAACGATAGTAGAGGATGTGGGCACCCAACCAACATCTATATGGGCTTGTTGGACATTTCATTCCAAAACCTGGAGCATAAACTCAAGCACACCGTAATGCAACCTCCATTGACAAACATTAGCATCAAAGTCAATAGTTTGGAGAAGGCTCTTTTCGGTTCCAGCATGACTGCATCTCTGTGCACCAATACAGCTCCGTAAGGACATGATTTAATGAATTTGGTGTGAACTAGCCTGCACAGAGCCCTGACCTAAACCCTTTTGAACAACTGAATTGGGATGCTGATTGCGAGCCAGATCTTCTTGTCCAACATTAGCACCTGACCTTAAAGATACTCATTTGGCTGAATGGGCACAAATCTCCACAGACACAATCCACATCTTTTGGAAAGCCTTCCCAAAGTAATAGAGGCTGTTATTACTTGAAATGGGGAGGGGGAAGCAGCATCATATTAATGTAAATGGTTTTGGAATGGGATGTTAAACAAGCTCATATTGGTGTGATGGCCATATATTGTATTTACCTTAGACTAGATTTCTGGCCTGTTTCTGTAAGCTCCAGTGACGTCACTGAGCCTCACCACAGCCTCCTGGAAAAGTGAAGGAACCTAAAACACACAAGAATGGGCTCCTTTACTTATTTTTGTTGTCATTTTTTTTTAAATACAGTAGTTAATTTTTCATGCACAGCCTACTTCATCTACAATTTGTACAATAGGAGGAGGTAAAAAGATTGCAGTGGAAAAGACCAACTGAACTACAACACTGGCTAATTCCCTCTGTATTCTTTTCCATAATTACCTTATGTGGTTAGTAGCACAATACTAAAGCCTCCTATAAACATTTACTATCTGTCTGCTGGATCATGCACAAAACCACAACCAAACACTTCTGAAAAAGATTGTAATGCAAACATGGGGGATTCCATGGGCAAGTGTGCACATGTATCCAAATGGAGGCAGGAGGGGAAACCCATAGAACATATATTCTGATACTGGGAAATGTGAAAACGTTAGCGATTGGCTAGGAAAAATCCAACCCCACCAACTGACTCTCTCCCCTGGAAGGCTTGGGCAGGAGTTGTCTACAATTGCCAAGGAGGACCCACACACATCTGAAATTCCCCAATCCATCAATAATGCAAATGTTCTCTGATGTCTTCATGCACCTTGTACATTCCACCATGTACACTGCACTATACAAGCCTAATAGCTAGGATAACTCAATGAAGAGAGTCTCTTTTTGATAAGTACAATTCACAGAGTCCATTATGTCACCGCTCTATAGAGTGGCTTTTGTAATAAAGATAGAGTTCTTCTTCAAAGCAGTGCGATCCAGTTTTTTTTCTCACTTACATGATTATGCAGTTACAGTCCTGATCCATGTCTGTTCAGTGTTACTATTACAAATAAGCCTTACAGATGTTCTGTTTATATACAGCAGAGAGAATTCAATACTGATTAAATCATGGCAGCTTATAGTTTATGTATGAATTGCCTCAAATAGAATCTTCAAATTTACATTCTTATGTTCCTGCTAAAACTGTAACTTGAATGATTAATGATTCTTTTCTGAGTGATTGTAGGCAGAGAATAAAGTCAACAATGTGTTTTATCAGATGATCAAACAAAGATGCCATAATCAATCTAATGTGTTTTTAAGAATTGCTCAAATTCGGATGAGGAAGCCACAGATGGGCAGATCCCACAGATTTTGAATTGACTATATAGGAGAATATTTATATGAGAATAAGAAAGTAAGTATTTTATTCATTATAAACCCTTCAATGGCCACTGGAAGTCCACCAGCCAATGTCACCTGCACATTTGCCAGACAGACTTAAAAAGAAAAGACCAGGACGGTATGAATGGCCAATCCATGGTTACGTAAATCTTTTAGTAGTATAGAATGGGGTCATATTGGAGTTATGTTTACACACAGTATAATCTAGTTATTCCTCTTTTTGACTGTTTCTTTCAAGAAGGTTGGGCATTCCCACATTGTAGTCACGGAAACTCTGAATTTTCTTTAATACAAAAGGTGGGGG
>NW_017306592.1:147363-162963 GCF_000935625.1 Nanorana parkeri
TCTTTTTGTATAAAAAAAAAGGGGGGGGGGGGGGGGGTAAAATCTTTTAAAAAATATTGGAGTTCTATTTTGAAGTATTTGCTAGGGGTCGACGAGAATTTATAGAATATTCTATTAATAACTACAGATATCAGTCATAAGCTTTGCGACTAAAATGGACAGTGCCACCATAAGTTGTCGCTAAGCCAGTGGCTGAGCAACAGAAGCACGCATGAGAAGTTGAAGGGACAGATTTGTAAAAAAAAATTCTGGGATTAAGTATGTTCTTTATAGTAGTTAAAGCAATGGTTCCATCAAAGTAACTTTGTGGTTCCCTTAGCGAAGCATGGTGCAACACTTTGCTATTGTTAGACCCAAGCCCCCTTGTCAGGGGAATATAAACAAAAGCCCTGGGATGGTTAAAGCTCAAGCAGATCTAATATACATTAAATGTGGACACCTGATGATACACCTATAGGAGCTAGTTGGACACACCATTCCAAAATCATGCGCATTAATAGTTGCCTTCGTTCGGGGGTTACAGCCACCACTTGTCTGGGAAGGTTTTCACCCATGTGTGTCAATGAGAATGTGTGCCCTTTCAGCCAAAAGTGCATTTTTGAGTTCAGGTATTGATGATGGATGAGAAAACCTGGCTCATAATTGCTGTCCCAATTCAACCCAAAGGTGTTCAGTAGCGTCAAGCTCAGGCCACTTGAGTTCCTCCAAACCAAACTCATCAAACCGTGTTTTTATGCACATGCATTTGTGCACAGGGCTATAGTCATGCAGAAACAGAAAAGGGCATTTCCCTTCTGTTGCCACAAGGTTAGCAGTAAATTAATTTGTACACAAATCCTTACTTTCTTTGACTAAAAGGTTAAAATAAAAAAATAAATACATAAATAAATAAGCAATTTTAAAAACTCATTGGACCACTTAGTCTTTTTCTGCTGTCACTCTTCTATGTTGGTAGGTTTCTGATAACTGGAAACTTAACTGGAAACAGGTGAACTCAATCATTTGGAAGGATGTTCACATAATGTTGGCCATCTAGTGTTGGGGTAATGGTAAAGTGTCCACAAACGTTTGGCCATGTAGTGTGTGATGCCACCATTTGGCAGGGTCTCATTTAGAGATAAAATCACCACCGCTATCTAGAAAGGTACGCAAATTGAGTACCCTTCACCAAAAAGACCTTCCTTCCTTTAGATTTGCCTGCTGAGTTGATAGCAAATCAATGTATAAAAAAAGAGAAAAAAATGGAAATGCAGCACCTCTTTTACTGAGTGTTACCTACACACACACATATATATTTATATACACTGAGTGGCCAGATTATTATGACCACCTGACGTTTGTAGGCTAACACCTTGGCAGACAACACAGGCCCAGGACCAAGAGGGTACCTAGCATTTTCGCTGGTGGTGAGATGGGGGTGCTAGGTTGGTCAGGGCCTCTGCATTATCTCCACCACCCAGCTCTGACCGGCGTCCTACCTAGTGACATCACTGGCTGCCAGGAGCTGGGCAGGACACCAGTCAGAGCGTACCAAGTTGCTAAGAGCTGGGCAGGTAGATGGCCCTTACACATCTCCCCACCTGGCTCTTAGCAACTTGTGATGCTCTGGCCGTGAGGAACACACAGACCGCACATATCCGTTTACAAATACCCTAAATGCATGCAGTCTTTTGACCTGTCCGGTAACGACATGTAAGCATCAAACTGCCCCAGAGTACTGTAAGCCCAGGTTGGTGTGATGTCCCCGGGGGGCATATCCATAACCGCCTGGGTTCACAGGAAGTGGGTTGGATGACACTGGAAGCTGCCTTTTTATTTTTTTACCTGCTGGGCCCCTGATTTTATTGTATTTTCTCAAATTTTTTACAAATCTTTAAGCATAATATGTTGGTCCAGGACCCTATCCAGTACAATACGAAACATCAGGAGGTCACCCTTGGGTTCTCCCCCCTCTGATAAGCATATTCAAACCATAAGACTTCTGCCTTGCAGCACTGGGGGCCCCCCGGTTCAAGTCCAGGTCAGGTCACTATCTGCAAGGAGTTTGCATGTTCTCCCTGTGCCTGCGTGGGTTTTCTCCGGGTACTCCGGTTTCCTCCCATACTCCAAAGATATGCTGGTTAATTGGCTCCTCTCTAAGTTGGCTCTCTATGTATGCATGTGAGATAGGGACCTTAGATTGTAAGCTCCTTAAAAGGCAGGGACTGATGTGAATGTGCAACTATGTAAAGAGCTGCGGAAATTATCGGCGCTATATAAATATCTGTAATAAATAAATAAATAATAAGACTGACTGCACTGTGCACAGCAATACAGCCATGACAAGCTTGCCCTTCCCCCTTCTCAGGTACTTACGCTGGTTGTATATAAACATATATCTGAAGATTTTGTTATCATTATGTAACTAAATTTTTCTTTTTTTTCTCCCGGGAGATGAGTTATAAAAAAGAATACAGAACCCATTTAGGTTCATCATGACTAGAGTTGGGTTTTTTCCCCCCTCTTTGAATATTCTATGTCTATACCATAAGGAGGCCTTTGTACTCTGCTTTGCCTTGGGTTGACTTCAGTTTATTGTTATGGTTGCAGAAATCTTTTAATAAAGCCTTAAGTCCGGCTTCCATGCTAGATAGAACGACCAACATTTGTATGAAGGGCGGCTTTGAAGATTTTATTACAGGCTTGGAAGGCAGAGCAAGCATTAGCACTCCTCGTTTTCACACTCGATCAGGAGGGCCGCAGGGTGTAGAAATGGCCAACGATATTTCCAAATAATTGATCTTTCTTCTTTTTTTGGAATGAAAAGGGGAACTTTGGCTGGGCCCGCACAATGCACCATTTTGCAACTGCGGAAAAACATTTTAAAGCATGTGATCTTTAGCTCCGGGCCAGGTCGGGCATGTTTCTTATTACAGCTTTGACCCTCACCCGTCATTCTCTTTGTAGAAATGGCCCCTTTCCCCCCCCCCCGATCGTCAAACTACTGACTAGCACATGATCTAATGGATTTCACAGCACATAAATACCGGCCTAATAAATTGTCCATAATTTGGATTGTCTAATTATAGAATCAATGGAGCATTTGATTTACAATTATGATTAAATATGACCTGACGCATTCCATGAATAAGTAAATAATATGGAAAGATGTGTGTGTGTGTGTGTGTGTGTGTGCGCAAAGAAAGCAAGCGGAATATTAGGGGCCACCGACTTGTGAATGATATACATTTCTGTGTTATAAAAAATATGCATACAAAACATAATTAAAGAACACAATTGCCAGAGATTGCCTGGATTTCAGTCTTTTATGTTATAAATGCAAAACATCATTGAACCTTTAATTTACCATTTGTATATAGTAGAATGTTAAATAAGAATGCCGGGATGTATGTAAATGAACCCTTGCAGTGGGACTACCCTAGCACTGCAAGGGTTAACAGCTCATTTTGGTCTAGAGGTGAAAATAAATAATATATACTCACCCGATCCTCGTTTCTGCGGCGGTGACAGTTCACCTTTCTCCCCATCCGCTCTGGCTGTGCTATGTCCTACCCGGTCCTCACATCCAATAGACCTGCATTAGATGTGATGACATCACAGGTCCTTAGATTGCCAGAGCCCAGAAGAGATGAGGCTGTGGGGACCGGTCTTGCAGCCAAGCAGGACCGAGAATCAGGTGAATATTTCTTCTTTATTTTCATCCCTTAACAAAACAAGCACTTAACCCTTGCAGTGCATGGGGTAGCCCCAGAGCAAGGGTTAATTTGAATGAATCCTTGAGTTCTCCTTTAAAGCTGCAGAAAAACAAAAAAGATCCAATGGAATTACACATATGTGAACTGTCTTGTCAGCCAAAGGATGTGTAACTCTGTCCAGCCATTCTTTTGAGTCCTATACCTCTGCTCTCTCCTCCTGTTAGCATGTTCGCTGTGTGTACATGTTCCCGCAGCGGAGCCTGATTGGCTACCGGTGCTGCCCCTTCTCTTCAGCTGTGGAAGGATAACAGGAGGGAGGGAGAGAGAGAGAGAGAGATTTTTTTGTATATATATAGGAGGGAGGGAGCGATAGAGGGGGGGATCATTATCCTTTTCTAGCATCTTTGTTTTCTAGCTCCCTATTTGAAGGGGGACCATAATAATAAAGGGGAACTCCTTTTTTGGATTTGTTTTTGCCTGGACCCCCCTTAAAATCCACACTAGATCCCTATCTGGGATAAGGGTCTAGTATGGATTTTGGAGGTGCCACAAATAGTTAATTTTAGACTGGAGAGCCTTCCGATTTTGTATACTATACCGCAACTGAAAAAAGGTTGAGAAACGCTGACATAGGAAGACATTATTAATATTAATAATAATAAACAGCTGCTTTGAGACCATTTAGGGACATTGTTCATCAAAACCATGGCCAGCTCAGTGAAATTTGGGGTCCAGGGCAAATCTAGTAACGCCCAATGCTGGTCATGAACGTACTGATGAACAAACCATCAACCACGAGTTTAATTGTTTCAAACGTCATTTTTGTTGAAAATGGTCATTTCTGTCAAATAAAGATAAAATGTCTTGACCAATGGGATCCTTTGAACAATTGTATTCCTATGTGTAAGGCCAGTATAGGAATAAACTTGCATTGCCCAGCATACGGACATGAGGTGGCCCTCATTTCCAAGAACAGGTTACTGCTATTTTCCTAATTTCAACACTTTATCTTCCTTGAGAATCTTCTGGGGCTCTCCATGGTTTTATAAGAGGTTGTATGGTAAAGTTAGCAGATTTTCCGACCTGAGGATACCCCACCAACCACACCCACTTTAACCACACCCACAGAACCACACCCCCATTTGTAACCACACCCACATAATCACCCCCCCCATTTTTTGCATGCCCTAAAACAATTGGTCACAGGCTTATGAAAGAAGCAGCAGACATTGAAGATGTAAACACAAAGTGCGCTGAGCACTATAAGGTTAAGAAGGTTATAAGGTTAGGCTAACAGCTCTTAGCAACCTGGGATGCTCTGACCCACTGAGATGCCTCCTGTGGCAACTGAATCCGGCTTCCTCACTGCAGCGATGGCCCTGGGTCTGAATGTTGTATAGAGTGCGCTGGACTTCTTAGCTTCATATCTTAAGCTGGCTTAGGCTTACAATAGAATGCTGCAATGACCAGCTCCATGCCATGATGTTCCACCCACTGCTAAAGTCAGAAGGGATGATATAGGATCATGTGCATCACATTCCCAGACAAAAAAACTCATACAAAAAAGGTATGTAAGCAGCGATATAAAAATAATGGGGCACTCCAGGGGGAGGAGGGGTCTGGGGGGCACTTAGAGATCGTCATAATGCGTGCATGCGGGTGGGTGATGTGTAGGGGCAGTACAGGGCATTGAAATACATTGTGACAATGCATCACAAGTTTAAATTTTTTCTTAGTTGAAATGTCACAAAACGACACTTCATTCAAGTCTCTGCGTCGTGTTGCGCTGTGGTGACATGTCTGTGATTTTACACAACCCCCCGCAAACCCACCACAGGGCAGCTTTGTGATGGGAACAAGGTACATAGAGAAAAGTTGTGTTCCAGGTGCCCTTGGGTTGAGTCTGTGTTGCATCTATGCAGATTAGACATGTGCGATTCGTTTCATTCCAAATCAAAATTCAGATGAGTTTTCCAAAATTCGGACATTCGGACACATCTGAATTTCTGAATCCCAATGCATCCGAATGTGTCCGAATCTGAATTTCCATTCCCAAATTTTGGATCCCGTCCGAATTTCGTTCAAAAACTAAACTGAATCGGACATGTGACTTTTCTGGCCAATCAGATGTGTTCTTTTCAGTTGGAGCTCCCGAATGCCATTCCGGTCTGGGAGCCTCAGCTTTAGTAATATATGTGTATGGGTCCCAGACCCCGAATATATGTGTATGGGTCCCAGGCACCCGGCTTTCTGATTGGCCGGGAAGACGGCTTCATGCTTTCTCGTCACCCCGTGATTACATGCGGCAAAGGCTTGCCAATTGGCCAGAAAGCTGGCTCCATGCTTTCTCGTCACCTAGTGACGAGAAGCATGAAGACAGCTGCCCTACTAATTGGGAAGCCGGGTGGCGAGTCTTTACACGCCACCTGGCTTCCCGGCTAATCTGGAAGCCAGGTGGCGAGTCATTACACGCTGACTAGCTTCCTTAATGGGACTTCCGGTATTGGTACTCGTATCGGCGAGTACCGGAAAAAAAATATCGGTACTCACACTCGATACCGAAAAACCGGTATCTGTACATCCCTAGGTGTCTGTGGTATTCGCAATGAATATTCGAAAACTCATTTGAAACTAACGAAAATTCGGATTTGGTCAGAATTTAAAACCCAAACCGAATTGAATTTAAGATCCAAATCCTGAATCCCGAAATAACGAAAAATCCGAACCGAACTGCATTTTTCCGCAGCTTACATGTCTAATGCAGATTAACTGTATCTATGCAGATCAACGCAGGCTCAACGCAAG
Organism: Nanorana parkeri; assembly: GCF_000935625.1. NCBI lineage: Eukaryota > Metazoa > Chordata > Amphibia > Anura > Dicroglossidae > Nanorana > Nanorana parkeri. The sequence goes on from NW_017306592.1 coordinate 153,864, forward strand.
AGCTCGACAGAGATAAAGTGAATGAGCCCTTTAATCTGATCTTTTTTATCTGTATATCTAACCCGACATAAAAAGACGAAGCTTCCTTTCCCAGACTAATGTAGTCAGTACCGTGGAGCAAATTGATTCTGAAAGCTATCATTTTTCTTCAGGGATACATTCATTTTCTTTTGTGCTTTACAAGATGTAAATAAGTGTCACCTATTGCTGAGAGTGAATACGGCTCTCCGCTCGCCGTGTCCGCTATGTCATCTAACCGAGGAGTGATTTATGGCCGGAATACAGAGGACGAGTGAGCCAGCAAAGGAAGATGGAATAGTCAAGTCCAATGTTATTTCACGTTCCATTCACTGGCGGGATGACAGCGAATGACAACAGGGTACAATTCATGGGAGTTTATCATGTATCCAGCGCCGGAGTAATTTAGCGTCATTTCTTTTTTTCCCAGTGAATACAATTCTCAGAAATTACAAGAGCAAAACCAGCATCTCTTCGCTGCGCAAATTGATGACATGCAGTTCAACACTAATGTCGTGGGCTCATTGAGAGATTTTCAATATTTCGTCGCATTGTAGTGGAAGTATTAACAGTAGCAAACAAATGGTGAATATTGCAATGGTGCCAAATTATTATTCTGTAATATATATTTTTCCATTATATCAAAGCCCAGCACCAGCTACTAGAAAATTTAGTTGGCTACTTTACAACTGTGTGTATTATAAAGTAGTCACTGCTCCAAGCTCACTTTTGTGATGGACTACAATGTCATGTTTAATTTACTAATATCTATTGAGATTGTAGTCCATCAGGAGATAATCAGCAACTTGGAGTGGTGACTAGATTCAAAGCCCAGCACCAGCAATTAGAAAATGTAGCTGGCTACTTGACAACTGTGTGTATTATAAAGTAGCCATGGCTAAAAGCTAGCTTCTGTGATAGACTACTGTCTCACATTTAATTTACTAATTTCTATTGAGTTTATAGTCCATCACAAGAGTGAACTTGGAGTGGTAGCTAGATTCAAAGCCCGGCAACAGCTACTAGAAAATGTAGCTGGCCTTTATGACAATTGTGTGTATTGTAAAGTAGCCACATCTCCAAGCTTGCTCCCTTGATGGACTACAATCTCACGGTTAATTTACTCATTTCTATTGAGATTGTAGTCCATCACAAGAGTGAACTTGGAGTGGTGACTAGATTCAAAGCCCAGCAACCGCTACTAAAAAATGTAGCTGCCTACTTTACTGTGTTGCAAACTAACAACCACTCCAAGCTCCTCCATGATGGACTACACTCTCACCTTTAGTTTACCACCTTGTATTGAGACTGTAGTCTGTCACAAGAGTGAACCTGGAGCAGTGACAAGATTCAAAGCCCAGCACTAGCTACGAGAGAATGCCACCACCCAAACTCTCCGCTCTGCCTCTAATTTTCAATAAATAACAGTATATTTACTTTAAGGGTAACTGTACATTTACAGTCACAGGACAACCACTGTCTCTTAGTTTGCCGCTCCAGAAGGAGGAAAGAGCGCTAGGGAAGCACCTGGCTAAGTAAGTAGTGTCAGTGGATTGGGGGAGGGGGGGCACCTTTGCAAAGACGCTGTCACTTTGCTCAGAATGAGCAAGGTACAGTGGGGAGAATTTACTAAAACTGAAGCAGATATCACATATAGATCAAATATATATTGTGGCAGTGTAAGCCAATGCCACGGTGTAGGATGGCGACTTTGGCACCCAGGAATCTCAGGCAGAGGGGCTGAGAGGGTCCAGAATGTGAAACACGTTATAAGGAAGAACCTGCCTTTTCAGGTCCGATGCGATCAGCTCCCTGCAGAGACCGGTGACTATCAGTCACCACTCCCTGCAGGGAGTCCCCCCCCCCTCCCCGCTCTGATCCTCCAGCGCTGAGTGGAGGAAGGGACGGGGGAGGGGATGGGCACAGCTGGCTCTGCCTCTAGATTCCAGTTTTAGTAAATTCCCTTCCATTTCTGAAGAACTCCAGGAATGTTTTTTATTAACCCTTACAGTGGGGCCACCCGCACATAAATAAGGTACATTTTTGTTAATAGTTGAGGTACTTGAATGTATTTTTAGGTTTAACTCCTGAGTTTAATGTCACTTTAATGCTTGGTCAGAGACATAATGACAAAGCATTGAGCTGGAAAGCGTCTGCGGAATACTGTAGAACATGGCAATAGAGTAAGATATTTCTGTTTATCATTTCATTTTTGCTGTTTGAACATCCTTGTTAGGCTCATTTAAATTGCACCCTGTTTAATGAAGAAGACAGCCCAGATAAATGCTAAACACCAACTTATATCTAAATATTTAATCTAAATTAATTACAGCAATTGCGTACAGCGTAGGCAAAACCGCAAGCTTTCATTCTGCTTAAATGGGACCAATAATGAACACAGCTAAAATGCTGTAATTAAGTGAAATTGAATTATATCATAGCGGCACTAATAATTGCATAGGGATCCGTATCAAGTATTAGTATTCAGAAGCAGATTACTGAGGAAAAAGAAGCTAAAAGGTACTCGGGCTTCTCATGGGCATGGTTAGTGATGTCCCTGCAGTCTCCATAATAATGTCCTCATCTACAGTAATCACATTATAGTCCTTTGTGGGATATGAAGCCTGCATCTTTCACGTAAGGGGTAAGCTCCTACTGACACCAATGCTGAGGAGAAGGGAGGTAGGGGGTTATTATATTCAAATGATACAAATCCTGGGGGTGTTGAGGTGGGAGCTTATTAAATCCCACTGACCCAATGCAAGGGAGGTGTTTATTGAATCCTACTGACACCAATGCAAGGGAGGTGTTTATTGAATCCTACTGACACCAATGCTGGGGGGGGGGGGTTGAAAAAAAACCTCAATATAAGGACAGCCCTGGTCCCACTGACACCAATGCTGTTTTTTTGGTTCTATAGGAGATATTTCCCCTGTTGGCAACATTGTCAGGACAAGAGATGCTGCGAAAATCTCCCACAGGAACACAGACAGCAAAGAAGAAACAGAAAATTGTCTAAATACTTATCATAATTTTTTCCCCCGGTACCCATACATGGCAGGAGGTGAATTACTGAAAGCATTTAGACCAGGGGTGCCCACAATTTTTTGTGTTAAGATCTACTTTTCAAATGATGAGCTTCATGAGATCTACCAAGGAAAAAAAACCTCCCTCGCTCTCTCTCTCTCCTGGCTGTCTCTCCTCGCTTTCCTGGCTGTCTCTCCTTGCTCATCCTCCTGGCTGTCTCTCCTCTCTCCTGGCTGTCTTTCCTCTCTCTCTCCTGGCAGAATCCACCAGAAAGGTGTCAGGGAGCTTGGCTCAGCAGACTCGGACTAATAGGTAATCATGTGTGCACAGCGAAATAAATATACCAAAATGGAATAAAGGGGCCGCCATTCACACCCTTCGTGATCTACCAGCATCAGCTTTGAGAGCTACTGGTAGATCACGATCTACCCAATGGGCACCACTGATTTAGACAGTTTTCTGGTTCTACTGGCACCTTACATGGCAGCATACTAGTGATAAATAGCTAGCTGACAATGAGGGCAATTAAGAATTATCTATTGACACAAGGGACTGAGGCTTGGATCATTTTCTTACCAAACTCTATAGTTGTTAGACCACACATATTCACTCTATAGTATTTGAGGCAGGTGTCATGTGACGACCAACTAGCTGCTTTGCAAATTGACTCAAGGGAGACCTTGGACTGTACTGCCCATGAAGTCTAGATTGATCTTGTGGATCAAGCCCTAACTACTGTTGGAGACTCTTACCCAGTTGCTCTGCATGCCCTCTGGATGCGGTTTACAATCCATGTTCATAGGGTTCTTGATGTCAACTGCTCCCATCTGGACAGGCTGCCCGTTAACAAGAACTCTGAGAGTCTGGAGGCAATGTAAGGGACTTCTGTTTCTGAGACTTCAGAATATTTGCCTGAGTAATCTATCATCCACTCTTGAATGTCTTGCCCTGGTTGGGTATGTCTTCCTGAATGAGATCCAGCTTTCCATGGGCCAGGGTTTTAGCCACAGAACCCACTTGGCCGTCACTGCATGGAGCATAGCTGTGGAGGCACATCTTATGGTGGCTATGGCTGAGTCACAAAATCAGCAGAGAGCTTCAGCTTATCTATGGTGCAAATGTTGTGTTCCTTTAGGAAATCTTGGTTGATTGCTCTTTCCAAGTTATATGCCCAGGTTCTTAATGCCAACGGAATGTCTCAGAATAATACCGAATCTTCCATTGGTAAAATAACCATTCAAGGGAGACACATGACCAATACGCCCGCCATAGGGGGATTATGTAAAGAGGAGGTATCAACCTCTGAAAGCAGATGTAACTTGCGAAGGTTGTTACTCATAAAGGATCCCTTTCCTACTTTCTGCCTTTCATTGTGAAATAGCTTCTGTCAAACCCGAGTGAATCATTTCGGGTTTGACAAAGAGGCATAGAGCCTCGAAAACGCGTAGCCAAACCACCCACCCACGGGACACAGGGTCCTTCAACCTGTTGCCTATTCCAGCAACTTTTTTCACAACGACCGCTGACCCAATACCACCTCTGCTCCCGTTCAGCCAACGAGTGGCAGCCTGGCCAGCTGAGCTCTCATTGTACCTGACGGAGAGCGTCACGGTCACGCGCACAGTCTACCCCGCTCCAACGAGCACTCCAGCCACACTCACCACCCCTCTATCTCTAACATTAAGGGACTCAATAAGAGCCGTGAAGCCCGGTGCTTACAGTCACACAGATCAGCTACAGATGCCGCCGTGTGTTCCATGCTGACAAACAGTCTTCACTTTTCAACGGCACAACACCATCTCGTCCTTCCAAAAGTGAGTTTACATTTATGCCTATCCATAGATTCCAAACGGTTAAACAATAATAATCCTAGGGTTGTAGCGCTTCTTTCCTTTGTTTTTCTTTAACTTTAACTAGAATTTCTTCTCTTATCTCTATTCTTTTCTCGAGGCTTCCATTGAACTCTCCCATCCAATGGTCTGTTTTGGTTTTTATTTTATCCTTTATTTAAGGATTTTAACAACATACCATATACAGAAAAGACAGATTGTCAAAGTGTAAAAGTAGGCAAATAAAAATAACACCATCAAAATACAATGAATGGACAGAAATACGGTGATCAGGTGACAGTCCAAGCAGAGATGTCCATGTGGGAGGATGTGAACCATCATGTCACATCTAAACTAAGAGCCATGGAGTCCAACTGCCGATGCAAAAACAGAGTGCAACCTATATACTGACACATTATAACACAGTAAGAACTGATGTGAGGAACAGGAAGAAGTTAGTAGAACAGAAGGAAGGAGAAAACAACTGAAGAGTAGAACAAGAGTAAAGAGAGCTGGAAAAGAAAGGAGGATGAGAAGAGAAAAAGGAGAGGGGAAAGAAGAAAAACGGAAGAGCGGATGAGGGGGAAAAGGCCAGGGGAGGGAGGGAACAAGGAGGAAGGGACAGGACTACTGGAACGGCAGCGAAACAATGGGGATCAGCCTGTTTTACTGCTAGCACATAAGACTCCACTAATGCAGTAGAAAATCCTGATGGTTCAGATTTTGTCCTCTGAGGGTGTACTTTTTCTTTCTTCCTGGGCCTGCTGCTCTGGGGTGATATCATGATGTAGATAATTGGAAGATAAAGGAAATTTGTACTGGCAGGGAACAGAACCTAGGGCCTATGGCTCTATGCATTTCGTCAAAATATTTCATCAGATACTCCTGATGAAGTCATGCAACAAAATGATTCATCATTTGATCTTTCCTGGTTCTCCACCTACCTATCTAAGCAATCCTTCAGTGTCACCTACAACTGTATATCCTCCTCTCTTTCCGTAGGGGTCCCCCAAGGCTCTGGGCTCAGACCACTTCCCATTTCTATCTACAACTCCTCCCTAAGCCAGTTCCAAAACCATATCTATGCAGACAATACCCAAATGTATTTCTCTGCTCCTTAGGTCACCCCTTCAGTCTGTTTGCCCATCAATAATTGACTAACTGGCATATCAGAATGGATGCCACACTTCTTCCTTAAAGTCAGTCATTGCAAACTAAGCTCATAATATTTCTTCATCATCACCTCCTCCCATACTCTCCTCTAAGACATCTCTAGATTCTCCCGCATCCTCTGGAACCCTCTATTCAAACCTGTCCAGCTATCTCCTTCTCTGTCCGTAATAACACCAGAGATTATTAATCAAGGTAATATCTTATTGCCTTAGAGCAGGGGTCAGCAACCTTAAACATCAAAGAGCCATTTGGACCCGTTTCCCACAGAAAAGAAAACACCGGGAGCCACAAAGCCATTTTAACATCTAAAATGAAGATAACACGGCATATATCGTTTCTTACCTTTATGCTATGTATAGCATGTATATAGGTATATGTGGGCTTAGTAACGCACTGGACTCTGGGCTTAGTAACGCACTGGACTCGGGGCTTACCCGAGACCCCGCAGAGCTCACCTGAGAGTGACCCTGCAGAGCACACCATAGATCCTGCACAGCCCATCTGAGGCTCTCTATGGTGTGCTCTGCAGGGCCTCAGGTGGGCTGGTCACCGGGGTCCCTTTCCCTGTACCTCCTCCCAACTCCTCTTACCTGCTGGGGCCTGGCCTCCTCCACCCCCTCACATGTCACATCTCCCATGCCGCCCCTGGTACAGCTGATACTCATGTAAGAGGCCCCCCAGGCTGCCCAGATCCCTCACATGGGTACCGGCCTTACCCCCCTGATGGCGGTGTTCTATCAAAGTTTGTGACTGTGTTACAATGTGTGACCGGTGACGTGGTCACACATTTCAATGTACGGTAATCCCGCCAGGTTTTTTGGCGGTGGAATGTGTGACCACCAATAGGTCAAGCATTTCAACACTTTCTCAGCGAGGCCCCTTCAGTAGTTCCGCCCTAGACAGGGAGCCGCAGCAGAGGAATGAAAGAGCCACATGCGGCTCCGGATGCCGCAGGTTGCGGACCCCTGCCTTAGAGGATCAGGAAGTATTTCTTCCCCTGTTTTTTTTGCCTTCCTCAAATGTGGGTAACTGAGTTTAGGGTTCTGTTTATGGGGGTTTTAAATTGTTTATTCATTCATTTTTTTTATACTGGCTGAGCTTGATGGACATTTTTCAACCTAACTAAGTAATTATGTGAAACATTTGGTCATTTTTCAGCAAGTACTCTAAACTGCAGCAACTGAGTTCTCTAAAAAGGATTTGTATGCATAACTATTATATATAAAAGCAAAGTAATTTTTTGTTGGAAAATGTTGAGCTGATGAAAGCAGGCATTCCATACCAATTGCTAGTTATGTATAATCCATTATTTGTACATCTACCATTCTTAAAATAACAAACTGAGAGCCGATACTAAACTTGTGGTCTCTTGTTGCGATTCGGGAAGCTCTTTGATTGTATATATTTACAATGGAACATTTCGTACATGCAAAGTTACACGTAAGGTATAATTTCATTGCAGACACAACACTAACTTTATGGTCCAAAACAAAAAAAAATAGTATATCCAGGAGCGTAACTAGAAATCACAGAACCCCATAGCAAAATTTTGTATAGCCCCCCCCCCCCCAAGGATACATGTGTCCAGAGACAGTGATCTATTCAAAATTGCATTTAATAATTTCACGTACATTACATGCAGACTGCCGCTTACAGATGTGGCTGCACAGACTTGGTGGGCACTGTGGGTGGGTGCACAAAGTGAGGGTGGGTGCAGAGAGTGAGTGGGCTGTGTGGATGCACAGCATCTCACCTCTCTTCCTCTGGCCAGCTCTAACCCTGCTTTCTCTATTCGGAGTGGCAAGGGGGATTTGCATATTAATGAGGCATGGCAGGATTTGCATATGAATAAACTAGTGTGGCTCATTAATATGCAAATCCCGCAATTATTATTATACAGGATTTATAGAGTGCCAACAGTTTGCGCAGCGCTTTACAATATAAGGAAGACATTACAATTACAATACAATTCAAGACAAGATGGTAAGGAGGGCCGTGCCCGCGAGAGCTTACAATCTAAAAGGGAAGGGCAAGTGGTACATGAGGGAGCTGTGTGGGGATTGACTACCATTACCATATGAATGAGCAGCGGGCAGTGTTAATGGCTCCTGCAGCTCAGTGGATGGCAGGAGAACAGAGGCTGCAGTAACTTTCAGCTGGACCCCCCTGCTTACCTGTCAGCAGTCCTACCAGCAGTGGAGATCACGCTCCCACGCCGTTGCTTCTCCTCCAGCCTAACTCAGGCAGAAGATAACTCCGCCCTCCCCGCTCTACACTGTGGCAGGGGAGAGGATTGCAGGTGTCCTTAGGTTCCGTGCAACTGTGCACAGTTTTTTGACTATAGGGACAGATGAGCAGCCCTGTATGCAGACTGGTTGCGTCCGGGGCTGCCCATCTCTCCCTGACCTCAGGTATTTGCTCCATGTGCAAAGACACACAGACAGCTGCGGAACCTCTCAGCCTGTCACTGGTTTGTACAGGCTGAGCGGCCACAGCTTATCGGAAACATCTGGTTTTACTCGCTGCAGAAATACCATATTCTGGGCAATGTACGGTCATAACGGCCATGTGAATGAGCCCCAAGGAAGAAAGTATGAGAAGTTCACTATTAGGGTTAGGGGGTCAGGATCCAATAAGTGGACTTTGTATTTTTCTGCATGGTCTGCTTTAAGCACCTCTCTCAAATGATTTGAGCTATTTTAGTGAAACATGCCCCATCCATTTTACAATATTATGTAACATGATGAAACAAAAGAATAAGAAAAAAAGACTGATCGCTTTGTGCGGCTATCAGCTGAGAATTCAGGAAAATAATCACATTATTATTTGTTTTGCTATTCTTTTTCATTTCACAGCAATCTCTGAAAACCAGGTCTTCGTGTTTCTCTGCCAACGTTCACATTAGTTTTTTGTTTTTTTTTACAGAAAACAAAACTGGAGTACAAAGTATAGGAAGGGAGATTCAGGTAAAAACTCCCACTCAGAAAAAGTAGAAAAGACACAGCCAAGTGAACTTGCTAAAAATATTTATTTTTCAGTTGCCCTGGACCCCC
>NW_017306592.1:163061-176940 GCF_000935625.1 Nanorana parkeri
AGTTGCTTTGGACCCCCCCCTATTTCTTTTTCAGTTGCCCTGGACCCCAGTTTTGTCATAGGTGTGCCCCTGTAGGATTGCAGTGTGTGCTGTGGCTAGAATTCCCTGTGTTTCAGCATCCAGCATGGGACCTATCAATAGCAGATCAGACAGAGTGGAGAGGGAGGGGAATGTGGTGTGGAGGAAGTAGACAGGTTGGGTATAAGATCTGTTGAGTACACAGAGAGTGCATTCTTTGGGGTGCTAAGTGCTTTGCTGTGCATGCTGCATTTGATGATCATGCTGTAGAGGGTTGACTCTTTGGGGGCACATACTGTTGACTGTATTGGGGTGTATATGACTGTGTGCTGACTATAGCAACATGCATGTTGAGGAGTACTGACTAGGGTTGCCACCTGTCCAGGATTCACCCGGACAGTCCAGGTTTTGAATGCTGTGTCCGAGTTTCATGGCAGCAGTAACCCGGACACAAGATGTCAGGCAGACAGGGGCAACCATAATTAAGACAGGGGCTACTGGCCCCCCACTGAAAATAGTCTCAACTGTGATATTTACATATGAATGGGTGGTGCTATTTACATATGAATAAGCCACAACTCATTCTCCCAAAAAAAATGTCCGCTCGTTGCTAGAGTGTTCGGGTTTCACTTGAAGAAAAGGTGGCAATCCTAGTACTGACTCTAAAGTCGAGTTCATATCTCTTCATTGCGTCAACACATATTACATCGTCAACACATATTACATGCATTGCTGCACTGCAACACCATGCATTTTGAACGGCACCCCAAATGCCCCAAGGAATACCTCCCAACCTTCTGAAATGAAGAGGGACACCTTTAGCACAATGTATTTAGGTAATGGACACATCCATGCCACACCCCCTGTTACAGTTGTGTGAAAAAGAAAGTACACTCTCTTTGAATTCTGTGGTTTTACGTATCATGACATAATAAAATTCATCTGGTGCTTGTTTTAAAATTAGGTAAATAAAACCTCGGATAAACAACAACACATGACATATTACACCAGGGATGTCCAAACTCCGGCCCTCCAGCTGTGGTGAAACTACAAATCCCATGAAGCATCTCTCCCCGGGAGTCATGTCTGTGGCTGTGAGAATCTTGCAATGCCTCATGGGATTCGTACTTCCACCACAGCTGGAGGGCCGCAGTTTGGACATCCCTGTATTACACCGTGTCATTTTTTATTTTACAACATAAAGCTAAAATGGAGAAGTTATTTGTGAAAATGAAGTACACCCTTACTGCTTCCAAAGGAATTAAGAGGTTAAGTGGCAATCAGGTACCGCTAATCAAAGGTCCTTAATTAACTCATCATCAGCAAGTGTGACCACCTCTGTAAAAGACACAAAGCTGCCAAAGGATCCAGCCGTAGCTTGGGCTGATCCTTCGGCTCGCTTTGGTTGAACTGAAGGGCTATGCACTGTACGGGCTATGCACAACAGCCCGTACAGCAGCCGAAGGCAGCTAAGCTGAAGGCATATGCTTCGGCTCGACTCAGCCGAATTAACAGCCGAAGCGGGCTGATCTCACGACTGGCTCTCCCCAGTTGTAATGGCAGATCAACGTCCCCACGTGACCTGGGGACGCTGAACTGTCATTAAACAATAACAACTGGGCGGAGCCGGCCGTGACGTCATGGCCGGCTTCGTCCAGTTGTTATTCATTGGCCGAGACTGCTAGAAAGCTCTAGCAGGTGTTGGCCAATAGGAAACAGTTGGGCAAAGCTAGTTGTCACTTCTTGCTCCACCCAATTTTTTTGTAATTATTTTTTTTTCTTGTAAAAAAAATATCTTCATTTATTTTTACATTTTACAATTTATTTACATTTTTATCAACCTTTTTCTTTTTTTTCTGGCTATTTTCATTGATTTTCTATTCTGCTCGGTACCACATAGGTACCGAGCAGAATAGCTGAATGCCGTTCGGCGGCATTAGGCTATTCACTCACTGCCGTTTGGCCCCTGTGTGAATAAGGGCGAACGGCAGGGAGAGAGCTGCCATAGCTTCGGCTCAGCCAATGCAGATTTTGGATCAGCTGAGTCGAAGTCCTTCAGCCGTACTGAGCCGGAGTGAATAGCCAAACAAACTGTTTACTTCGGCTCGGTAATTCACTCGGCTGCCTTCGGCAGCTTTGTGAATAACCCCCAAAGTTTTAGCCGTTTGTTGGTCTGGAGCATTCGGGGTTGTGTGTTAACACAATGCCAAGGAGGCAAAACATCAACAATGATCTTAGAGAAGTTGCTGCCCATCAATCTGGGTGGGGTTATAAGACCATTTCCAAACAATTCAAAGTCTATCATTCAACAGTGAGGAAGATTATTCACCAATGAAAAACATTCAAGACAATTGCCAATCTGCTATCTATCATCAGCCTAAAGCTAGCAGTAATACATTTAGCTTAGTAATTTTTAACGCTGAACTCCAGACAAATAAACAAAACAAAAAAACTAATGCAATTTTGTATTCATTAAAAAATCATTAAACATATTTTTAAATGCAACTAATGTAAGTTGCTGAATTTTCACTTGGTATTCGCCTCGTGTAATCCCCTGTGCAAAGGAACAGAGAGATTTAATGAAAGCTGAAGAATTCAAAACACTGAATATTACAATTTGTATTACGTTAACAATTTAATAAAATTATTAGTAGCACTTTTACATGAGGAGACCTTTGCTTTAGATGTGCCATGGTCCTATCGAATATTTTGGCAGCTAATTTGTGAGATTCAGTTCTCAGCTCATGTGCTAGACCAACATAGGCAAGTATATCAGATAAGGATACTTACATGGAGCTACACTAGACCAACGTAGGTAAGGATATCAGAAATGGATACTTACATTGAGCTACCCTGGACCAATGTCGGTAAGGATATCAGATATGGACAATTACATTTAGCTAGGCTGGACCGACGTAGGTAAAGATATCAGATATGGATACTTACATTGAGCTACGCTGGACGAATGTAGGTAATGATATCAGATATGGATACTTACATTGAGCTGTGCTAGACCAACGTAGGTAAGGATATCAGATATGGATACTTACATTGAGCTACACTGGACCAATGTAGGTAAGGATATCAGCTATGGATACTTACATTGAGCTACACTGGACCAATGTCATTAAGGATATCAGATATGGATAGTATCATTGAGCTATGCTGGTCCAACGTAGGTAAGGATATCAGATATGGATAGTATCATTGAGCTACGCTGGACCAATGTCAGTAAGGATATCAGATATGGATACTTACATTGAGCTACACTGGACCAATGCCAGTAAGGATATCAGATATGGATACTTACATTGAGCTATGCTGGACCAATGTAGGTAAGGATATTAGATATGGATACTTATATTGAGCTACGGTGGACCAATGTCAGTAAGGATATCAGATATGGATACTTACATTGAGCTACGCTGGACCAATGTAGGTAAGGATATCAGATATGGATAGTATCATTGAGCTACGCTGGACCAATGTAGGTAAGGATATCAGATATGGATACTTACATTGAGCTATGCTGGACCAACGTAGGTAGGGATATCAGATATGGATAGTATCATTGAGCTACGCTGGACCAATGTAGATAAGGATATCAGATATGGATACTTACATTGAGCTGGACCAATGTAGATAAGGATATCAGATATGGATTCTTACATTGAGCTATGCTGGAACAATGTAGGTAAGGATATCAGATATGAATACTTACATTGAGCCAGGCTAGACCAATATAGGCAAGAATATCAGATATGGATACTTACATTGAGCCAGGCTAGACCAACATAGGCAAGGATATCAGATATATATATATTTACATTGATCCAGGCTAGACCAACATAGGCAAGGATATCAGATATGGAAACTTACATTAAGCCATGCTGGACCAACGCAGATTTCCAAAATAGATTATTCCTGGAGTTCCGCTTTAATATCTAGCTACTCAGGTCTATTCATGGCACACGCACAGTAGTAAAAACACTTCTAAAAAGAACATAGATTCACTGCAGGGACAGTTTTAAATACTAGTTGGTCATGCCCACACAGTCCCGCAGGTAGGACTCATTGCAGAACTAGCATTTTTTGCAGCTAACTCATGAAATTCAGAATGTCAGCTCATGTGGTACTGGGTCTCACGTCTCCCTATTTGTAACTTGATAATATAGAAGGTTAGCAGTCTATAAGTGATGTAAATGAAGTAGGAATATGCTCCGAACATGTTTCATTAATATATATAATGCCGATGCAAACGATTGCGTAAAGTAATCGTTTCTAAGCAACAGTCAAATCAAATCAAATGTTCAAAAGAGTCTGAGAACATTGTGAAACGTTATACAGAGCAGAGCGTAGATGGAATGCAGCACTCAGATCATACATAATAACATTGCAACTATTCCTCCTGCTCTGCTCCGTCTTAGAGTTGTGTAAAGCCAATTTAACTTTTTTTAATCAAAGTGCTAATGCGAACGTGAGCGCATGTGACCGCGTGTGTTAGCGTGAGGCTCCACCATGTTGGAGATCATCATTAAGAAATGTTCTACAAAACAAACAAATAAGGGTGTGGAAAAAAAAGCGCGCTTCTGTTTTCACCAAGTAAGATTCCCTTTAATCCAACAGGCAGACCAGGGAGAGCAAGGGGTGCAAGGCAGCAAAAGCTTACAAAGTCACAAGGAAAAGCAGATCCCACAGTGCTATGGTGCTGCATCCAGGGCCAGATTTCCCACAAGGCCAACCAAGGCCTGGCCTTAGGGCAGCAGGGAGTAGAGGGGCAGCAGGGGTGTGGAATTCCTATCTCCCGACTCCCTGGACATGCAGTTCTGGGCACCGGGTGGGTAATTGTTTTCTACATATAGCCCTGCTTTTGACAAGCAGGGCTAAATGTACAGCGAGGAAGCCGACGCTTGTTTTGTACAAGTGATCTCGGGAATGTCGCCAAGATCACTTGTATGCAGTCTGCATACAGGGGGGCGCATTGAGGAACCTGGCATTGGGGAGAGAGTAAATCCGGCCCTGGCTGGATCACATGATCTATAGCCATGGCAGTAGTGCGCTAAGGCCCCCAGTAGCAGCCTTTTGTAGAGCTGGATGAGCTGGGCAGATGCCTGGGGGGTGCCATTCAGCTCAAGGTTGCTGTTAAGAGTGTAAAAGACTCTATAGCAAGGTAAGTTGGCATTAACCCTTTTGTTGCTACCGCCGTTTTTGCAAAATGTATTCGCACACATGTTAAAATACACATTTTAGACCTAAAAATTGCCTAAATCCCTCCCCACCCCCTTCCAAAAAAAAAAGTGTATATACAATATATAGTGTGTGTGTGTGTATATTTATTTTTATTTTTTTCCTAAAAGCGTAATGAATACTGAAAAATGGCCTGGCCAGGAAGGGGGTCTAAACACCTGGTCTTGAAGTGGTTAAATAGATACCAAACATATCAAGACTCACAATTGACTGCTCCCCTGTGAACAGTGAAAGATTGCAGTACCTCTGATTGTCCATAGGTGGCCCTTTAAAAGCTTGTTTTGAGCTAACATTCCAGTGTGCCAGGGATAACTAATAACTTAGCCCCCTATGTGATAACAAGCTCACTATGTGATAGCTTAGTGGTGACAGGTTCTCTTTAAGGAATCATTAGGGGTCTATTAGACTCCCTAATGTCACTGTAGCAGCCCAATGAAGCTGATCCAGCACAGATTGTGCTTGATTAGCCTAATTCCCAGCTACAGCGGCCCAGGAATGACAGCTCAGAACCCGGAAGTGATAAGATTCTTGTCGCTTCCAGGTTCTTGGAATGGACAGGATATTAGCAAGCATACAGTATGTTTGCTGATGTCTGTCCTCTGCAGCTGACGACACCCACCACGGCCATCCCGGACCCACCATGGCCATCCGCATCCGCAGGAGGGGCAGCTGAGCAGAGAGGGCTGCAGGGCTGCTGGAAGTGATGGCCACACAAATGACTTTCACGTTGTAGCCAGGAGTCTGCTGAATGAAATAAACTGTCCTGACTCAGACATCTCAACTCTCCCGGATGTTCCGTGAGTCTCCCGCTATATGAAAGCAGCTCCCGGCCGCCCGGGAGAGAAACATTTTCATCTGAAAACGTTTACTCTGCTCGATCTAGCAGTAAACCTTTCCCTAGGTTGTTTGTTTTTTCTTGACATTGGGGCCGCTGTCCGTCAGAAAAAAAAAAGGCATAAAAATGAATAGCTAGATTGCTATTGGCTATTTCAATTTGCAATAGCAGACTAGCTATTCCACCCGCTCTCTGCTGCTGTCAATCAGCAGAGGTGGACCTGAAGTTCTCCTTCAGGTCCTCCTCGGCTGACTAACAGAAGCAGAGAGCGGGTGGAATAGCTAGTCTGCTATTGCAAATTGAAATAGCCAATAGCAATCTAGCTATTCATTCCTATGCTGTTTTGTTTTTCTTCTTTTATTCTGACAGCAGCAGCTGTCAGAATACTAAAAAAAACAGCAGGTAGCAAGGGAAGCATTAGCTTCTTTGCTATCTGCCATCATTTCAGGGGGGTGCTCTCTTCCTTGTTATTGCACCCCCACGAGGATGGACACAGAGGGCATCTCCCTGAAATGAGAAGGGCACCTCCCTGAAATGAGAAGGGCATCTCCCTGAAATGAGAAGGGCACCTCCCTGAAATGAGAAGGGCACCTCCCTGAAATGAGAAGGGCATCTCCCTGAAATGAGAAGGGCATCTCCCTGAAATGAGAAGGGCACCTCCCTGAAATGAGAAGGGCATCTCCCTGAAATGAGAAGGGCACCTCCCTGAAATGAGAAGGGCACCTCCCTGAAATGAGAAGGGCACCTCCCTGAAATGAGAAGGGCACCTCCCTGAAATGAGGTCATCTCACTGAAATGATTTATTTCAGGTTGGGATCCCTGCTGACTGCTATAGCAGCTGGGAGTCCATATTCAGGGGTGTGTTGGCACGGACTTAGTACTTACACCTATGGAAACAAAAACAGGTTAATACCACCCCTGTGTCACCCCTCACACAGACAGGCCATAGGCTTCACACTGAAGTTCTGAAGTTCATCAAAAGATCAAAGCTCGAAAGCGTCTGCATATCTACTATGGGGCAACTCAAAGAAGTTCATTTACTAAAGCCAGTTCACATTGCAGGAGAATTTTCCCTTAGCTTAGTGAATGCGGTGAAAATTTACTTTGCAGAGAATACCCGATCACATGCCAGCTTGCTTGTGATTGGATAATGGAAAACATCAGAGCCTTATTCATTAAATTAAAATTCCCTTGCAAAGTGAACACCAAATCAACCCCATTATTTCAAACACTTGGATCAATAAATGCCAAGGAGTGTAGATTTATGTATAGTGCGTGGGGTCTATTTATAAACACTTCACAGATTAATTCGTCCTTCCAATCTCTGTGAACCTTTTGTCTGCAAATAGAGGCAAAAACGAATGTCCTAAGTATATTTTCTTTTCAGGTGAAATATACTGTAATATTTGGAAAAAACTGCAATATGGCCATTAGACAAAACTGAGGAGCATAGGAAGGAAGTATTTTGGTTTTTTTAATGCACCTTTAACACAGGCATCATCAGTTCAGATACTAAATCAGTTTTCATCAGTTAGCTCATCCGTCTTCAGTTTAGTTCTGTTAATATTTCGTTTTCTGGCTGCTTACGTCCATTTTTCAATTGTCCGTGTTTTGGTTTTTTTTTGGTTAGTTGAACAATGAAAGCTTCTGCTGCTACTCATTACTGAGGGGATCACGGCCTGGAAAACCTCCTGCCACAGCCTCTGCTTCTTCGCCCTAAAGCCAGCAGGAGGTGTCCCACAGGCCTGGTCTGATGTGGGCCTTACTCCTTGCTGGGAGAAGGTGTACCACAGGCCTGGTCTGATGTGGGCCTTACTCCTTGCTGGCAGAAGGTGTACCACAGGCCTGGTCTGATGTGGACCTTACTCCTTGCTGGCAGAAGGTGTACCACAGGCCTGGTCTGATGTGGACCATGCTCCTTGCTGGCAGAAGGTGTACCACAGGCCTGATCTGATGTGGACCATGCTCTCTGCTGTCAGGAGGTGTCCCTTAGGCCTGGTCTGATGTGGACCATGCTCCTTGCTGGCAGAAGGTGTACCACAGGCCTGGTCTGATGTGGACCTTACTCCTTGGTGGCAGAAGGTGTAGCACAGGTCTGGTCTGATGTGGACCATACTCCTCACTGGCAGAAGGTGTACCATAAGCCTGGTCTGACATGGACCATGCTTCTTGCTGACAGAAGGTGCCCCACAAGCCTGGTATGACGTGGACCATGCTGTTTGCTCGCAGGAGGTGTCCCACAGGTCTGATCTGATGTGGACTATGCTCTCTGCTGTCAGGAGGTGTCCCTTAGGCCTGGTCTGATGTGGACCATGCTCCTTGCTGGCAGAAGGTATCCCACAGGCCTGGTCTGGCGTAGACCATGCTCTTTGCTGTCTCTTTGCTGTCAGGGGGTGTTCCTTAGGCCTGGTCTGATGTGGACCATGTTCCTCGTGTTAGTTATGTGTTTAGATGAAGCACTGAGATCTGGAGGAATGCTGAATTGAGTTTGACTGGCTTAGAAGAACATTTTATGTATGTATACAGCATTGTGCAGAAAACAAGGAAAAAAACAACTTCCTGTGCATCATAGATAAGCATGCACATAAAGACTCACATTGCACTACAGCGCCATCTACAGCTCAAAAGACATATCGGTTTATTAGAATATGCCTCACTGGCAAGGGGTGTCCCTCAGACCTGGCCTGACGTGGACCATGCTACTCAGTGGCAGGAGATGTCCCACAGGCCTGGTGTGATGTGGGCCATATTCTTCAGTGGCAGGAGATGTCCCACAGACCTGGTCTGACATGGACCATGCAACTCACTGGCAGGAGGTGTCCTACAGGCCTGGTCTGATGTGGATCAAATGAATAAGTGTCTCATGAGAGACATCCCTGGCCATGATTGCTGCACAAAAAAGGATGCACAGAACATCCTGTGACTTCCCCTCCTCAAGTGAAGGTGGGCAAGAAAAAAGAAATAAGGTTTACAATAAAAAGGGACATTAGCTGAACGAATGTAAACTGATGACGTTCATTTAAGTTCATTTTACACCAGTTCAGTTCCATCTAGGCTAGGGGTGGGCAAACATCGGCCCTCCAGCTGTGGCGAAACTATAAATCTCATGATACATGGGAGTCTGTGAAAATCTTGCAATGCCTCATGGGATTTGTAGTTCCACAACAGCTGGAAGGCCGGAGTTTGCCCACCCCTGGTCTAGGCCCTCAAGAATAGGAAAGGACACAAACCTTTTCTGTTTTCTTTGCCGGACCTACGTGGACATGGATGTGAGCTTGTCGTTTATATCCGCACACCTGTAGAAATACACTTGCCATCAGCATGGGTTCATCTGGAAAGTGACAGATTGAACGTCCATGTGAAAGGGGCCTGACCCTTCCCTACTCTTCTGTAAAAGACTAAAAATTCCACCAAATGTAAATACTTGGTATACTACACCCAGCAGGATTGTTGATTTTTTCAGGTACATTTAATCTAGACACCATTTGAACAGGAGCGCTGTGCTCAAGCAGCTACTGTAACTGTCCGGCCCCCCTTTATATTGTACGGCGCTGTGCAAACTGTTGGCGCCATATAAATCTTGTATAATAATCATTTCACCATTATACAGTATCTATGGTCACAAACTAAAAATAAATCTGTATTTCTATATTGAATTCCCATAAGTTCTATCCCACTCCTAATAACCAGATCCATGTAGACGCTTGTAAACGTAATTATTGAAGATGCCCATAGCACAGGGGTAAGCAACTCTGGCCCACCAGCTGTTATTGAACTACAAGTCCCATGAGGCATTGCAAGACTGACAGTTACAGGCATGCTTCTCAGAGGCCCAGAGACAGAGGCATGACCATGCCGGGTGTCACCCGCTGCGGCTGCCGGGTGTCATCTGGAGGCATGCCATTGCGCAAATGCGTATTGACGTCACGAGCACTTAACTGCTGGCAGCCACTGTGATGATGGACGCCAGCAAAGAGAGGAGGGGACATTCATCCGTCGGGATAAGGTATCCTGCTGAGTCCTATCCTCCTCTCTCATGCAGCTGTTGGGCTCTCGGTCTATGACCAAGTGCCCGACTTTTTAGAGAGAGTGACTTGCAGTTATTTTGGTGTCAACCCTCTGATGGTGTCACCGGGTGCGCATCACCCTTGTGACGCCCCTGCAGAAGCATGTTGGGATTTGTAATTAAAGCACAGCTGGAGGACCGGAGTTGCCCACCCCTGCCATAGGACGTACTTCCTCAATGCACCGACACAATTTCACTCAGCCCTGTGAATGTGCTTTTCCTTGTGTCACCACTCATACAGGGCCTGCCTTCTGAACTACAACTCAACACCTCAACAATGTAACATTATCACTGCTTGCTGGAGGCAATGCATGATGGGATATGTATTATCATAGACATGGAGATTGCATCACATGAAGCAGCAGGGAAAGAGATGCAAAGCACACTGGGAATGCAGGAAGTTGGTGGTAGTGATGGGCAGACGGAAGGCAGCACTCACTACATAAAAGGGATTTTTTTCAAGTAAGCTTTGATTGTATTATCGGAAACAATTCTACTACCGTATGTATTCCTATTACAATGCTGATGTTATAACAGGAGAGGAGATGCTGGGACTTTAGTTATCTAACATCTATTCTGACACATTGAAGAAAAGAATTGCTGACTTTGCCTTTTGTAAACCACAGAAAAGTTTCCTCGTCTGAACTTCAGAGTGACCGTGACACACAGAGAGCCGTCGCTAAGCCCCTGCGAGTACGCGGTGAACGGTCGCCCTGCCATTATGCACGGCGCGGTGACAATACGCACGTAGTGACAATGCATGCCTCTATCTCAGCAGATTCCTCTCCGGGTGATCCGTACAACAGCCGGAGTTAATAACCAAATCCACGAGCCGGGCCGGCAGCTATTTCAATGACCCCTTTTTCTTTCTTTTCGCAGTAATGTGCCTCTTGTCAGTAACACCACATATATTGGAATGAGGTTCATAAATCAATGGCATAACTTTTCTTTCTTTTCTAGATTCAACGCATTGCGTTACGCCGGAATCTCGCGGCCTCTGCAAATAAAAGATTGTTTTATCTTTTTTTTACATCAAGGTGTACGTTGCCCGGCTCGTTCTTCATCTCCCCCCCACCCCGCGGCCAGCAGTATCGTCATCCTTCGGTAACATATGGTACCAGTCAGTCTTATAATCTGGCCGGGGGTCCCTGCGGCCACAAGCGACCGATCCTCCTCTTCCAACGTTCGCCGGCAGCCTATCGCAGCCCGGGAGGTGTAATTAAAACCAACATTCTTTCAATTTCACCGGCTATAAAACGTCTGAGAGAGATTTATTCGGCATGAATGGTGACCTCGCTGTAGACCGATCCAGTCTGACCTCTTTCACATCAAACTATCAATCTGGCGAGGAGGGGAGGGGGGTGGAAGCATTGCAAAATCTATACTGGAGGTGTTGACTGCGAGAGAGTGTGAACAGCACAGCCAAAGATGTGGCACAAAGGGTTAAAGAGACCATGTCGCCGGCCTTTCACACCATCTCTAGTGCGTTCCGGCACGGTAAGTGGCAGGAATGCACTGTATCGCCTACTGGAAGCCTCCCTGCGTTCTGAGGCGAGAGGGGGCGTGGTGGCGCCATTCAAGTCAATGACACAGCAGACACATCCCCCGCCTGCAGTGCGATGGCCTGCACCAGAATGCATGGTACAGCAATTCCTGTGGACCGGTCCAATTGCAAAAAATATGTCCTTTTTTGCAATCGCAGCGGACCAGAATGTGGGCATTGCTGTGCCAGGTGTTCTGGTGCAGGCGATCGCACTGCAGGCGGGGGAGGGGGCATGGTTGCGGTGCCACTGACTTGAACCACCACATCCCATCCCACCCCAGAATGCAGGGAGGCTTCCACAAAGCAATTCAGTGTGTTCCGGCCACTAACCATGTCGGAACGCACTGCTGATGGTGTGCCAGGCATATGGGGAAATGGAATTACCCCCTCCAAATTGGCCCCCTCTCCTTGCTACGACTAAGGTCCAGTTGGGGGGCTGAAATGCGTTAGCATTTGTTTGTTGGATGCTTTTATGCCTTTTGCAAATAAATTGAATGAACGGACCCCCTTATGAGTGTCAGTTTTTACCTATTGAGTGTAAGCTCTGGCAGAGGCTTTACCGGGCACATCGGTTCCAGCAGCGGGATTGGACATAAGAGGGTAGAGCTGCTTCATGTTTCTCTATTGACACGGCAGCGTAGCTTGCAAATGGTGAGCACTCATTGGTCAGCACGGTCACCTGACCATGCTGACCAATGAGAAGCGCTTCTTAACACTTCTTGGAGGGGGAAATTCCATTTTCCCAAATTCACCTGGGAAAGTTTAGATCGTAAGCCCTCAGGGGCAAGGCCCTCCCAACCATCGTGCCTTGACTTGTATTGTAATTATAATGTCTTCCTTATAGTGTACAGCGCTGCGTGAACTGTTGGCGCTATATAAATAATGTATAATAATAAAGTAGAATTACCTTTCAAAATCAAATATTTTAAATGCTTGCTTGCTGTGTGTTTGTGGAGACACACACAGCTTACTAGCACACACAAGGGTGGCTCCATAGGACCCTGCAAGGGAAAGGAGCCACCCTAAAACAGGATATCAGGGCCAGTGCTCAGGGGACCAGCTGATTCTGCAGGAACCTAAAACTTTCACACTTAAAGAAGTAGCATCCATTGTAAGTGATTTCATCAGCATTAGGAAAACCTTAAAAACCTTTTGACTTTAATCTCACTTTAGGGCAACTGTAGTGAAATTGTGGGCGTCAAGGGTTACTGTGGACTGAGCTCCTCTGCTGTATAATACAAATACATTGAATTGTGACATTGCTCCGTGGTGCCGACAGAAAATATGATGATACGTGTCCCGGAAAGACAGATGTGCTCTCATAAGATTCCTATTCCTGCAGACATAACTAACATTCCGCACCAGTAATGCCGATTTCCTGATAATAAAAGGACACACCTTTATCAAAACAAGAGCAATACATTTCCCGCACAACCAAATGCCAACCCAAAGGTGCAGCTGCTGCTCACGATAAGGAAATGTTTTCTGGATTAGAACATCGCTTACTATAGATTTACACAGTCATAGAAAATCATCGCAGATCTCCTGACTTCACTCATTGAACACCCTGGAGACGGGTCTGTAACTGCTGAGGAGAGAGAGCGAGAGAGTCTGATCATAATGAATATGAACACTTAAAAGGAATAGTCCACCTTTTGAAAAAAAGACTATTAAAGGAGAACTATGAGATGAGTGATTTCCACTCACCTCATAGTTCTAGCCGACCTGTGACAATGAGACTGTCACAGATCGACTCAGTAGATCGGGAGGTGAGGGAAAACATACCGGGTTCGCTCACCTCTCGGTCCTGTCACGGCTCTCTGCCGTGACAGGGGAGGGGCTGGATTCCCCTCTCCCCGCTCCGATCTGCCAGCGCTGACTGGCGGAACGGACGGGGGAGGGGGCGGGTACAGCTGACTCTGCCTCTAGATAGGCAGAGCCAGCTGTCACTCACGCAGCTGGGCGGATCCCGTCATCTAAGTCGGGATCCATCCCGGCTGCAGCGTCTCAGTATACCGCGAGCTGCAGCTTGCGGTATACTGAGCTTAGAGTAACGGGAGGACGCTAGTTTGTGTCCTCCCGTTACCCTAAGGAGAACTATGGGGAAAAACACTGACCCCATAGTTCTCCTTTAATGGAAATGTAAAAACGTACACACACACACACACAC